>NC_140165.1:223947479-224014979 GCF_963971535.1 Notolepis coatsorum
TGTTAATTTCCTTTTCTGGCACAGAAGCAAATGGAAATATACACTGAACCACATCCAAAAATGAACAAACAGAACAAACACACAACCGCACACACACTCTCACAATCACTCACTCACACGCACGCACGCACGGACGCACACACACACACACACACACACGCACACACACACACACACACACACACACACACACACACACACACACACACACACACACACACACACACACACACACACACACACCACACACACACACACACACACACACACACACACACACACACACGCACACACACACACACACACACACACACACACTCAATGTTCCCCTCAATACAAGCGGTAAAACAGTTTTGATGTGGTGCTGGCCATGGTAGATGGTAGCTCATCATCCTCGGTTGTCTCGCATTCCGTTAAATAGGTACCTGATGAAGAAGAAAGATAAAAGGTACTGTAAAGAGCAGATTCACCTGGGAGCGTCCCGGTAGGCCTCCAGACAGCTGTTCATTTAAGAAGATAGATTACAGCTTCATTAGCAAACTGTAATTAATACACACGCAGGAGCGGGGCACAAGAAAAACAATCTTCCTCCCATCCCGGCGGCTTGGGAAATCGTCTCCACATTTTAATAAGTACCTCATAATAGTGAAAACAGAGGGAGAGAGAGAGAGATAGAGAGAAAAAGATAAATCAATATAAGTTATTTTTCTTTCATTTGAATTTGTGTCAAAGTGGAGCCAGTGTCTCTGGGAAAGTTGGAAACTTTTGTTTGTCTTAATTAAGGGGAAGTGCGCTTTCATTTGGTTTCGGGGAGACAGGATGGAGAGAGAGACGGGATGGAGAGAGAAACATGATGGAGAGAGACTCCACCGCAAGCTCTCTGTCTGAGATTTGCCTAAAGAGAAGAATGTTGAGGATGAAAATGACCGAGAGAGAGTCAGGGTGGAAGAGAGAGAGAGAGAGAGAGAGAGAGAGAGAGAGAGAGAGAGAGAGAGAGAGAGAGAGAGAGAGAGAGAGAGAGAGAGAGAGAGAGAGAGAGCAGGTAATGTGCCAGTAGTAGTAGACCGAAGTGAGTGAGGAACTTCTTGAAAGGCGGTGACGGAGGAGGGATGTTACAGAGGGAAAGGCTTTGATGTGTGCCGGTATTTGTTTATTGCACTTCTGAGGTGTACGGGTCCCGCGTTTGAGATAATCACTTGCTTTTAAGAGAGGAATCTGACTTACTGTACACCTTGAGCGCCACACGCTATATTTTATATAAACAAGCGATTATCATATTGTCATGTATACAGCGCTGTAATTCAAGTATATGCAACCATCTTCTACTCTACCACTTTCAGTTATGCCTCGCCTTATACAGTTCTGCCTGGGAGAGGCATACTAGAGAGTCCAAACTATTTCCAGCAGAATAATAGCAGCCTCGTTTTCACTGTGGATTAAAAATAAATGTACTGTGACAACAATTTGATTTTCTTCTCTTAATACACTTCTTTACATTCATCACATCACGGCAGGCTACAGTAAATACCATATTTAACAACAGCTTGTGTATATTCGGGTTCAAAGTTTCCAACTAAGTCAAATATACACAGTTTTTTTGGGAATACTACAGTATTTCTGCCACTTGTTTCATCTCTCAATATCCAATATCATGGAACTGTTTTGTTTATTTAAGAAGGCCAGTGTACACTGTGGATGGATTAAAAACTGGACTTGAAGAAGTCTTTATTCGTAGCACACATTGCAATGTAGTCATGCAGCGAGACACACATGCAAGATGGGCGACACATAGGAACACACACATGAATATTTGGGTTCATATGCCTGTTTTGGGTCACCATGAAATTTCCGTGGGACCAATCCAAGTGCTCCTGACCATCTTCATCAGGGACGTAACAGCGTTAGCTGTCTATTCTGCATGTTTTTATCACTTTTTCTGGAGGGGAAACCCTTGCAAGCACGTGGAGAACATGCAAAGCCAGAGAGCCCTAAACAGTGAATTCTTAAAGTGACAGTACATGTATTGAGAATGCGGTAGAAAGAAAACATAAACACATAAATTAATCACATAAAACGATATTCATAAACATCAGGATTTGGTGACATTTCAAATACACAAATAAAATAACAGGTTAATTTAACACTTGTTAAACACAAACTCCACAGAAAGGACCGGTAGATACCCCACCTGGGTACCTGGCAAACAGACAACCTGGTCCCCAAGCGGGAATCGAACCCAGGACATCCTTACTGTGACAGTGTTAACCAGTACACCACCGTGCTGCTAGTGTCATGATGAAAATAAAGTTTGTTTCTCACTGTTGTTGACACACAGCTGTAGCAGTGTGACAGAGCACGCACACACGCACACACACACACACACACACACACACACACACACACACACACACACACACACACACACACACACACACACACACACACACACACACACACACACACACACACACACACACACACACACACACACACACACACACACACACACACACACACACACACACACACACACACACACACACACACACACACACACACACACACACACACACACACACACACACACACACACACACACACACACAGAGATAGCCATTGTGTCCAACAGCCAATGCTGTGATAGCATTCCTTTATTCTCCCCACAGTGTAGAACCAAATGGGCTTGGAGTCAGTCACCCCCCTTGGACCCCGTACTCCCAGCGCACATGCTCAGAGTCGACCACACAGGGCCCATAACTAACTCAGAATCCTCAGAAGTGTGCATCCGTCTGATCAGGAGAAAGCAGCCAGCCGACTACAATAGCCACACATAACACAGCAATCTGCTCCGGGGAAGGTCAGCACAGCTCCATCTCCAGTCCATATGACCGATGGGGAGAATGTCAACCGTGTCATTCAATCAACCGGAGCCGGTAATCATTTAGTAATCATCCCCCCTTCAGAAGCCAGGGGGAAACGGAAGGGAGGAGGGAGGGTGTAGCGGAGGGGGTGGAGGGAGACGGTAGGCGCGGGGGGAGATGGATGGAGAGAGGTAGAGGGAGAGCAAGAATGAAACAACATGAAAAGAGAAGGATAGAAGAGGAGGGGGAAAAGAGAGGGACAGAGGGGGGAGTGAGCGACAGTCTGCTGTAAGGAGCTGAAGCGTACGTATGCCGATGACAGCAGACAATAGGGCCCAGATGGCAGCTCTTCCTTTGTTAACTTTGATTGATATCTCCCGTTCGGTCTTGAGGCAGAGCACATTATTATATATCACAGCCGGTGGATTGTTAGCTACCCTTTCCCTCGCCTTTACCTCCCGACGCCCCTGCAGCTTGCGCCACATACACTGTTTGTCTATGTGAAATCTATCGCCCGTGTGTTATTATTACTGTGGTTAGGAGGTAACAGACTATATTTGATGTTTATTTTTTGGTAATCTCATTAGAGAGATGCGTGATCTGTTACAGTTGATGTAGGACATACGATAATCAGATTGCCAAGATAAATTAAAGATAAGGAAAATAAAACTAATAATAATACTAATAAATCGTGATGACCTGTTAATACCAATAAATACAGCATGTTTAATGGCCAAATAAATATATGTTCTAATTCAAAATAATAATGATCATAGATAATAAATGATAGATGATAATAACATGGTAATTTGTAATACCTTTCTTTATTGCTTAATATTTTTCAGGGGGAAAAGTAATCCAAAAATAGTCATTATGTTGCTGATTCCAAAGGATTAGCCGATACTACTGATTGGAATATTTGGCAGGGCACACTCGTAAAAGATTATTGTTGAAATGTGTTGTCCCTAAATAAATACACGTGTCCAAAATGGCCTACTGTACGGTTGTGGCTTACAATAATTGTACTAACAAATTAAGTCAATAGTGTCGTTTATCAACTCACCCATATCTGTTTAGTTATAGGGACAATGTATCTTGTGTTATTTCATCCCAACCTTGTTTCATTTTCCAGTGTGCTCACATGCTGGGACAACGGCGGGCTTTGACTAAATCAACGGACAGGATTGCGCCAGAGGAAACAAATCAAGGACCCTTGTAATCGCTGACCCCCGTGGCATGATGTATGGCGTGTAGCCTTGGTCAGGCGGTTGATGCATGGTATGGTTTGTGGCAAGATAGATTTCCCATGTGTGGCTATGACGTTAACTCTCCGACCGCCAGGACAGTCTTTATGTGCGTTGTAATGTATACAATTCTGTATAAATTAGATTAGATTGAAATGTATTATTGTCATTATATACAACACATGGACGTACAGAGTTATAGTATTAATATGTACAGTGATACAGGTATAAAGAGACTATGGTAGTCACACTGTCGTATCTGTACATAAGGGATATGTAGATAATATATATAGTATCTACATAAATGTAAAAAGGATTATATGCAGGTACAGTCAGGGCCATGACTATTTAGGCATGGACAGATTTTTCACAACCATGGCTCTGTACACCACCAAAATGGACCTGAAAACAATCAAAATGGGCCTGAAGTGAAGTCCCCCCCCCAAAAAAAATGTATGATGTGTGTAACTGAGGGGTACAATTCCCTGACTGTATTGAATAAGTATGGTATCATTAAACCACTACTGAGTTATGTACATTACTACTGGCCATACAGTACACAGGTATATGTGATGAACACCCACACAATAACACGGCTTAACAAAGAAAGTCCTGTTTGGAATATTTATTAGAAGAGCATCAATATTATCTTACAGTATTGAGAATTAGAGTCGCGCTTGTAAGGCGAAGAATGTGCATGAATAGGTCAAAAGCGTAAGTCCATGAGCATGTTACGATGGAGATAATTAATACCACCTGTAGCATAAGAATTATATAAGGTACACTCGTAGGTCAGCTGGAGATACTAAGGGGGTTCCCTCCGGTTGTAAGCCAGCAGGGGAGAGGAATGTTCGGGAGCAAAAGTCTGGATCAACGAGGAATCAATAAGCTCCAGCTACGGGAGGCGGTACATATACTCCCCTCGATCGGCAGACAAAAGCAGCAACTATAATCCAAGTATGCGGGACAGCCTGGATGAAAGCCAGCCAGCCTCTTCCTAGAGACGGGCTTGAGTGATGCTCCTCACGGGTAAATCCCACACAGCAGTGGGGTAGACGGTTCTCTGCTCCAGCAGCCACGGTACCAAAGCAATAATAATCCAGCCGGAAAAGGCTCTGCATTCACCGGTGTAGATTCTCCTGTGCACGGTACTTCACATTTAACTAGGTCGAACTTGACGTTATTTCACTAAGCTCTGACACTTTTACTATCCTATTCGCACGCGGTTCTAAGTGCTCTATTTAGACGCAAGGTTGCTCACTTCACTTGGTCGTTGACTCGTGATGAAGGCTTTTACTAGTAAGGAACGAACGATACGTTTAACGAACGTTTTAGGATAAGACAAGACTACTGCTGTATCCACCTGCGACGTATTTATACGTAAGATGAATAATCTAGTGCCAACCTCAGTTCTGTCTCGTATTACTGCGCAAATAGCCGTGGCGCCTAGAGGGTCGCTGTCCAATAGGAGAACGAATATTATGGTCTGGCCTGTACTAGGTAAAGGGATATTCCGTGTATATGTACAAAGAATATACAAGGGATATCAAACGATATACAAATATTATACATGGGATCTCAAGCAATAAATATATATATTCGGTTTAATCTGACCCTTTGTAACAGCCGCCTCCTAATTAGTCCGCACCTAATTAGATAAGCAGAGACAGATTAACCGCCTTGTCCACTACTCAATGTCCGTTGTGAGGAGTAGGGCAATTCACAAAGTCAGGGGGTCATGGTCGTCATTAAGAGAGTCGGGGAGCCTTGGCAACTCTATCAGCCTCGCCACGGGTCGGGTGTATGTCCGCCCCTGGACGAGTACTTCTGCCGCTCTGACCTTTCCGTCGGCACCAGTGATCACTTTGCTTACGCGGCCGGTCGGCCACGCAGCTCGGGGTAGTGACTGGTCTATGATCATGACGATTGTGTCCACTTTTAAGTTGTCCCTGTCCTTGACCCGCTTCTGCCGGGCTGGAAGGGATGGTAGGGGGGTTAGGAGGAAGCAGGCCTGAGACTGCTTTGATCTGTGCTTGGCTGTGCCTCCACCTCCTCCGTCTGTTTCTCTTGTTTGGTCTGTACCCCGTCTGAGGAGGGGCCGGTTCCGGCCGCCCCATCAAGAAGTCGCTTGGGGTGCTGGGTTCGAGGTCAGCTACGTCTGGAGCGCAGCTGAGGGGGGTGGAGTTCGGAACTCCCTCTTGTGCCCACGGTTCTCTCACAGGCCTCTCGCCTAATGTCAATAGCCTCTCAACGGGCTGTACGGGAGAGTGGCCGGTGTCGCTCACCTTTGTGTGTAGGCAGCGTGTAGACGTGGGTTGACTGTCAAGTCCGTAGAGGGGGCCCTGGAGCGTCCACCCCAGTCGGGTCTGAACCGCGACTGGGAATCCTTTGGGTCCGATGTGGGCCGCCTCAATTGGGAGAATGAGGTCTGCGTGGTCGGAGCCGATGAGCAGGGTCGGTGTGGCGCCGTCGATAAGCGGTATAGGTAGTTGACGTAGGTGCACATACTTCGCCATCAGCTGTGGGATGGGGTAGGTGTACTGTGATAGGCCTATGTCGTGGCTGGTGAAGACGTTGGTAATACTATACTGCTTCTCTGGCTGGTCCACCGCTGCTATCTTGAAGGAGACATTTTTACCCTTTATGGTCTTCTGGTCTCTTCTGATGGTACGTATGGTCATTGTTCCTTTGGCACCCCGCAGACCCAGCTGGGCTGCGGCGGAAGCGAGGAGGAGAGTCTTTTCAGACCCATCGTCTAGGACGGTGTCCAGGACCTTGTCCTCGTAGCTCAGGAGCACTCTGACCACTTTGATGAGCACTCGGGGGGTCCCGCTATGCTGGTCTATATGGAGCACTCCTGTTGGTCGGTTGCCTTGGATCTTCTGGAGTGGTGCCGACTCGTGGTCGTCCGAGTAGCACCGTGACTCCCAGTGTCTGCTGTAGCAGTCGGTACACCAGGGGGCGGTCTGGTGGATCTTCGGTACTGGTGCCACCGCCTCGGCCTGGTACATTACCGTGACGGGCCCACTTTGTTGTCCTGGCGGATGCCTGTTGATGTCATGCAGGACCTCCAAGTGGGCGCCGCCGCACCTGCTGCACTTCTTCTTCAAGCGGCACTCAGCTGCCATATGGCTGCGCGCGCAGCGGAAGCAGCGGCGGTGGTCTTTGATCCACTGACTCACCTCGTCCGTGGTCAGCTTCTTGAACTTGTCGCATTGATACAGCCGATGTTCCCGTTCACAGTACTGGCATTCAATCTTCCACTCCTCTTTCATCGAGGGGGTGTTGTGGTTCTTGTGCTGCGGTACTGATTCGGCTTGGTGCATAACGGTCACCGACCGGCGGTTATCATTTGATCCCAGAGGTCCCGGTCTTGGGCTTGGTCCACTCCACACGAACGTGTCCAGTCGTAGGCTACTGACCTCCCTGGCGAGGAACTCAGATAGGTCTAGGAGGGATGCCTCTGGGCCGTTGGGGTCGCGGTGGTCTCTCTGCCGCCGAAAACGCTCTTGTCGGGCGGGAGGGAGCTTCTCTAATATCCTTTCTACATTAGAGTTAGCGTACAGTTCATATATCCCCTTTTCCTTTTGGGACCCCAGCATCCCTACCAGGGACTGTACCTTGATAGAGAGGTCATCCAATGCTCTGTTGTCTCTGGCTGGGGGGAGGCGGTCGATATCTCTTATCTCTTGTATCACGTAGTCCCATATGCGTCCATAACGTTGGTCGAGGGCTACTAGAGCCGCGGTGTATGGGGTACTTGAGTTGGAATATGCCAGCGCTATATTATGCGCTCTGGGCACCTTCAGGTGCTTGAGGAGGATAGCATATTTGTACGTCTCGTCGGGGACGTCGGACATCATAGTCTCTAAGCACATCCGTAGCTCCGTGTACTGTGCTCTGTCCTTGCGTGTAAAATCCGGGAACGTCGGTGTGCCAAGGTATGATGCCATGGATGGCTGGCACATCGGTGAGCGTTGGGGAAGAGGCCTCCTGGGCGAGTCTCCCCGTACGTGTTGTCGTGGGTTGGTACTTGGTGGGTACCAGGGGCCGGGTACCCAGGTGCTGTTCCTCGGGGCTGGCGGTGCGTCAAACTCACCCTTGAGTTGAGTCGGGGGTCTGTAACGCAGTGACTCGGGGCTGACGTCTGGGCTGTACTGGGCCTCCTGGTCCAGAGTACGTTGCTGCTGGTCGGGGCTGTACTGGGCCTCCTGGTCCAGAGTACGTTGCTGCTGGTCGGCTTGACATTCCTCCTCTTCCTCTTCCTCTTCCTCTGCTAGGTCCTGGAGTCTTCTGTTCAGTCTCTCGGCGACGTAGGCCGGTTCTTCCCGGTTGCTGGGTCTCGTATGGACCGGTCGGGGAGGGGGTTCGGAGACGCAGACAGGATCCTCCTGTTGGCGGGGTCCCGGGTCGCTTGGTCGGGTAGGGGAATGTGCCCTAGACCCTTGTCGGGATGATCTCCGGGAGCTCCGTGCGGAGAGAGGGGGTGTCGCCATGGCGATCAATTGTTCTACCATCTGCGCCTGCAGCCGGTCGCGCTCTGCTTCGCGCTGGGCATGGGCGGCGTCGCGCTGTGCTTCGCGGTGGGCATTGGCGGCGTCGCGCTGTGCATTGGCGCTGGCATGGGCGGCGTGAAGCTGTGCATTGGCGGCGTCGCGCTGTGCATTGGCGGCGGCGTGCTGCGCATCGGCGCGGCTTCTTTCAATGTTCTCTTCCGTCTGAAGGCGTCTGGTCTCCAGTCTTATGCGGTCGTCTTCACTCCTTTGTTGCGCCTGGAAGCGCTCTCGCTCGATTGCAGCGTGTTCGCGCTCGCTCGTCTGTTGAGCCTGGAGGCGTTCTCTTTCCATGGTAGAATGTTCGCGCTCACTTAGTTGTTGCGCTTGAAGTCGATCGCGTTCGGTGGAGGCTGCCAGGGTGGCGATGAATGCCTGCGCCAGCATCTTGTCCGCTTCGCTGGGGGAAGACACTGATGGAGGTGATCGGCTTCTGGCAGTGCTCGTTGGAGATCCATTCTCCTGTCGCGCTCCGAGGAGGTCCATCTCCTGGGTGCGCGTCTCTTCTGGTAGTGGGTCGGGTTCCGTCCCTGGAGCGCTTTCTTTATCCTGGAGCTCTCCGGGGACTGTCCCGTTGACGTTGTCGGGGGGTAAAGTCATGTCATGTCCCTCCTGGTCCCCCCCGTGAGCTTGGTCAGTTACGTTAGAACCCACTAGGGTCTCTACTGGCAGGGTCGCCTGTTCGGTAGGGTTTGACATACTTTTACTATCCGCTTTTTCCGCGTTTAACGTCTATATAAAGCTAGGTAGTAGACTGGCAGCGTAGTCCTCTAGGTAAGGAGGTGGCTGCCGTCTGCACTGCGGGCGATCTAGCTTAGGAGAACCGTTTGTGGAGTGTTCATCGCTGGCCATGTCAATATTAATATTATATTAATATTACGCTAATTACCCTCCGGCTCGAAGGACCAATGGACCTGTCTCAAACCCTGCCCCTTTTCTTGATCCTCCAATCACAGCTGTCGCTTACCTCTGTCAGAGGTAAGCGACAGCTGTGATTGGAGGATCAAGAAAAGAGGGCAGGGTTTTGAGACAGGTCCATTGTAACTGAGGGGTACAATTCCCTGACTGTATTGAATAAGTATGGTATCATTAAACCACTACTGAGTTATGTACATTACTACTGGCCATACAGTACACAGGTATATGTGATGAACACCCACACATTAACACGGCTTAACAATGAAAGTCCTGTTTGGAATATTTATTAGAAGAGCATCAATATTATCTTACAGTATTGAGAATTAGAGTCGCGCTTGTAAGGCGAAGAATGTGCATGAATAGGTCAAGAGCGTAAGTCCATGAGCATGTTACGATGGAGATAATTAATACCACCTGTAGCATAAGAATTATATAAGGTACACTTGTAGGTCAGCTGGAGATACTAAGGGGGTTCCCTCCGGTTGTAAGCCAGCAGGGGAGAGGAATGTTCGGGAGCAAAAGTCTGGATCAACGAGGAATCAATAAGCTCCAGCTACGGGAGGCGGTACATATACTCCCCTCGATCGGCAGACAAAAGCAGCAACTATAATCCAAGTATGCGGGACAGCCTGGATGAAAGCCAGCCAGCCTCTTCCTAGAGACGGGCTCGAGTGATGCTCCTCACAGGTAAATCCCACACAGCAGCGGGGTAGACGGTTCTCTGCTCCAGCAGCCACGGTACCAAAGCAATAATAATCCAGCCGGAAAAGGCTCTGCATTCACCGGTGTAGATTCTCCTGTGCACGGTACTTCACATTTAACTAGGTCGAACTTGACGTTATTTCACTAAGCTCTGACACTTTTACTATCCTATTCGCACGCGGTTCTAAGTGCTCTATTTAGACGCAAGGTTGCTCACTTCACTTGGTCGTTGACTCGTGATGAAGGCTTTTACTAGTAAGGAACGAACGATACGTTTAACGAACGTTTTAGGATAAGACAAGACTACTGCTGTATCCACCTGCGACGTATTTATACGTAAGATGAATAATCTAGTGCCAAGCTCAGATCTGTCTCGTATTACTGCGCAAACCTGGGCATGTTGAGACAAGCCTTGGCGGTGGCTTTGAACTAGACATTGGGGGGTATGGCCGTGGCGCCTAGAGGGTCGCTGTCCAATAGGAGAACGAATATTATGGTCTGGCCTGTACTAGTTAAAGGGATATTCCGTGTATATGTACAAAGAATATACAAGGGATATCAAACGATATACAAATATTATACATGGGATCTCAAGCAATAAATATATATATTCGGTTTAATCTGACCCTTTGTAACAATGTGTGTGTGTGTGTTTAAATGAAAAAACAAACATAAAATACCTCACCGGTATGCACCAACAAAAATCCCTTTTAAAAAAGATGTTGAAGGACATTCCGAGTTTAACCCTTTCACGACCACATATCAGAATGTTAACCCTTTCACTACCATGCTGCAGAAGGTTAACCCTTTCACTACCACGCTACATAAGGTTAACCCTTTCACTACCACATTACAGTAGGTTAACCCTTTCACTACCACACTACAGCAGGTTAACACTTTCACTACCACACTACAGTAGGTTAACCCTTTCACTACCACACTAAATAAGATGAACCATTTCACTACCACACTGTGGGGTGGTGAAAGGCTTAAAATGCCAATATGTTTCTAAGACCCTAAACATGCAAACCCGTTGCTCAATCAAATAAGCCTCCTATAGGTTTCATGCAACTCTATTCATCTGGCATAGTCTGAGGTATGCTTATGTTCCCAGAGCTGGTGACGGAAGTATCTAGGGCAGGGGTAGGCAACCCTAGGCACGCGTGCCTGCATAGGCACGCGGGGGCATTTGCATAGGCACAGGGGGCAGCATAAAAAAAAAAAAAAAAAAATGAAAATTATAATTTTTTTTTTTTTTTTTTTTTGCTTTGAAATATTATAGTGAAATATTTTGCACTGTTGTCGCATTTATCTTGTTGAAATCCTCCCACAGGTTCTTTTTACTACCACATATTTAATTGAGACCCTTTATTTGTTTATTATTTCAATTTAGCTGGAAATACATTGCTACATCATTCAGTAACATTTGCAGAGCCTTATAACAAAAACATTATTATGGTCACCATTGTGACCAGTGGGATTAATCAACAAATTGTATTATTTATTTTTCTATTTCATTGAACATTGCCCATGTTAAAAGGCATTTTTTTTTACTCAAAATGTGAGTATTACCAAGTCAACTTGTGTTCTTAAAACAATGACAATAAACATAGTTTTATTAGGTTGAAATAATGTGGTTGTGTACTTATTTTTCTGTTAACTTATTATGGATTGAAAACTGAAAACCTTAATGCACAGTAACTGAACTCAATATTTTTAAGTTCTGGTAACTTATTATTATATATTTATTATATATTTTTTCACAGTGTAGTCTTGCGATCAATAAAAACTTATTTACACGATATACCTCACATTCACCCTCCATTCACATCCTGGTGTTCTCCATTAGGCCTGTAGGTGGAGCTATGACAGCACACGTACAGTACACACACACCAATGGTGTGTGATGTGTCCAAAAATGAATGGGCAAATGTGAGTGAAATGGTCGCACTGTATGCAGCTGTTTGTCTGCATTGCATTCCCCCCCCCCCCCAACTCAGATTTAGGGTTGATACAACCATCATAATAATATTGTTAATAATAACAATAACAATGTAATAATGTAAAAATGATCATTAAAAATACCCGATTATGAGAAGAAAAAAATTACGATGCATGGAATATTGTTGAGGCACATTAGTTACAACTATATTTCAAACAGGCACTCCATGTCAAAAAGGTTGCTGACCCCTGATCTAGGGAGTTCCACGTCTTGATTCCTCCGTCTCTGGTATGTACCTTGTACATCTTGTCATCTGGGTATGTATTATTCCACGTGGTGGAAGATCATCCAGGGACTGTGCCAGACCCCCGCATGGCTGTGGCTCATATTCCTCCCACACGTACCAGCTCAACAGGGAATATACACATGAAGCGGTTAATCTGCGAACATTTCCAGGGAATGTGTACAATCACCATGTCCCCGCATTTATTGGAACATCAACACTGATGCGTACGGTGTCATCAGTCGTGTGACTACCTTACTGTATATGATCACTGACAGGTATGTGTTGCCACTTGCAGACATTCTTCACAATATTCCCTGACACAAATCATGTGAAAATGTGTGCATTTGTGCCTGTGTGTGCCTGTGTGTGTGCCCGTGTGTGTATGAAATATGAAGCGATGCCAGGGGAGGTATTATGTTACTCAGCCTCTCCACAAAGGAAGCCCTGTGCTCTTAGATTAGTGGCAATGGGTCTCTGGGGCAACTTCACAGAGATTTAAACCCAAAGAAGGCACTGCAGCACACAAATCATATTGCCTCTAGTTATCACAGGGTGCCGAGGACTATGGTTTTGATGGATAAAGCGTATTTGTTAAGAGTCAAAGGTCATGGAGTGATAACTGGCTTAACTGAATGGACTTGACATGGATGAGACTGCAAACTGACAAGGTGGTATACAGGAAGTGGTACAGAGTGTGCAGGGTTAGTTGTTTTATTTAACCAGGAAGTCCCTTGAAGCTAATTTTGTTCCCCAAGAGAGATCTGCCAAAATAGCAGCATCAATAAATTAGACTATTTTAGATATGACATAATTTTTGCAGTTGTTTTGTTCAGTTGTTTCGCAGTTGTTTTTGGAAACATGTGTGGCCAATTGTTGGTATTATTTCATTTTCTAAATACAATCACAAAAATGTAAAAAGAAAAAAATAATAATAATCAAATGGCTTCCCTGTGCAATCTTCAGCTTGAACACAGGCAGATGTTGAAATGTTAGCGTAACATGAGTGTATGTGCTTTAGTGCATACCAAAATAAGAGAAAAGCTGTAAAGTATTAACCTCTTAAACCCTAGCCATATTTTCTGAAAATCAATCAAAGAAAGAATTCATCTTTGACGGTGAATAACACCATGCAAAAATTTTCCAGACAACAAACATTGCCACTGAGCTCATTCAGCACCTTCTTCAGATCACGTGTACAAAAAATCACAGCAAATGAATAAAGAGCAGATGATTCAACAGAAGGTGTTTGATTGATTGATTGAAAATTGTATTAACAGATTGCAGAATGGGAACAGTACAGTACAGCTCAATACATACAATTGTTAAGGCGATGCAGACCAGAGAAAGACTTTCGTCTTGTTTACATCAGGGTCCCCCATTTTCAATTCATCATAACATATATGACATACACAACATACAGATAGACAGTACTGCTACATCTATACATTTATGACATACCAGATTTGCAAATACAGTACTGTTTGTGATACAAAAAGAGTCCAGAAAAGAGAGTATAGACATTTGACGTAGAAACTGCAACTTTAGGAGGTCGGGGGTCAGGGAATACAGCACCCTCAGCATCGATGGGGCACCGGTTGAGAGAGTGAACAGTTTTAAGTACCTTGGAGTCCACATATCCGAGGACTTGACATGGACCTCACACATTGACAGTGTTGTGAAGAAGGCACGGCAACGCCTCTACTTCCTCAGACGCCTAAGGAAGTTCCAAGTCAGTCAGAAGATCCTTAAGAACTTCTACTCATGCACAATAGAGAGCATAATGACTGGCAATATCACCTCCTGGTTTGGGAATAGCACTGCACAAGACCGTAGCAGACTACAGAGAGTGGCCCTCTCAGCCGAACGCACAATTGGAGGGGGGCTTCCCACTCTCCAGGGCATTTACAACAAGCGGTGCATGGGCAAGGCTAAGATAATTATCAAAGACTCGAGCCACCCAAACAACTGCCTCTTTGAACTGCTGCGGTCAGGCAAGCGATACAGGAGTCTCATGGCAAGCACAGAAAGACTCAGAAGAAGCTTCTATCCCCAGGCCATCAGGATGCTCAGCGAACAATAACACTATGTAACAACCATCAAATGCACTTCACAGCACACACATCCAAACGCACCCACTCACTTTAAACATACAACTCACTGCAGCACCCACTTTAACCACTTTAGTACACCTCAGCACACTTTATATCTATCGGTAAAGAATTTGCACTACAACCCATACCTCATTACACCTTACTGTAAATTATATTGTACCTAAATTGTACTTCATTCCACTTCTGCTTTGCACTGTATAGTATATTGTATGGTAACTCAGCTACTTCTACTCTACATAGAGAATTGTGTATATGTATATACTGAACATTTTTGTCCCTTATTTTATTATCTATTTTTGCCTAGCACAGTCTCTGGAGCGAAACAGAAAGAAGCATTTTGTATAAAAGTATTCTGTACTTCTGTATGACAACTAATAAAGAAACTTGAACTGTACATTGGAGGAGGTTGGGTAGGTGGGGTGGGGTTGAGTGGGTGGGGGGGGGACTGTACATTGGAGGTGGTTGGGGTTGGGGGGGGGGTTGGGTAGGAGGGGTGGGTGGGTGGCGGACACACACTGTACAACTGTACAACAAGTTGTAGATAAAGTACTGAATTCTGCCATCCGGACACAGGCTATTTGAAATATGATATAGAATATAGAATATCAGGCTTATAAATTACCTTATTATGGTCAAATTGCACATCTATGGATCGGGCCAAATCTCCCCTTTCCAATGGCAGAGTTCAATCTGGATTTAGTCTCACCAGGCGTGGAGCAAAAACCGTGAATGAAATCTACTGTAAGTACAGTTACTTTTTTATAATGTAAATTACATTTTTCATCAGATTGCAATGCCGTTTTTTGCTAGACATTCACAGAAATGTAGAGAAACTAACTGTTCTAATTTATGGCAATAACGTTCAGGTTTTTTCCACCCGTGAGATATGATCCCGAAAATAATGCCCCGGGTCTCTTCTCTCAAAAGACTACACTCAAGTTGCGCCAAATCCTTGCGTCAATCCTCGCCTTTTTCCGACT
Source organism: Notolepis coatsorum (assembly GCF_963971535.1). Lineage (NCBI taxonomy): Eukaryota > Metazoa > Chordata > Actinopteri > Aulopiformes > Paralepididae > Notolepis > Notolepis coatsorum. The sequence goes on from NC_140165.1 coordinate 223,963,077, forward strand.
CGATGCCCTGAGTTCTCTATAAACTCATATTTCACTGATAACACTTAAAATAGTTGGTAAACAAATGCAGTGCTGAAAATATACACGTCGACTGCTGTTTTTACAGGGTTTGCGTCTTTACTCTTGGCTAAATTTGAAAAGGAAACGCAACATTAATTCATACATTTTGTAGAGATGGATGGCATGATGTCATTTTTGCACCGTTACCGGACCGCTTGGGCTTAGGAGGTTAAGGTAACAGTGAAAACGTTGCTTCGTACATTGCTAGCATTGATAACGTATTTCGCAAACATTGATAAGAGCTTGGCTAACGTACGTTGCTAATGTTCATGTCACTAGCTAGCTAACGTGTTACCTTCTGGTTCGCTGTGTGCACTGAGCAGTGATTGTGCAGTGTGATTGGTGTACTTTTAGTGTACTTCTGTGGGGAGAAACAGACAGTGATACATACAGACAAACAAAGGGAACCGCTCCCGCCTACCTCCGGTCAATGGTCTCCAACTACACACCCTCAAGACCCCTACGCTCTGCATCTTCTGGCCGCCTCAGACATTTACATTTACATTTACATTTAGTCATTTAGCTGACGCTTTTATCCAAAGCTCCTTTCAAGTTCTGTACGACAAGCCATCAGGAAGGGCACAACTCTATCAGCTGAGCAACAATGTTCATCAAAGTGTTGAGTGCTACAGTGTAAGTTAGTTTATTAGGACAAGTGCATGACAGTACGGTTAGTTAGGGTTAGATTTTTTTTTTTTAATTTTTTTTAATTCAGATAATGGTTGAAGAAATGCGTCTTTAGTCGACGGCGAAAGATTGGACGTGATTCGGCTGTCCTAACTGGGGTGGGTAGTTCATTCCACCATTGTGGGGCAAGGACTGAGAATAGGCGACTTCTCTTTGATGACCCTCCCGGAGCTTGGATAGGAGTAGGTCTGAGGCGGCCAGAAGATGCAGAGCGTAGGGGTCTTGAGGGTGTGTAGTTAGAGACCATTGACCGGAGGTAGGCGGGAGCGGTTCCCTTTGCCGCACGGTATGCTAGGTCGAGGGCCTTGAAGCGGATTCGCGCAGCAATGGGGAGCCAGTGCAGGTCCCTAAGAAGTGGGGTGACATGGGCTGACTTCGGTAGGTTTGAGATCAGGCGGGCCGCTGCGTTCTGAATGAGTTGAAGAGGCTTAGTGGCAGTGGCCGGGAGGCCAGCGAGCAGTGCGTTGCAGTAGTCGAGGCGGGAGATGACTGTTGATTGGACGAGGAGTTGGGTGGCTTCTTTTGTCAGGAAGGGGCGGATCCTTCTGACGTTGCTCAGGAGGAATCGGCAGGTTCTGGTCGTCGCTGCGATGTGAGCAGAGAAGTTCAACTGGTCGTCGAGGACAACACCAAGGTTCTTGGCGGTCGGGGACGCAGTCACAGCTGCATTCTCGACTGTGATTGAAAGGTCGGTTAGGGGGGAGGATTTGGCCGGCAGGTGGAGCAATTCTGTTTTGCTTAGGTTCAGTTTGAGGTGGTTGGTCGTCATCCAGGCGGAGATGTCGGACAGACAGGCCGAGATCCGCTCAGAGACGTGGATATCTGAGGGAGGGAAGGAGAGGAAGAGTTGAGTATCGTCGGCATAACAATGGTAGGAGAAGCCATGAGACGTGATAATGTTACCCAGTGATTTAGTGTAGAAGGAGAAGAGAAGGGGTCCTAAAACCGAGCCCTGGGGGACACCCGTCCGCAGGGGGCGGGTGGCCGACAGGGTCCCTCTCCATGACACTTGGTAGGAGCGGTCATTGAGGTATGATGACAGCCAATTCAGCGCAGAGCCAGCCACTCTCATTCCTGCGAGGGCCGCAAGGAGGATCTGGTGGTTGACTGTGTCGAAGGCTGCAGATAGATCTAGGAGAATCAGGACAGAGGAGAGGCCTTTCGCTTTTGCTAAGTGAAGTGCCTCTGTGACCGCAATGAGGGCTGACTCTGTGGAGTGACCACTCCTGAAGCCTGACTGATTAGGGTCTAGGAGGTCATTCTGTAAGAGATAAGCAGTAAGTTGGTTGGATACAGCACGTTCAAGTGTTTTAGAAAGGAAGGAGAGAAGAGAGACAGGACGGTAGTTGCCTATGACGGTAGGGTTCAGGGTTGGTTTTTTTATGAGCGGCGTGACTCTGGCTTGTTTTAGGGAGGTGGGGACCACCCCCGAGTTGAGTGAGGAGTTGATGGTTGCCGTTAGGAATGGGAGGATGTCTGGTGCTATGGTCTGGAGGAGTGGGGAGGGTAGCTGGTCCAGCTGGCAAGTAGTCGGACGGTTCGACGTTACCAGTGTCAGGGTCTCTGCTTCTGTAATGGGAGAGAAAGATGACAGAGTGAAGGATGAGGTTCTCGATTCAGCATTTGGAATGGGTGGGGGTTGGGAGAAGGAGCTGCGGATGTTCTCCACTTTTTCCTCAAAGAAGATTGCAAAGTCTTCGGCAGAGAAAGATGAGGGAGGGGGGGGTGGGGTTGGAGTGAGGAGGGAGGACATGGTAGCATGCAGTTTGCGAAGATTCTTGGCAGAGGCCTCGATCCTATGGTGGAAGAAAGAAGCTTTGGCATTAGTGATGGTTTTGGAGAATATTAACAAGAGGTTGTGATATGTGTCGATGTCAGCAGTGAGGCGTGACTTTCTATACTTCCTTTCAGCTACTCTCAGGACCTGTCTTTGTTCTCTCACTGGATCTGTCAGCCATGGACTGGGTGGGGAACGGCGGGCAGGTTTCTCAACGAGGGGACAGAGCTTGTTGAAGGAGGTTGCAAGGGCTGAAAGGAGGGTGGAGGTTGCCATCTCTGTGGAGAGAACAGAGAAGGTGTCACTCGAAGGTAGAGCGGATAGTATGTCAGAGGAGAGGGTGGAGGGGGATAGGGAGGGCAGGTTGCGTCTGAGTGAGACTGTTTGAGTTGGCGTGAAGACCTTTCGGTTAAGCATGAGAGTTAGTGAGAAGGATATGAAGGAATGGTCAGATACATGTAGGGGAGTTACCGTGGTGTTAATGCTGGAGTTACGGGAAAATATGAGATCCAAGGAGTTGCCTGCTTTGTGGGTGGGAGGCATGGCAGTGGGAGTCAGGTCAAACGATTGTAGGAGGGAGACTACTATGACTGACTGAGATGAGTCAGGCAGGTTGAAGTCGCCCAATATCCGAGCTCCGGGAGGGTCATCAAGGAGAAGCCGCATATTCTCAGTCCTTGCCCCACAATGGGGGAATGAACTACCCACCCCAGTTAGAACAGCCGAAACCCGTCCAATCTTTCGCCGTCGACTAAAGACGCACTTCTTCAACCATTATCTGAAATAAAAAATAAAATAAAAAAGATATCTAACCCTAACTAACCTTACTGTCATAATAAACTAACCTACAGTAGCACTCAACACTTTGATGAACATTGTTACTCAGCTGATAGAGTTGTGCCCTTCCTGAGAACTTGTAAGTCGCTTTGGATAAAAGCGTCAGCTAAATGACTAAATGTAAATGTAAACCCTGTTCTAGACGGCTTGTGACCAGCGCCACGCCATACAAATTGCACACATTATGTATGGCTTCATCCATCCACCCAATGCTGAGGATCTAATGTCAACATTCATTGATGCTTATTGATATGGACTGAAGCAGGTAGGACATGCTGTGATATGAAGGCATGTTGGATAATATTGACACTGAAATAACATAACTGAGGTGAGGTTGTCTGAGGTTGGATCTGTTGAAGATGAACCTGGAATGTTTTGCATTGGATAGAGTCATGGGGGTATTCAACCCCTCCCATTGTCAACCAATCACAGTCGGAAGGAGCGATAAAGATTTTATTACAATTTTCCTCAGGCTCTCGGTATCAGAAGGTCAGATAGGGATTGTCACCAGCGTTCCAGTTGATTTCCCCCATGTCGATGCAGCAGCGTTCCAGAATAAAGGAAAGAACATACACAAAATGTCCCCGGTGTAACAGAGAGATAAAAGTGTCTATTAGGATCTGACATCTCACTGGGGGGGGGGGGGGGTGCGGCAGTGGTGGTTCGGGGTGGGACTGTAGCTTTTAGTTAACAGACACTCTACAACACTGTGGTGCAACAAGAACAACATAACTCTTCCCTTTGTGTCCTCTTTCTGTCCTCTTCGGTGAAATATCCTTTCAAATGAAATAAAATCAAATAAAATGTATTTGTAAGGCCCGACACCACACGTTAATGTCCCCATGGGCCGGACAAAAATCAGTCAAGTCAATAAGTCAAGAAGAAACATCACAATAAATCAAGAACAAAACAAAAACACCATAAAGTTCAATTTTCTTTTTAAATAAATCAAATAAATGAATGCAACACTCCCAGACATACCCCATGCGAAGGTAAGGAAAAACTCACTAAAACCTAGCAATAGAAAAAAATGCACCACAGGCAATGTGGAGGAGAGAAACCTTAGAAGGGCCATTCAAGGGTTTCACTGCATATTGTTTCAAGTACAGTGAAGTGAAGTGTTCCTTTATGAATCCCCTTGGAGAAATGCAGGTGCCATAGCAGGCAGATCTTTTTTAAATAGTAATACAAATAGAGTAGAACCCAATAATAATAATATATTAATCATAATAATAAATATACTACAGTATATAGTAGCACTGTAGCACACTGGGCCAGCGTCTGTGCAGTGTTTAGTAATTAAGAGTCAGACAGTCCCAACAGTTCTCAAGTTCTCGAGGCATTAGTTCTCCAGCTATTGACGCACGGTTGTGGAGCCTGATGGCTACTGGCACGAACGACTGACTTATTTGTGGTGTGTCGAGTCTACCGTCGTCTGTCTGTGGTCCTGTCAACTGATTAACAGTATTAACAGACTGTTAACAGATTAACAGTCAACGCGGTTTCATTGCTGGGTTAAGTACTTCTATTCTATTCACATAATATGCTTACTTCATATATCTACTCCATTCACATATATGCTTACCACTTGTATCTATTGCTATGTCCGCCCACTACAATCACATGAGCTGTCTAACGCCTGTCCCGTCTCCCTGTCCCCCTGTGAGTTGCCGTCCTGGAGTGCTGACCGGAGTGTCGGACGTCCCGTGATGAAGGCCGGGAGGTTGCGACCCCCTCTGCGTGCCCCCCTGTCTCCGGAGGTCTCGTAGTGGTGACCGGAGTGCCGGACGTCCCGCGATGATGTCGGGGAGTTCGCGACCCTCTCTGCGCCGCCCCCTATCTCCCTGTCTCCGGCTGTCCCTGAGCAATGACCGGAGTGTTGAATGTCCCGTGTTTAAGACGGGGAGGACGTGACCCTCTCTGCGCCGCCCCTGTGCCTCAAATAGATTCGCTATCAGCTCTATCTTCAATCTTTCAAAATGTTCAGTTGCTGTTGCATGCACTCATCTGTGTTTCACTACACACTTGAGTGCATGCTTACCAACTGTCCGTCTGCAACACTACTATCACCGACATCTAAGAAGGGATATCCCCCCTTGAATGGCCCTTCTAAGGTTTCTCTCCTCCACACTGCCTGTGGAAAATTTTTACCTATTGTTAGGTTTTAGTGAGTTTTTCCTTACCTTCGCATGGGGTATGTCTGGGAGTGCTTGCATTCTTTCATTTATTTGCATTTATTTTTAATTTGTTGGACCTTATGGTGTCCTTGTTCTGTTCTTGACTTATTGTTATGTTTTCTTCTTGACTTGTTTAAAGAAGACCTGTACGGCCCATGGGGACATTAACGTGTGTTGTTGGGCCTTATAAATACATTTGATTTGATTTGATTTGATTCGAGTCTATGGCTGAACATGCTCTTTCGTTTACTGTTCAAGTGTACTCCAAGGGACTTGTAGGTCTCCACCATCTCCCCTCAGATAGGGATGTGGTAGGGGGCCTCTTCTTGCCTCTCCATTAGTCCACCGCCAGCTCCTTGTTCTTCCTGGTGTTGACTACCAGGCTCTCCACCAGGGCTGTGTATGTCGTCAAGTCAAGTCAAGTCAAGTCAAGAGTTTTATTTGTCACGGCATACAAGTATACAGTGAAATGCGGGGGGTCTTGCCCGCAACGATTGTGCATAATACAATAATAAGAATCCAATAGGATGAGAATGCGACATTTGTGCAATAATACAAGTAATAAGAGTAAAGACATATCAGGTAAATGTTCATGGGTTTTACAAAAGCATGGTAATACATGCTAGGTCCTGTGATAACAGTGCAATACACTGTTAGCTACGGATGAGGCACTGGGTCTTATGTACACTACTATACAATGCTATACTATACAATCTAAAGTTATACTATGTGTCCTTATGCTAGCTTGCTATCCATCTGTTTACTATACAAGAACCACTCCCGTTCTTGTTTTTTTAAAGTGACCTTTCATTGTGTAAAGTGACCAGTGTAAAGTGTGAGCGTGTGCAGCATGTGTGTGTGTTCATGTTAAAGTGACTGCTAGTGTGTGAGTGTATACAGTATGTGTGTTCTGTGTGTGCTCATGTGTGCTTGTGTGTGGAGAGTTCAGTGTTCAAGACTCTGGCCTGGGGGAAGAAGCTGAGCCGAAGGCTCTCTGTTCTAGTTGCTGGTGTTCGCAGGCGTTTGCCTGACCGCAGCAGCTTGAACAGGCTGTTGTTGGGGTGGTGAGGGTCTTTCATTATTCTGCAGGCTCTGCATTTGCACCTCTTGTTATATAAGACCTGCAGGCATAGACGCCTGCGCAATAGAGCACGGGAAGCAGCTGCTCTACGACTATTGAACATGGGGGGGCAAACGTCTGATTTTGCTCCCCCACTTTTTGATCATATGAAAAATATGATATACCCCCCCCCTCCATTATATAAATCTAACCATAACTACGTAATTTCAATCAAATTAATAATACGCAATGACACTTAATAGCAAGTTTTTAAGTTTCCAAAGATTGCGACCCCCCCCCTGCTCCCCCATATGGTTTGATCCAGTGCCTCTCCAAGTCCAACCCCCAGCAGAGCAGACAGTAGTGGCGCACGGCGCTGGGCTGCAGGTAGGCTGAGTGTAAATTCAAAGGCCACAGAAGTGTGTCATTTGGTGGCAGGCAGGATTTTCCAGTAAGTTGTTTATGATTGTTAAGATTATTTATGTTAGACATGTCGTTTACTATTGAGTGGTAGAGGTTCTACCACGCAATACAATAAAAGTGTTTCACATCCCGAAATGCCATCTGGTCATACCAATAATAATAATAATAATAACAAAGTGTCCCTCTGGTTGGCATTAGCTTTAGTGCTAGCCGCTAGTTAACGTTGTCATATATCTAGATATGTGGTGTCGTCAGCTGGATAACGTTGACTTCGTTTGCAAATTTTAACGTTCGCGAGCAGGGCCGGATTAACGACGGCCGCGGCCCGTGGGCCTTTTTTTTTTATAATAATAATAATGCAATAAAAGTCTGAAAATGAAGGGATTATGTCCATGAGTGTCATTTTTAGAAATTAAGGCCTGCCTCTTATATAAGCCTCTCTAATAAAGGCCTGGTGCTCTTTGCAGCTGAGGTAAATAGAAGACCCGTCCTATATTTGAGGATTTACGGTAAATCAAGATGTTCAATTATCTTAAGGTACAATACCTGAAATGAAAATGTGTGTGTGTGTCCAGCCAACCAGGTAACATGGCAGAAAAAAGAAAGAATACAGACATCGGAGCATTTTTCAGTACACCAAAACGCAAAGTAAGAACCCTAGTAGCCTAATAGCTCAAAGACTTAAAGGGCGGGCTCCACAAATAATGGATTGCACGGTGTTAATTGCACCTTTACTTACAATTCATTATGAATTGTAAATGGGGGACCCTGATGTAAACAAAACAAAAGTATTTCTCTGGTCTGCAATCCCTTAACAATTGTGTGTATTGAGCCTTACTATATTGTACCCATTCTGCAATATGTTAATAACATTTTTAATCAATCAATAACAGATTGCAGAATGGGTACAGTACAGTACGGCTCAATACACACAATTGTTAAGGGGATGCAGACCAGAGAAAGACTTTCGTCTTGTTTACATCAGGGTTCCCCATTTTCAATTCATAATGAATTGTAAGTAAGGGTGCAATAGAAATGTTTCATAATGATGTTCAGTGTATTCATAAGTGTATTGCTCTCCTTAATGTAGAATGATATGGTGACTGTGCAGACTCAGGGAGGAGGCAGAGAAGGAGAGAAAGAGACCCAAGAGTTACAGGTAATGGAAATATCAGACAGCTTAAAGTGTAGGATAACATAACAAATTAAGACACAAAATAGGCTATATTTACAGCAGACCCTGTTATTGTTCCTTGTTGGTATTTTTTCTCTCTTTCTTATTAAAAACTTGGCCTATTTGAAAGGAGATTGAGTTAATAAAAATAAAAGAGCAAAAAAAAAATATACAGTATATATACAGTATATAAATATATATATATTAATATATTATTATTATTATAGTAATTGGCTATCATACTGCAATATAAACTGAGCTGAGCTGAGCGTACCACTCTCTGTAGGGCCTTCTTGGGCCAGTGATGTTTCCAGTCAAGATGCTCTACAGCTCCGGAGTAGAAGGACTGGAGTATCTTCCCCGATATTCTGAACTTCCTTAACTGTCTCAGGTGGTAGAGGCGCTGCATCGCCTTCTGTATGAGTGTTGTCCATGTCAGATCCTCTGAGATGTGGACCCCCAGGTACTTGAAGCTGTGCACCCTGTCCACAGTAGCCCCGTTTATCCTCAGTGGTGTGTGTGTCCCATGCTGTGTTCTCCTAAAAATCCACGATCAGTTCCTTGGTTTTACCAATGTTCAGGAGCAGGCTGTTGTCCTGGCACCAGCGTTCCAGTACCTTAACCTCCTCCCGGTAGGCCTTCTCGTCATTGTCAGAGATCAGCGCCACCACCACTGTGTCGTCCGCAAACTTCACTATGGCGTTGGAGCTGAACTTGGCCACACAATCATGTGTGTATAGTGAATACAGCAGGGGGCTCAGGACACAGCCCTGGGGGGACCCGATACTCAGGGTGATGGTGTTGGAGGTCTGACCCCCCACCCTGACCGCCTGGGGCGTTTCACTCAGAAAGTCCAGTATCCAGGCGCTCAGAGCGTAGCTCAGACCCAGCTCAATCAGCTTGTCCACCAGTCTGGTGGGGACTATGGTGTTGAACGCTGAGTTATAGTCAATGAACAACAGTCTCACATAGCCCCCCTTCTGGCAGTCTGTGATGTAACTGACAATGGAGGAGTCATCAAATAACTTCTGTAGGTGGCACATGCTCAGAGTTGTGGCAGAAGTTGGAAGAGTGTGAACAGTTCTTAATAACTGTAACACATCTTAGCATGTTAATCTGAGATCAGTTTAACTAGTAAAATGATATGGTGACCTGTGTGTATGTGATCTGACTATAACCCCAATTAAAATACCCCTACTCTGGCCCTGCTCCCCATTTGTACTGACTATGGTGAAAAATATTTCAGGTTTAGGGTTAGGGTTATACGTGTATAGGGTCATATTGTACGTAGGAATAGCATCAGCATGATTCAGAGTGCAGTTTCTTTGATCAGGGGAGAGAGGTAGCCTAACATGATACTATGTGTAGTACATTTACATTTTGTCATTTCGCTGATGCTTTTATCCAAAGCGACTTACAAGTTTTGTACAACAAGACAGCAGGAAGGGTACAACTCTATCAGATGAGTAATTAAAAAAAAAAAACCTTACAGATGTCTTCAATAGACTCACAGGAATTGTGTAAAGTTGCCCAAATAGTGCTAGGAATAGCAATGCAGGTCCCCTTTAAAGATTAAAACCTTCCCAGTGAATATTGCAGACTCACATATAATAATACTATTCAACAATACAATTGTTCATATATTCTTGCTTACCTGTCTGTTAAGAGAACAATAAGAAAAACCACCGCCACATTCATCAAGCCGTTCTTAACGTCGAAATCTGTGCGTACCCAGGAGATTTGCATGATGAATCCCATTCATTCTTAAACTCAAAAGCGTGTTCGCGCTAAATTCATTTGCATACAGACACGCCCACCATCTCCTTATAAGGCGAATGAGGCGGGTGTAAAACAGCTGAGTTTCGCCATCTGATCCCTGTCTGATATATTCAACAGGAAGCGCTTTGCGACCTCAAAATGACACACACACATCGCATGTGTGTGTGTGTTAATCTGATGACAAATAAAGACTTATACTTGTACTTATACGTATACGTACTGAATAGTGCGAAATAAATTGGTCAAAAGTAGGCTTTGTCAATACTGAACGACTGGCTGCGCGCTTGTCAAGAACCAATCGCGTCACGCAGTATACTGATATATATATGCCGCTGATCCATATGCTCTCTCCTTTCAGAGAGAGATGTCATCTCTCTCTGAAATGTCCTGAAATGACTGGCTAGTATGTAATAGACTTGTCCTTAATATCTCCAAGACTAAATGTATTGTGCTGGGAACAAGGCACAGGTTATCTACAAATCCAAAGCTTCATTTAAACCTGTGTAATTCAGCAGTTCAACAAGTTGAAAGTACTAAACTCCTTGGAGTGATGCTGGATTGCACTCTGTCTTGGTCTCAGCATATTAATTATATTGTTTTAAAAATGGGAAGAGCAATTGGTATTTCCAGGAAATGTGCTTCTTTTGTTGCCCGTCCCCTTTTATGTCAGATAGTGCAAAGTTTAGTTTTATGTCATCTTGACTATTGCTCTGCGATGTGGTCATCTGCTGCCTGCCAGTGGTGACCTCAGGAAGCTCCAGGTGGTCCAGAACAGGGCAGCACGGTTGGTACTGGGCTGCTCACTAAGGTCTAATGTGAGCCATATCCGGCCCGCGGGATGATTTTTTTCTTTTTTTTTTTTTTACTTTTTTCTTTTCATGTCAACGTTCACACGCACAATATATGCTTAGGAGACATGCTCAGAAGATGTTGGTTCTCTTTGGATCCACCTACATATGTGAACAGACATTCTCGGTCATGACGTTTACCAAGTCCAGGTACAGATCCTCTCTCACTGATGAACATCTGGCAGCTGTGCTTCGCATCTCCACCTAAGACATGCAACCTGACTTTGATGGACTTGTTAAAGCTCAACAGAGACTGGATTTCTCACACTGAATGAAAAAAAAGAGCTGAAGAACACTAAAATGTGGAAATATAACAAGTGAAATGGGACACTTGATATTTTTTTTCTTTTTTTTGCACAGTTCTGAAAACATTAAATGTTTAATATAGGCATGTAAAGTAAAAAAGGCTACAAAACTGGTACACTTTTCTTTACACAGTTCAGTGACATGTCTTGTTTATTTTTGCTATAAGATGATGTGATGTCTTTAGAAAGCTAAGAAAATCCTTGTTTCAATAGTATATGAAACTCAAAATGCCCTTTGTTATTAATGTTTCACATTTTGTTTATCATTTTGGAACTAAATTCTATTTGAATAAATTATATTTTTGAAAGCTAACCTCACCTTTTAATTGCCAAATAATAACATACACTCTTACCAGGGGTCAAAACAATGCCATTTACTGCTTTTTATATAGAAATAAAATGTATATTATGCATAATTGAGTTTGGAATTTTGGCCCGGCCCCCCAACATATTTTCAGTTGCTCATTCGGCCCCCTGGGGAAAATAATTGCTCACCCCTGAGATAGACAGTACTGCTACATCTTCATCTATACAGAGAAGAGAAGAGAGGAGAGGAGCAGTGGCGTTGTTAGCCCTGGGCCTCCGGATCTAAAAAAAAATAAATAAAAAATATGTTTAATTTTTTTTTAATGGCAGCATCCCCATTGTCTGTGCTGAATGTTTGTTAGTGTTTGGTATTTTTTGTTGGTTTTTAGTACTTTTAAACATCCATTTTTAGTAAGTAGTAGTTTTCATTTGATCCTATAATTTTTTCATTCACCGATTTTTTTAGTGTCCTGAAAGGCGCCTTATAAATAAAATGTATTATTATTATTATTATTATTATTATTATTATTATTATAATAAATTATTATTATTATTATTATTATTATTATTATTATTATTATTATTATTATTATTATTATTATTATTATTATTATTATTATTATTATTATTATTATTATTATTATTATTATTATTATTATTATTATTATTATTATTATTATTATTATTATTATTATTATTATTATTATTATTATTATTATTATTATTATTATTATTATTATTATTATTATTATTATTATCCAGGAGGGAAAAGACACTTTGGATATATGGACTGCATCTCTGCCTGTCCTGGCCAGGAAACACTTTGCAACTGTCATCTCCTCTGGCAATAGTTGGATATTGTAATGTGTGGCGAGGGGTTGCAGCAATTCCACTGAGAGAAACTGGTCTGAGGCTGGATAACATGCCTGTATGCCTCTCATAAGTTGTTCTCCAACTCATCAGAACCTGCTCTCAAGCTCTTGCAGCATTCTGTCGAGGACTGGATAGAACATACTCTGTCTCAGCTGATCTCCTGAGCTGAGGTCTGAGCTTGTGCCACAAGATGACTCAACTACATACTCGTCCATCCTTTTCTGCTTCATCCTTTGGTTGGTAGTATGTTCCTCAATCCCAAGGCCATTACATATGGCCTTTGTCCTGTCATACATGTCCACTGCCATCTCTGAGGTGCGATAACCTTTGAGTGTGTCCTGCACTGTGCTTTTAAATAGTACAGATAGGTATCGAAGATGTGCACTTTAACGCAGCAGCACCTGGAGCCATCATACCCATGTCCAGTGTCCACTGACAAAGACATGCTCATGATACTGTGATAAACTATAATAAGCTTTAATCGAACCCTGGTTCATTTCCTCGGATAGTCCGGTTGGTTTGGGGTGGTGTGAAAGCTCATTCACTCTTGCAAGTGAACCCTGCTGCGGTTCATTTGAGATGCGAATGCAAAGCGGACCATAGGCAGGAAAATACCCAAAAATCGAATATTTTTTTTATGAGAAGACTGAAACATATGGATATAATGAAACAAATATACAATAAATATACAATAAATTCACCAAACACTACACAAGACCAATGATGTAGACTGATGGAAATATAATTTATTTATCTCCATATACCCAAATCAATGATGCAGACTGATGAAAAAAAAACATTTTCTCTCCATATACCCAAATCAATGATGCAGACTGATGAAAATATAAATGTTCTCTCCATATAACCAAATCAGTCAACATTTCAACATGGAGAATCACAACAAAACATGTCCCAGTTATATAGTCGTACTGGCGAATCGCGTCCTGCTCTTCGCCATCGAGATGTACATCATCTCCAGTACCTACTGTACTTCATTAACGAAAAAACAAATGCACCCAGCATCTGACCAGGCCCCGCCCCAATGCCGTACTATAAGGCAGCAGTCGTGGTCACCACTCGCCCTTCCTCTATTTCGTTTCCATCATGGCGGATGCTTGCACCCTGTGAACTAGCGTTATGAAAAGTATAGAGAAATTGCGCAATGTTGAGTATTCGCCAGAGATTTGCCAACCCCTGGAATCTTCTCGGCATGTTCCAACGGCACGTCGGGTCTGTCCTGGTGTTTCCTCGGCTTGTGGCAGCAGATCGAGGGACAGCGTGCAAGGTTTGGCTATCGAGCTGACTCGCACACAGGTAGGCTCTGTGTCATCAGGCATTAACGCTGGTGTTAGTAATGCTGCTTGTTGTTATGTTAGACAACCGAGTTGTGTGTCAGCGCCAGGGGCGGGATGTCTGGGTGAACGTCCCTCTGAGTTGGATGTTTTCCAGGCGATCTTGGAGCGCGCTGCTAACACTAATGCTATAATGCTGGGTCACTGTTTTAATGTTCCCCGCCGTGGGATGTCACCGCTTTTCCCTCCTATTAACCGGTTCATTGATGAAGGTCAGTCGGTAGCTAATGTGGGGGGTTTTGCTGAGACTTATTTACCCTTTTTACGGGTGAATGGGTTGACAACAGGGCGCAGGGTGGGTGTGCGGTGGCTAGAGAGCCAGGTAGCATCGATCCTGTGCCCCGGCGGGGTTGAACGGTGTCCCACCCGGAAGCCGACGCTTGAGAGCAGGTCGGCCCGGCAGGTGGCAGTATGGATTGATGAGTTATACTGCCACAGGATGGAATTTAGCTGCGGCCAGTGTTGTGGCTCAGCTGACTGTTTTTCTGTCCACATTAGCGTCGGGTAGTGGGGCTACAGGACCAGCCGACGCTGAAAACATTTAGCATGTTTTTGGTGTTATAGAGATCTTGAATCAGTTGCAAGCTATAACTGCGGGGAGGATTAGGATGCTATCAACACTTGTTAATAGGCATTTCTGGTTGGAGCAGTCTCCTCTTGGGGAGGAAGAAAGGTTTCTTCTCCTCACGGCTCCTCTTTCCGCGGAAGGACTCTTTGGTCTCTTTGCGGAGATGCGGGCGGTTGTTGACCTAGGTCCCACACCGCCTCACGCTATGCAGCCGGAGGTTGGAGCACGGCCTCGTCAGCGACTATGGCGAGGCCCTCGACAGGCGGCCATGTTTCCCCCGCCAGTGGTACCCTGGGCGTTGAGTCAACAGGTGTCCACAAGGCCGACAGCCTTGGCGGCCGAGGGATCGGCCATGTTGGATGAGCTCAGCTTGGAATATACAAGCCGTTGCCGTCCTGCCGCGAGCAGCCCGCTCCCCGATCACTCCCTCCCCCAACACCAGCGGAAAAGGGGCTCTGATCGTTTTCCTTTGGCTGCGGGCCGCGAGCCTTCGTTGAAGCGCATGCGGCCCCACGTTTCGCTTCTCATGGGGACAGGGGCTGACACCCAGTTGATGGCTGAGCCTGGGTCTGTCCGTGAGAATGTTGTGCTGTCACGTGGCTCCCTCGCCACGCGTTGTGCGATTGGTGAGCCTGGTGTTACGGCTGCCACTGTTGACGGTGGTCAGCAGGAGGACTCGAGGCCTCTTCGAAAGAATGCTCAGCGCGGGTTACCCCGACTTCGCCTTCGCCAGTCGGGGTATCACGTTGATGCCTCCCACTCCCGTGAGATCGGCAGTGGTCTGAAAAGAAGAGGCGCGCGTGATTTGGGTGGTAGTAATATCACTGCAGGGCTACGGTGTGTAGGAACCCATGGGGTCCTCACGCCTTGCATGTCCGGCTGCGGAACAACTCCTCAGCATGTTCTGGAGGGGTGTTCAGTGGGGGAGCTTGTGTCACCTAGTTTGATGTCTGCTTCTCCCGTATCAAACCGGCCCTTTCTGTCGGGGTCCCCCCTTGGGTGCGATTGCCTCGTGGGTTGTATCAGGGACCGGTGTCCCGATTCCACGGAACGCACTGCCCAGACGGTTGGCGGGTTCAGAGGCTACGCACAGCGGGAGGGACCGGGCTGCCTATCTACAGTTCCTTGCGGCCCAGCGCCAGTTGGCGGCGGGTGCGCTCTGGGATTATTATCACATATGGCTACAACAGTGCCATATGTCGAGATGGATGGAGAGAATGTTGAGGCGGGGGCTTGTCTTGCAGTTCGCACAACCCCACCCTCCGTTTTCAGGTTTGGTGGAGACCCTATTGTCAGGGTCAGCAGCAGTGACAGCTCTGGCCGACGAGATCCAATCTCTGTTGGCGAAGCAGGCCGTAGTCGTGGTCCCGAGAGAGGACGCAATGTCAGGCGTCTACTCCCGTTATTTTCTGGTGCCCAAAAAAACTGGAGGTGTCAGACCTATACTGGATCTGTCCGCGTTCAATCGTCTGAATGTGGCGAGACCATTCAGAATGTTGACCGTCAAACACCTGCTACTCGCTGTCAGGGTGGGAGACTGGTTCACCTCCATAGACCTGAAGGATGCGTATTTTCACATCCCGATTTTCCCTCCTCAGAGGAAGTTCCTACGGTTCCTTTTTAAGGGCGTAGCGTACGAATATCAGAGGTTGCCATTCGGCTACTCTCTGGCCCCCCGCACATTCACCAAGTGCTTAGAGGCCGCACTGGAGCCTCTACATCGTCAGGGGATACGAATTATTTTCTATCTCGATGACATGCTGCTCCTCAGCTGGTCGGAGGAGGTCGCCAGGTCTCATACCAGGCAGGTGGTGGAATTCCTCACCAGGCTGGGTTTTGCTGTGAACTGGAAGAAGAGTACGCCTCTTCCCAGTCAACAGGTGGAGTACTTGGGCTTGGTTCTAAGTTCAAGGCCCATGAGGGCAACCCTCTCGGAGCAACGGAGAGTGTCTATCCTCAAGGCACTCGGGGGTTTCCGTCCTGGAGGGACGGTCACGGCGCTGCAGGTGATGCGCCTGCTCGGCATGATGGCATCTGCTCACGCTGTGGTCCCTCTTGGCCTCCTCTTCATGAGGAGGATACAGAGGTGGTTTTCCAGTATGAAAATAGACCCGGTGAGGGGCAAGTGGAAACGGTTGACGGTTCCCTTGTCCTCACCGGGTCCCTTCGTAAGGTTTTACCTCATGGACATGACCGGGGGTTCTGTCTCCCAGGCGGTTCTGAGGTCTGGAACCTCTCCTGCTTCCCGTCTTTTGGTGGGGTAGCAGGGGTGTGTGGGTGTGGACCACGAGGTGTTTTGTCACACGTGGTCCCGCCTGTGCTGTGCGTTTGGAGGTTTCTAGTTCCCTCTTTTTCGCACTTGGGTGGAGTTGACTGCCGCCCCCTCTTCACTAGGAAGGAGGGGTGACGGGACTCCCCTCCCCCCTGATGTGGGCTTTCGGGTTCTCAGGGGGTGCATTTGTCTGTCCTCGCGTCTGCTCTGTCCCCATATCTCGATGGCAAAGAGCAGGACGCGATTCGCCAGTACGACTATATAACGATAGGTTATGTATATAACCTAGTTATATGAGTACTGGCTGAGCGTCCTGCTCTTAGCGCGCCCTGAGGTCCCTTGGGAAACTTTTCTGATGGAAACTTTTTCCGAGGAAGGGCGAGTGGTGACCACGCCTGCTGCCTTATAGTACGGCATTGGGGCGGGGCCCGGTCAGATGCTGGGTGCATTTGTTTTCTCGTTAATGAAGTACAGTAGGTACTGGAGATGAGGTACATCTCAATGGCGAAGAGCAGGACACTCAGCCAGTACTCATATAACTAGGTTATATACATAACCTATCGTTTTCATGCTACTACAGTGTGCATAACACTGTAAGCTCAGCAAATATCAGACAAACATAAAATACTGTATCCAGTACAGGTAAAAATTACAGTAAAACAAAAACAAAAATTGATTTTTTTTTAATAGAGTACAGCAAATACTAGACATTATCTCTTTGCCTAGCTGGATCTGGCAAGAGAATTTGTTGCTGTGATTCTCCATGTTGACATGTTGACTGATTTGGGTATATGGAGAGAAAATTTATATTTTCATCAGTCTGCATCATTGGTTGTGTTGTGTAGTGTTTGGTGAATGTATTGTATATTTTCATGTTCTCTGTGTACAGTACTTCACTCTCCTTCCATTTTGGTTGAAGACAGGTGAACTCACCTGCTGCATTTTTATAGTGCTTAAGCCTGATTGGTGTATCTACAATTAAGCAATGGTGTGTTTGTGCATCTTATGGCTGTGTTTAACCAATTGGCTCATATGGTAATTTGACATTCTGTGTCTAATGTAATGCAAGTGTGTTTAGTGTTTTGCAAATCACTGTGTATTGTTTTGCAAAAAGTGTGAGGCTGACTTTGTGCTTATAGGGGTGCAAATCTAGGCCTATGTTTTTCTCCTTGAGTGTAAGGTTTTGATAATTGTGTAATACTTTTGATTTGAGTGTTTATGCAATCGAAGAAAACTGTAAAGACTAGAGATTAACTGTTTATTTCTTTTGTACATAGGCTGTTTTTTTGTTTGTTTATTTGCTTACGGTATGTGTATGATTTTTAACTGTATTTTTATTTTGTTATTGGTGTATATGTGTGTATGTATGTATATGTGTATATATGAATATTTGTACTCCTGTTGGGGCCTCTTGGACCAGATCAATGTTTTATCGGGCTAAATAAAGGTTAAATAAATAATTAGAAACTGATGATTTGGTCCTGTTAACTTTGAATTTTCTATGGGGACGGCCCAGATCCCTCTCATGGACCTGGACCTCACTTTAAAAACCTCTAATCTGTCACGATCCTAGGCCCGGTCCTGGCTGGACTGGGCAGGATGGTAACATTGGGCAGTGCCCTCCACCTAACAGTGGGCAATGCCCTCCACCCAACATTGGTCTACCACCCTCTAGTGGTCACAAACAATCGATACACGCTGTAATGATAAATATCCTTAACAGTATGCTGTCATTACATTGTTTGTTGATATTACAATTGTTAGCTGTTTAGGTTGTTCTCTGTGTTTGTATCTCTGATTCTGTGTGTTATCTAGCCTAGTTCTAGTTCCTTTGTGTTGATTGTTGTATTAGTTCTTATGCCTTCTCCCCCCAGCTGTCGTCCATTACTAATTAACGTTAATTAGGAGCTGCATTTATTGCTGAGATGTTTGTGGCGACATTCCTCCTGTCTCCTTCCCCGTTTCCTGTCCATGCCGTATTGTGCTGTCATCCTATAGTAAGTGTTAGTGTTTGTTGTTTTGTTGAGTAGGTTGTTAAGTAGTTTCTGTATGTTCTTTGTATTGCACTGGATTCTACAGTAAACTCCCTCTCCAAGCTTCAATCCTCGTCTCTGCCTCCTCCATACCTTTCCCTTTCTGCAAAACTGTATTCTACCTACCTCCACCGTAACACTAATCTAGTTCTTCAGCCCCCAATGTTTTCTAACCCTAAAAACGCCCTGGAGAGGAGAGGAGAGGTTGTACATATGCGTTATATGCGTACGGCCTGGGCAGCCAGCATCTAACTGTTCTAACTAGGATGTCCGATATTATCGGCCCACCGATATTATCGGCCGATATCGGCATTAAAATGTGATATCGGAAAATATCGGTATCGGTTTTCAATTATTATAATTTTTTTTTTTTTTTTTTTTTTAACATTTCTATAACCTTTATTTACCCAGGCAAGCAAGTAAGAACAAATTCTGATTTTATTTATTGTCAAAAGTATGCATAATGTTGTGTTAATTTCACAACAAGAGATATGTAATGTTAATTACCTGAAATTATAAAAATGTTTGGGGGGGGGGGGGGGGAACCCTGCATATATCGGTATGGGTTGATATCGGTTGATATCGGTATCGGAAATTAAGAGTTGGACAATATCGGTATATCGGTATCGGTAAAAAAGCCAATATCGAGCATCCCTAGTTCTAACAGCAATATATAATCTATTTCAGAAGCAGAACGCACGCAATAAGTTATAATAATAATAATAATGATTGAAAAGTTCTGGATGGGTTTATAAAGTCGTATTTGGGGGTACTGTATTTGGGGGCAATTGACCAATGGTTTGCTTTCAACCCATGAACTCCTTCCTCTCTCACCATTTTATATATATTTTTTTATTTTATCAGCTAAAACTGTATTGTATTATATTGTTTGTTTTGTAAAGTGTCGTTGAGCATTAGGAAAAGCGCTATATAAATCGTATGTATTATTATTATTATAAATGGTAGGCTTTTTTAAATGTTCTCATCTGGGTAAGAATTTCTTATTTCGGTAAGAGTGCTCTCGACCACTCTTATAATTTGTTCTTGCCTGAGTAAAAAGCAACAATAAGAAAACTTTGCTGAATCCCAGGTAAGAACAAAGTAAGAGGAAATGCTAGTTAAGAACAAAATCGGTTTTTATATTGCTTCATGCATGAGGCCCAATGATGATAATGCATTTTTCATTAAAGGCAAATCTCAAAGTGCCACAGAGTGAAATCGGTGACTAGAACAACCATAAAACAACAACAAAATTCATTAAAAACGGTACAAAGTTAATAAAAATGCCTACAATAAGGCACAAAATCAAAGAGGTAGAACAACACTTACTGTAAGAGAAGTCTCAAAGGGTCTGCAACTCAAACAAAGTGCACAAGCACACAAGGGATGCACTTGTCTCCATTTCTGCACCTGCTTCATTGTGTTAGAAAATTGCAGCCATTGCAGTTTCTAGAGTTAGAATACTTGATATGCTTTGATCACTTGTGTTCCCACATAGTCCGTACCATACAGGACAGCTGCTCTGAGGTGGAAGATGATTTCTTTGGGGCTGGCAAATTTACAGTATGTTCAATATTCATGTTCAATAGCAAGCCGTGATGGGACGATACCAAAGATTGTCTCCTGTCACTACTTCTGTATATATTTTCAAAGCTTTTAGCTTATCTTCAGAAATTGTGCGTCACCGGTCACTCACCACTAGGACATTTCAAGATTTTGTGTGGCTGAAGTGGTAAACATGTTATTACAACTTAAAATAAATGTGTGTGTGTGTGTCTCTGTAAAGCTATCTGTCCCCCATTTTCAATTCATAGTGAGATTTATGACATACACATTTTGATGCTTGAATTAAGTAGGCCTGAAAAAGGTGCATTACAGTAGTCTAGACGTGATGAGACAAAAGCATGAATTCGGGTTTCAGCATCAGCCAGAGTTCAAATGGGGGGAATTTTTGCGATATTACGATGATCGAAGAAGGCAATTTTGGTGAAATTTGAGAGGGAGGAATAAAAAATTACTCAGAGGTTTTTTATGGTGGAGCTCTGAGGCTGCGGTTACGTTAACACATTGAGTGCCACGGACGCTTTTTGTCGTTAGTTCATGCTGACCTTTGAGTGCCCCAGACGCTATATAGCGTTTGTTTGTCTTTTTTTTTTTATTGGGGATTTGAATTCATATTTCATCAATCGAGCCTTGGGTTAGTGCTGCAGAGTCTCTCTGAGCTCAATTGGGAAGATACCGTCCCCTATCGTCTCTCCCTGTGGTACTGCACCCCATTACTTTACACTGATGCAGGGGGGGTGGCAAGTTTCCTCATTTAACTTTTCCTTCAAGGCCAACTGAAGGATCGATTGTGCTCGCCGGCCCGGAAAACGTGTGCATTATGTATTTACAGGACCCAACACTGTAATCAATAAGCGTGATCGATATTTGGAATGGCGATCAGGAATTGGAATAATCTTTTTGGATAACATCTGATCTCACGTAAGGAATTTATTTTACCAGTCTTAGGATAATCAGAGCTGTTTTCACAGAGATATAAGCGTTTGCCCTGTGTGTGTGTGTGTGTGCGCGGTGATCGCTGATGAGGAAATGAGAGAATCGATTTTTCAGCCCGCCTCTATAGCGTGTGTTACAAAGGATCAGATTAAACCGAATATATATATTTATTGATTGATATATATTGCATAATATTTGTATATCGTTTGATATCCCTTGTATATTCCTTGTACATATACACGGAATATCCCTTTAGCCTAGTACAGACCATAATATTTCATTCTCCTATTGGACAGCGGTCCACAGGCGCCATGGCCATACCTTCAATGTCGGGTTCAAAGTCACCGCCGGGGACATGCCTGGACATGAACGGTATTGCGCAAGGATATGAGACAGGAATAAAGCTGGTACTAGTTTATTCATCTAAGCGTATAAATACGGCGCAGGTGAATACAGAAGCACTTAGTCAGAAGTTCTTAGTAACTAAAGTTGAAGCCTCACCCACGATACGACGTGCGGTGAAGTATGGCCTGTTTGGCCCCAAATAGAGCATTGAGACCGTGTGCAAATTAATAACTGAAGTGTCAGAGTTTAACGCTGTACCGTCGAGTTCGACCTATTCTATTAAGTCAGTAATAGTCTATTTGTGTATAGTGTATCGTGCGGCTAAAGTTCTACAGTGACCAGCATCACCAACGTTTCCTCGTATCAGCTAGAGTGCTTATCCAGGCTGGGCTGCTTACCATGGCGCTTTCACCCGAGGGGCCCTAGACGAGGACCGTGTGGATTATGTACACTGGATAACCTACCGACGACTGCATAGCCCTTTTCGGCTGGATTATATTTGCTTTTGGTCCTGTAATTAATGGAGCGGAGAATCGCCGACACCCACAAGTGTGTGGGATTTAACCTGTGAGGAGCCACGTCGAGTCTGCCTCTCAGAAGTCTGAGGCCGGCTAGCTTTCTTCCATGTGGAGCTACATGCTACGGAGAACAGCTGTATTCGTCTGTGGATCAAGATCTTATTGCACCGTCTCCTGTACTCTGAGTCTCCTTATCATCGTTGACCCAGACTCTACTACCGACAAATCCTCTACCCTTGCTGGCTTACAACCGGGGGGACCCTACCAGTATCTCCCGCTATATTACTAGTGTACCATAGATATAATTCCCTAAGATTCAGGTTGTATGATTATCTCCTGCGTAATATGAGAATGGACATTCGTTATTGATTTGCCTACGCACATTCCTTTGCCTTATAAGCGCATCCAAAGTGAAGTAAAGTAAAGTATATTATGTACCTTTTGCTGCTAATAAATACTTAAATACAGCTTTGTGTGGAACCGAGTCATTGTGGGGAAGTGTTCATCATTAGATACCTGTGTACTGTATGGCCAGTAGGAATGTACATAAGACGGTAGTGGTTTAATGATACCATACTTATCAATACAGTCAGGGAATTGTACCCCTCAGTTACAATTGGTCCTTCGAGCCGGAGGGTAATTAGCGTAATATTAATATAGTGGTATTAATATTGACATGGCCAATGATGAACACTCCACAAAACGGTTCTCCTAAAATAGATCGCCCGCAGCGTAGACGGCAGACACCTCAGTACTTAGAGGATTACGTTGCCAGTATACTACCTAGCTTTCTACAGACGGTAAACGCGGAAAAAGTAGATAGTAAAATTATGTCCGACCCTATCGACCAGGCTACCCCGCCAGTAGAGGCCCTAGTGGGTTCTAACGTAACTGACCAAGCTCACGGTGGGGACCAGGAGGGACCTGACATGACTTTACCCCCCGCCAAGACCGAAGAAGTAGTCCCCGGAGAGCTCCAGGATAAAGAAAGCCCTCCAGGGATGGAACTCGACCCACTACAAGAAGGGACGAGCACCACGGAGATGGATCTCCTCGATTCGCCACAGGAGAACGGATCTCCAACGAGTACTACCAGGAGCGGATCACCTCAACCAGCGTCTTCCCCCAGCGAGGCGGACAAGATGCTGGCACAGGCCTTCCTCGCCAGCCTGGCAGCCTCAACCGAGCGCGATCGACTCCAAGCACAGACGCTTAGTGAGCGCGAACATTCTTCCATGGAAAGAGAACGCCTTCAAGCGCAGCAACGGAGTGACGAAGACCGTATACGTCTAGAGATTAGACGCCTTCAGACGGAAGAGAATATGGGAAGAGACCGGGCCAAAGCCCAGCGCGCCGCCGCCGAAGCCCAGCGCGCCGCTGCCGGTGCCCAAAGAGAAGCAGAGCGCGACCTCGCTCTCACCAAGCGCGAAGCCGAGGGCGACCGATTACAAGCGCAGATAATGGAGCAGCTGATTACCAGGGCAACCCCCCCTCCCTCCGCACGGGGCTCCAGGGCCTCGTCAAGACAAGGGTCAAGGGCACCCTCCCCTACCCGATCAAGCGACCCTGAGCCCGACCACCAGAGAGAGCCTATACCCCTCTCCGAACCCCTTCCCCGACCGGTCCAAGCGAGACCCAGCTACAGGGAAGAACCGGTCTACACCACGGAGAGGCTAAATAGACGACTACAGGATCTAGATGACCTGCCACAGGAAGAAGAAGAGGGAGAGGAGGAGAGTCAAGCCCAACAGCAGCACAGTACTCCACAGGACCAGGAGGTCCAGTACAGCCCAGGCTTTACCCCCGCGGCTCTGCGCTACAGACCCCCGACTCAATTCACGGGTGAGCTTGACGCACGACCAGCCCCGAGGAACAGCACCTGGGTACGCGGGCCATGGTACCCAGCAGGTACCAGCCCATCAAGACACGTAAGAGGAGACTCGCCTAGGAGGCCTCTCTTCCAACGCTCACCGATGTGCCAGCCATCCATGGCATCGTACATTGGCACACCGACGTTCCCGGACTTCACACACGAGAACAGAGCACAGTACACAGAGCTACGAATGTGCTTAGAGACAATGATGTCCGATGTAGCTGATGAACCGTACAAATATGCTATCCTACTAAAGCACCTCAAGGTGCCCCGAGGGCACAATATAGCGCTGGCATATGCCACCTCTACTACCCCATACACCGCGGCTCTAGCAGCACTCGACCAAAGATATGGACGCATATGGGACTACATAATACAAGAGATAAGGAATATTGACCGGCTACCCCCAGCCACAGACAATCGCTCACTAGATGACCTGTCTATCAAGGTACAATCCCTGGTAGGGATGCTGGGGGCGCAAAAGGAAAAGGGTATGCACGAACTGTACGCAAACTCTAATGTCGAGAGGATTTTAGAGAAGCTTCCGCCCGCCCGACAAGAGCGATTCAGGCGGCAAAGAGACCACCGTGATCCTAACGGTCCTGAGCCATCCCTCCTAGACCTAGCCGACTTCCTGGCGAGAGAAGTCAACAGCCTGCGGTTGGATACGTTCATGCGGAGCACACCAAGCTCCAGAGAAGGACCTAGGAGAGCAAACGATGGCCGCAGATTGGTGACCGTCATGCACCAATCAGAATCAGTACCGAGCAACAAGAACCACAGTACCCCCTCGATGAAAGAGAAGTGGAAGATGGTGTGCCCGTACTGCGAAAAGGAACACTGGCTGTCACACTGTGACACGTTCAAGAAGATGACCACCGACGAGGTGAGTCAATGGATAAAGTCCAACCGACGCTGTTACCGATGTGCGCGCAGTCACATGGCAGCCGATTGCCGCTTAAAGAAGAGGTGTAGTCGGTGTGACGGAGCCCACTTAGACGTCCTACACGACAGTAACAGAAGAAAGCCTGCACCCTCAAGCAGCACAAAGGCAAGTGTTATGTACATTGACCCCGCCAGCAGCGGGGGCGCCCGTGTGCTCTTAAAGGTGGTCCGCGTAACATTGAGTTACCAAGACAAGGTCATGGACACTTACGCCGTCCTTGACGACGGGTCAGAGAAGACCCTTCTCCTCGCGTACGCTGCGGCCCAGCTGGGGCTGCGGGGGAGCGAAGACCAGATGACGATTCGGACAATAAGAAGAGATCTAAAGACGATAAAGGGCGAGAATGTCTCCTTCACTATCGCAGCAAGCGGGCAGCCAGAGAGACGTATAGGATCACTAACGCTTTCACCAGCCAAGACATAGGCCTGTCGCAGTACACCTACCCCATCGCCAAGCTGATGGATAAATATGTGCACCTGCGTCAACTACCTATACCGCTCATAGACGGTGCCACCCCGACCCTGCTGATAGGCTCCGACCATGCAGACCTCATCGTCCCGATGGACCGGGTCCACACAGGGCCCAGAGGCTGTCCTGCAGCAGTCGAGACCCGCCTAGGATGGACACTACAAGTCCCCCTCGCTAGGTCTCTTAACCGAACAGCAGCCACTAGCTGCCTCCACTCCAGAGTGACAGAAGAAGACACCACCCTCCTACAGCATGTCGAGAAGCTATGGACACTAGAGACAATGCCCTTTAAGAACGAAAAGAAAGACATTCGTTCCAAGGAAGACATTTATGCTATAGCCCTCCTCGAGCGGGGGACAAAGAGAATCAAAGTCAACGGAGTGATGAGATACGCAACTCCACTCCTGAGGCGAGAGGGTATGCCTACCTTCCACGCCCCAAAAGAAGCGACGGAGCGGTATCTATTGAACACAGAGCGGCGCCTAGCCAGAGACCCCGCTCAAGAGACTGTGTACCGCGCTGAGATTGACAAGCTAATCACAGCGGGACACATAAAGAAAATTGACATTAAAGAGGCCGATCAGACGACCGAATCATGGTACGTGCCGCACCACAAAGTCCACCACAACGGCAAGGATCGTATTGTGTTCAACTGCAGCTACCAGATCGGATCACAAAATCTGAATAAAGAGCTCTTGCCCGGCCCAACACTCGGCCCCTCTCTACTAGGCGTGTTACTACGTTTCCGCCAAGACAAGGTGGCCATCAGCGGCGACATCAAAGGGATGTTTCTGCAGGTGAGACTAGTGGAGGAGGACAAGCCCCTGCTGCGGTTCCTATGGAGAGAGAGGATCGGGGACGAGCAACCAGCCATCTATCAATGGGAAGTCCTCCCTTTCGGAACCACATGCAGCCCATGCTGTGCTACGTTTGCACTGCAAAAACACGTCGCAGAGGACCCAGCAGCTGATGAAGAGGTCCGACAAAGTGTAGGAAATAGTTTCTACGTGGACAACTGTCTGCAAAGCGTCTCGACGCCAGAAGAAGCCGAGGCCCTTCTACTCAAGCTCCGCGCCTCCCTGATCAAAGGCGGCTTTGATCTCAGGCAGTGGGCCAGCAGCGACCCCCAAGTATTGCGCAGCCTCTCCCCCGAGGACAAGGCAGCAAGCAGCGAGACCTGGATGGCGACCATCCCAGGAGAAGCCCAAGAAATGACATTAGGACTAGTCTGGCGCTTCAAAACAGACTCGCTCCATTATAAACACACACCCCTGACCAAGGAGCAGGGAAGGTCGACTGCACTACCGACCACAAGACGGAGTGTATACAGAACACTCGCCAGACAATATGACCCGTTGGGATGTATTCTACCTTACACCACCAGGGCAAAGATGATTGTAAGAGCGTTATGGGACAAGGACCAGGGCTGGGACGACCCCATACCCGAACACCTTGCCTCCACATGGAGAGAGTGGGAGACAGAACTCAGCTCACTCCCAGGTGTCAACATACGCCGCAGCTACTTCCCACCCACA
Source organism: Notolepis coatsorum (assembly GCF_963971535.1). Classification (NCBI taxonomy): domain Eukaryota; kingdom Metazoa; phylum Chordata; class Actinopteri; order Aulopiformes; family Paralepididae; genus Notolepis; species Notolepis coatsorum. The sequence goes on from NC_140165.1 coordinate 223,989,792, forward strand.
GTGAGGCCGGAGACGTGCCAGATGGACCTGCACGTCTTCAGCGACGCCTCCTTGTAGCCTACGGTTCGGTGGCCTACTTGCGTGCCCGAGAGGAGGGAGGAGAAATACATACTGCTTTCATCCTGGCTCGCTCAAGAATAGCCCCACGCAAGCAACAATCTATCCCGCGTCTAGAGCTCTGTGCAGCCCTAGCAGGAGCGCAACTCGCCACGTTAATCCAACGTGAACTCACCATCCCGGTGCAAAGAACAATCTTGTGGTCAGACTCCACGACAGTACTCACATGGATCCGGTCTGATTCGTGTAGATACAAGGTCTTCGTGGGAGTCAGAGTCACAGAGATCCAAGATTTAACAGAAGCAGCAAGCTGGAGGTATGTAGACACAAAACACAACCCAGCTGACGTCATCACCCGGGGAATGTCCCTGGATGACCTCACCCGTCACAATCTATACAGTGACGGGCCAGAGTTCCTCAAGCTCCTGGAAGAAGAGTGGCCTACACCCACCCCACGGGAAGCGAGTAAAGAGGAGGCAGAGAACAAGAAATCTATGTTCTGTGGATTGACCACACTCGTCTCCACAGACCCCGACATAGACGATTGCCTCACCCTTGAGAGTGCGCAGCTAAAGACATTCCTGTGGCACCACCCAGAGGTTAAGCTCACTACTGACATTACTGCAGCTAACTACGAAGAAGCAGAACTTCTTCTCCTACAACGAGCCCAGAGAGACTCGTTTCCTGATGAGCTAGACTGTCTACAGGGAGCAAAGCCCGTCCCATCAGACAGCAGATTGCTCCACCTAGCCCCCGAGAGCGACGCCCATGGTCTCATCAGAGTGGGTGGTCGTCTGCGGAGAGCTCCAGACTTACCGGATGACGTCAAGTACCCGATAGTCTTAAACAGCCGACACAAGGTCACAGAGCTGATCATAAAGAAATACGACGAGGATGTGCATCACGCCGGGGCAGAGAGAGTCTTCGCGGAGATCAGACGTCGTTATTGGATACTGCAAGGGAGAGAAGCAGTACGACGTTTCCAGCGGACTTGTCTAGACTGTCGTAAATGGCGAGCACAGCCCAGTATACCCCGGATGGCTGACCTACCTCCCTGTCGCCTCCGACTCGGCGACAAGCCTTTTCACTCCACCGGTATGGACTGTTTCGGCCCGCTGTATGTAAAGAAAGGAAGAGGGACTGAGAAGCGGTGGGGTATTGTATTCAAATGCATGACCACCCGAGCGATGCATATAGAACTCCTTCCAACCATGAGCACAGACTCATTCCTTATGGCCTTCCGAAGATTCACATCGCGGAAAGGCAAACCGTCTATATTATTGTCTGATCACGGGACAAACTTCAAAGGCGGAGAAAGAGAGCTGAGAGAGAGCTTCCAAGCTATGGGCCCAGAACTTAAGACCCACCTCGCTCCATCCCAGATTGACTTCCAGTTTAATCCCCCGAATGCACCTCACTTCGGTGGAACTTGGGAACGAGAAGTACGTTCAATAAAGACAGCCCTGTACGCCGTGCTTGGGGCCCAGACCGTGGCGGAAGAAGTCCTGATGACAGTCCTCACGGAGATCGAGGGAGTATTTAACTCAAAGCCCCTCGGTTACGTCTCAAGTGATGTAGCAGATGTCGACCCAGTCACCCCCAACACTCTCTTGATGGGGCGGCTGGACCCCGCGCTACCACAGACAGTGTACAGGCCTGAAGAAGCGAACGGCCGAAGAATGTGGAGGTACAGTCAAGTATTGGCTGACAAGTTTTGGAACAGCTTCCTACTCCACTATCTACCGTCTCTACAGACCCGCCAGAAATGGGTGAAAGAGAGAGACAACTTGACAGAAGGAACAGTCGTCATGATTATCGACCAGTCACTACCCAGAGCTATGTGGCCGGCTGGCCGCGTAAGCAAAGTGATCACCGGTGCCGACGGAAAGGTCAGACCGGCCGAAGTGCTCGTCCAAGGGCGGATCTACACCCGACCCGTGGCGAGGCTAATAGAGTTGCCAAGGCTCCCCGATACTATTGATGACGACCATGACCCCATGACTTTGTGAACTGCCCTACCCTCACAACAGACATTGAGTAGTGGACAGTGCGGTTAATCTGTCTCTGCTTATCTAATTAGGTGGGACTAATTAGGAGGCGGCTGTTACAAAGGATCAGATTAAACCGAATATATATATTTATTGATTGATATATATTGCATAATATTTGTATATCGTTTGATATCCCTTGTATATTCCTTGTACATATACACGGAATATCCCTTTAGCCTAGTACAGACCATAATATTTCATTCTCCTATTGGACAGCGGTCCACAGGCGCCATGGCCATACCTTCAATGTCGGGTTCAAAGTCACCGCCGGGGACATGCCTGGACATGAACGGTATTGCGCAAGGATATGAGACAGGAATAAAGCTGGTACTAGTTTATTCATCTAAGCGTATAAATACGGCGCAGGTGAATACAGAAGCACTTAGTCAGAAGTTCTTAGTAACTAAAGTTGAAGCCTCACCCACGATACGACGTGCGGTGAAGTATGGCCTGTTTGGCCCCAAATAGAGCATTGAGACCGCGTGTGAATTAATAACTGAAGTGTCAGAGTTTAATGCTGTACCGTCGAGTTCGACCTATTCTATTAAGTCAGTAATAGTCTATTTGTGTATAGTGTATCGTGCGGCTAAAGTTCTACAGTGACCAGCATCACCAACGTTTCCTCGTATCAACTAGAGTGCTTATCCAGGCTGGGCTGCTTACCATGGCGCTTTCACCCGAGGGGCCCTAGACAAGGACCGTGTGGATTATGTACACTGGATAACCTACCGACGACTGCATAGCCCTTTTCGGCTGGATTATATTTGCTTTTGGTCCTGTAATTAATGGAGCGGAGAATCGCCGACACCCACAAGTGTGTGGGATTTAACCTGTGAGGAGCCACGTCGAGTCTGCCTCTCAGAAGTCTGAGGCCGGCTAGCTTTCTTCCATGTGGAGCTACATGCTACGGAGAACAGCTGTATTCGTCTGTGGATCAAGATCTTATTGCACCGTCTCCTGTACTCGGAGTCTCCTTATCATCGTTGACCCAGACTCTACTACCGACAAATCCTCTACCCTTCCTTGCTTACAACCGGGGGGACCCTACCAGTATCTCCCGCTATATTACTAGTGTACCATAGATATAATTCCCTAAGATTCAGGTTGTATGATTATCTCCTGCGTAATATGAGAATGGACATTCGTTATTGATTTGCCTACGCACATTCCTTTGCCTTATAAGCGCATCCAAAGTGAAGTAAAGTAAAGTATATTTTCGCTGCTGTCGGGACAAAACCTCATAACTCAATTTTTTTAATTTTTTTTTTATTATGTAAATCAACTCCGTAGATCATCCTCCATAATGTGTGTGTGGGTTTTACAAAGTTTAAACAATGGGAAAGCATTAAACCGATCATCTGTCTAAACCTCCTAACTCTATTCACCCTCAAATCTGTGTTAGTTTTTTTCATCTGCTGAAAAGTTGGGTTTTTGGAGTTATGAGGTTTTGTCCCGACAGCAGCGTTATGTACCTTTTGCTGCTAATAAATACTTAAATACAGCTTTGTGTGGAACCGAGTCATTGTGGGGAAGTGTTCATCATTAGATACCTGTGTACTGTATGGCCAGTAGGAATGTACATAAGACGGTAGTGGTTTAATGATACCATACTTATCAATACAGTCAGGGAATTGTACCCCTCAGTTACAGCGTGCATAAGTAGACATATACTATCGATAATCTAGCGTTTATTTGAAAACGATTCATAAATAGTGTATGCTAGAATATTCCAGTAAATGCCTTTTATCACGGAATCTATATATTTTCCTGAAAAACTAGGGCTTTTCTAAATGCTATAAAAACGAAAATGAACCGATTAAAAAACAATCCGTTTCGACAATGTTGACTGCAAACAAGTCATTGATAAGCGACAGGCAGATTAGACACATAGCCATAATGTAAGACAGAGATTATGCATTCACAACGCTATCATTGAAGTGGGTGGTGGCATTTAATGATAGGTTATAACTATAACCAAGTTCTGTGAGTAATGGTGACGCTCGGCGTCACTACTGCACTATACCTCGCTCGTGCACGCGCACTGAATAAAAAATTCCACAATGTACCTTTACATCCCAACATTCGTACTGGCCACACCCCCATCCGCTTACCTACATAAGCAGGGGTGTGGTCACCTACTCACCTCCTTCCCAAGCTTTCACCACAAGGTGAGATCAAGGGCCGCAGCGGCGTCTGACGCCGAGCGTCACCATTACTCACAGAACTTGGTTATAGTTATAACCTATCGTTCTGTGTCGTATGGTTCTCGCTCGGCATCACTACTGCACAAGGGAGGCCGAGCGAGAGCCATCGCCCGACAAATGTACCCCGCTGAGGCCCCCCACAACCATCAGATCGGGGAGGACCGAGCCCCCCCGACCCTCCCTAATGGAGGACACCCCCCCTATTGGAGGTTCACGGGAGGGCGACGGAACCGACCGTGCAAAGAGGCACTCAAGCAACTCAACGCACAGGGTGAGCAGACCGTGGCTTGACCCCACGACTACACACACGCACAACCCGCATGCCACCCGGGAACGAACGGAAGGAACAACCTCATTACTGCCCCCAGAATCACGGGGTCAAGAGCAAACCCAACCCCGTGGCAAGGCCGTAGCAGCGGAGCGCGAAGGAAGACCCAGACCCACTGAAGGGACTGGATCCCCTGGAAAACGGGGGCCAGGAGAGGTCAATGACGCCAGGCATCAAGACCCCACCAGGCGGTCACTTAGTGACACCGCCCCCCACATCGCCAGTGTATTCGGATAAGGCCCCTCCAAGAGCGGGCCCTTTCCCCCCAATAGCACACCGCCTGGCACACTGACCCTGCAGAACAGGCAGTCAGCATGGCCGCAAGCACACAAAAAAGGTTAACCAACGGAAGCAGGCAGCGCACCGGGGAAACCAGGCAACAGGCTGTAACCTGAGCCTGGAGCACTGCGGACGAGACAGGCGCCAAAGGAGTCAGCTGAAACAGCCCCCCCGGCGGAAGGGGCGTATGCTGGCGTTGTTGCATGACAAAGCCTCCATTAAAAAAAAACCACCCAGAGGGGTTGAGGCAGAGAAGGCTGACATGATTGGCAGACGTCATGAACGTGCAGGGGCACACTCAACCGGGTAACCCGGGAGTTGACACTGCTCCAACACACCAGGGAATCAACCACCCTGTCGTTACCCTATGCGGTGGTTGTTCCTATAACCCCTCAAGAAAAAACTCCAAAACACACCTGCGGGCATAACTGGCTATACCGCAGTACAAGTGTTTCAGTTTTCAAAAAAGGGTTATTCCAGGCCTACGGGTCGATGAAACATTACTTCGGACCGGGCCCGGCGGCACGGGAAGCACAGGGTTACCAGAGGAGGTCCAAGACCACCCCAACAGCCCCCTCTTCGCCACGCGTGAGAGAGGAGCGAAAATAATGGAGAACCAGCCCTAAGCACACCGCACTTGGTATTCCCAGGCGGTCTCCCAACCAAGTACTAACCAGGACCGAACCTGCGTAGCGGCCGAGATCGGACGAGATCGGGCGTGTACAGGTTGGCATGGCCGTAAGCCATTACGATAGTGCAGAGTACAATATGTACCCAACAAGGGTCTCCATAGCGCCTAACCCTGTGACACCCGGACCGACCTGGCATTTTTCCCCCCAAAAAAAGCACAAGTCCCTCAAGGTACCAGAACAGCAGATCTGCATCCCCGGCGGACAACGGGTTAACTGACCTGGACCAGCGTGACCAGACCAGTCCCGTGTCCTAACCACGCCGACATGCCCACTCCACCCACCACCCTCCCATAGGGAGGAGACGGAAATCCCCAGAGAGACTTCCCACGCGAGCTGTATAGATTGAAAAGAATATATTGCAACATTGAGCCATGTAAAATTTTGGGTTAGGGCTCTTTGAGGAGGAGGCACTGAACTAATACACACTCAATAATCGAATTGAATCGAATACACACACAATAGAGCAGGACTCCTTTTTGAAGTTCTACTAACCTTGACAATCTGAGAAGGAGGCTCTGAACTCTGAGGAGGCTCCCTCACAGGGGAGGAGAGTCCTAACTCACAGAAGGCCCGAGTAGGAGCTTCGTGAGGAGGAGCCCTGACCACTCCCTGAAACAAATCCATCATATGGACCTGAACAGCTCACGGAAGTCTTACCAACAGAGACGCGCACAGTGACGTACTCTATGGCGGGGGGATTTCCTGCGGTGCACACGCCCAATATTCCAGGGCGTGGGACCAGGAAACTCCCTCCTCCCCCCCCCCCCCCTCTTACCCTGTAACGTGCCGAACAGCAATGTGACAGGAACCTTGAAGGACAGGAGGTTGTAACCCCTGCCCATCAAAAGCGGAGGAAAGGATTACCAGTTCACCCCTTTACGACCCCACACCCATGATACGATGTAATGACAAAAAAGAGCATGACACAGTCATAGTCAGCTACATGAAGTGTCTAACAGCTTCACACAGCTCATGTGCTAACCTGCTATCTGATTTTTACTAAGGAAAAAACACAGAATAGAGAGGGCCCCCTTAAGAGCCCCGGTACCAGACTTATACATGTGCTTCTGTGGCCAACCTAACCCAGTTGTAGATCACAAGACACACACAACCCTTTATCACCACAAAAAATGGCAATTACACTCTACAGAGGAACACCGTTTTTCACAATGAGAGAATACATAATTCTCGATTAGTATCGGCCACAGGCCTTGCTAAGCACACACGAAAAGTGACCAAACAATCTTTTCTTTAAGAAAATATAGTTTCTCAAGCGGTTTTAGCACAACCCCAGCAACTAAGCTAAGGGTTACATCGTATCCCTACCCCACAGTGACACAATATATTGTAAACAACATGTCTGAGAGGAGGGGGGGAAGCCCAGGGAACCGGGGGGAACACCCCTCCTACCTTGCCCTTGATACGGCCAGTTGAACAGGTAAACCTGTTCATGTGTGAACACACTGTTCATTGTCATTACAGGCTGAGAAAAGAATTCATTCTTCACTCATATGTCACTAAGCATAGCTTTATAGGTTAAATAACCCCCTTAGTTGTGAGTACACGGTACATGAACACACATGATGTTTCTCAACACAACAAACCAGATCATCTTTACATATGTAACAAAAAACCCGATTTGCATGGAGAAGCTAATACCAGTGACAAGACAATTCACACACAACTCGCGTTGTATCCTAAATGTATTGCAGCAACACCCGTTTTGGAAAACATCGTTATTACAAAACATTAGAAGGGAAGGAAGAAGACGCGTTTTAAGTTCTGGTCAGGACCTTCCCTACCGTGAGCGTAGACCAAGCAAACTGCAGTCTGCTAACAGGGCACGATAGTAAACACAGCATCCTGTTCTCCTTGTTGACGCAGTCCTCGCCGGCCGGGCTCCCGGTAGGTTCGACTAACATCCTCTGTCAAAGATGACCTCGTAGTCAGAGTGTTTAAAGCATGTTATAGTCTCAGAACGTTCAACAGTGTAGCATTAAGCTAACAGCCGATCGGCTGATAGCCACAAGCTAACGTATACCAGCCTGGTAAACACAGTGAGCTAACGCTGCAGCTAACAGCTGCGCGGCTAACAGCTGACTGGCAGTAGGCCATAACTAGCACGCAAGCTAACCAGCCAACACCTGAACTGTATACAATGACATAACAGCTACACTGCAGACAGGCCGCTGTCCCAATCCCTTCCCTAACAGGGAAAAGAAAAAGAGATGTCAGAACACAGTTTCAACGGTGATATATTGAAATTATTTTATTGGGAAAAACCACTTGAGATACAGTATCTCGTTTTCGAGAGGGTCCCACATTTTGTGCAATGTAACACATGACACACAACAACAACAAAAATTAAATAAATACAGGACATACAAAAACACAACAGAACAAGTACACATTGTAAGAGGATATGTCTCATTATAAGAGGATAAGAGGATATGTCTCAATCTCCATCATAAGAGGCCCACTCCCCGGCAGTCACATGACGCTGCCACCGCAGGGCAAACAGATATGCTTACCCTGCGATGACACCGGTGATCCAGAGACACATGGGGCCCTTTGAGCATGGAACTTCCGATAAAGAAGATCTTATGCCCACATTTACTCGTTAGGGTAAACTTTCATTTGTATATGAAAGATGGGGCCTACACAGGACAGAGAAGCATCCGCTCTAGAATCCTGGGATCACCAGAACCTAGCGCGGGCCACTAGATTAGTCATCATGGGCATCAGGCCAAGATCCTCCGACCACCGTTTTAAGCCGAGCAGAGGACCTTAGCCTGGGGTCGGCGTTTCGTAAATTGTTAGCTAACCCCCATAGCATCAACAACAACCAGAGCTCGCAATCAAAACAGTACATACCCAACCTGGAACCCACCGCTTCTCACAACAGTCGGTGTGTCCTACAGTCCAGCTGTGTTTCTGGAGGGTCTTACCCCATCCAGCCGCAGCAAGCAGGATTGTAGTTGGGAAGCATGTCAGCGGCGTGAGCTCCTAATACGAAAAAACCTGTGGAGGTGTAGAATGATCATCATCTTTCAGACAATCCAGTAACGAAGACAATATTGCAGTATTTTCTCAAATAGTGAGAGAGAAAATAAAGATATGATGTCAACGTATCTCTTGTTTTCCAACTTTCTTCTACTAACAACCTCGTCAAGTGGGGATCTACCGAAGGCACTTCCTTGTGGTGAAAGCGAAGAAGGAGGTGAGTAGGTGACCACACCCCTGCTTATGTAGGTAAGCGGATGGGGGTGTGGCCAGACGAATGTTGGGATGTAAAGGTACATTGTGGAATTTTTTATTCAGTGCGCGTGCACAAGCGAGGTATAGTGCAGTAGTGACGCCGAGCGAGAACCATACGACACAGAACCATGCTTTACCATGTTAATGGCTGGCACTCAAACTGTTAAAGGGAAACAACAACGTTTCATTTTCACTTTTCTGAACGTTGCATTTATGCAGTCAGGTTAGACGCCGTTTTTCTCCTCTATGTGCGGGAGGTATTTGTCGCATGCACAAGCCAGACAGAGAGAGAGAGCACAGGGCGCACGTGTATGCATGTGTACAGTGTGTGCCTAAAAGCACAGCAGAGAATTATGGCATCATTAACCAAACTCAGCCCAACTTCTTCACAGTCCATTATTTTCTGCACGTCGGCAGATCTATGTCGGAGTGCGTTACTCCACTTCTCCTTAAACTTATATTACGATACCATTTCCAATCACAGCTCATGAGCAAAACCTGCTCTCTCATAAATTACACACCAGACCAGACTTTTTTCTCCCACTCCAACACTGGCATTTAGTACAATATGCAGGTCATACAGCGCGATAAAAGGACATATAATAAAAATACTATCAAGTAAATAAACAGTGTAAAGATCTCTTATAAATCTCCGTCACATTTAACCGTGGAAAGAGAGGACTCAAGAGCCTCTTTTCTTGACAAGCGGCCAACGAGGTATTTTATTTCTTTTGAGCAAATACATTTTGTTTGATGCGCGAGCTAAGCGCCTTTGTATTGTAAGTAACCGTTGCATTTGTGTTCATTCAATAAATATAGTTCTCACGCCGTGAGAGGGACGAGGAGTTGTAATAATGAGCCCAAGATAATAAACGCCCGTTTATAAAGAACCGACCTGTGTCCGTGTCGTAGGGACGAGAGCTACAGATCTATCGGCCTATATACATTACGCTTGTGACGGAGACGGACTTTTCGGAACCTTCATTTGGGAGAAATAAATAATACGTTTAATAATAAGTAAGACAATGGATGCGTTTAATGAATTCCATATAAATCGATAGTTTATTATCCGTGGCCTGCCGTGTGTTTTTGACTTAAGTCGAATCATTAATCTGGACCTTCAGAACAGTTTGCCTCGAACATTGGCTCTATAGGCTTCTAAAAAAAAATGTCAGCCTGTTATTCGTTTTAACTTCTTGAATTCACATTTCTTTAGTTTGCAATAATGCAACTGCAAGCCAATGTTCCGAGACATATTGCCTTTTATTGGTTAGGCTGCTATTTGAATACACCGTTTAGCCCTAAATGGTGATTCAAATAGCCTAACAATTACCAATAAAAGGCAATATGTCTTGGAACATTGGCTTGCAGTTGCATTATTGCAAACTAAAGAAATTTGAATTAAAGAAGTTAAAACGAATAACAGGCTGAAAAAACAATTAGCCTATTCAATTGTTTTAGAAGCCTATTGAGCCAATGTTTGAGACACTGTTTTACTCTTGAGCAATCATATTTATTAGAGGCTCCATTTTTCGTGGACGAAAAATACACAGTCTATAGATATAATTTTTCCCGACATAATGCTACCTGCCTCGACAAAATCCGTGACTCGGTTGCAATACAGTTGAATTATCTTCTCAGAATAGTATAAGTGGCTATCTTTCATGCATATTTTACATCTTGAGCAATAATATTTGCATCTTGTTCTAGCAGCGTTCTGTGATATCATCATCATCATCTGTCATATCAAGGGCACGTGGACGTCGGTGTCTAGTGCGCATGGGAGTTGGGCGTGAACGTCTCCGTATCCGAGCCGCTTTGTTTACATGCCACCGTTCCAAGGGACTTTTGACAACAAAAACCCCCTTTGAGTGTTGTCGCTAGGAAAACGAAAATGCCAGATAAAACGGCGTTGCCTTTTAACTTGGACATGCAAACTAAATAATTTGAAAATACAACGTTGCTGTTTTCCTTTAGTGTAACCAAGGCCTGAGATACATGTATCTCAGTGGTACAAGTATCAAAGTATCACCAGGCATGATTCACAAACCTGGAATGAAATCTACTGTAAGTACAGTTACTTTTTTATAATGTGAATATAATCTTTCATCAGATTGCAACACGTTTTTTTTTTGCTAGACGTTCACAGAAAGGTAAATAAACTAAGGGCTATAGATCCAAAGAATGGTTTGCATGGTGCTAGTTGCACCCTATTTACAATTCATTATAAATAGAAAATGGGGGACCCTGGTGTAAACAAGACAAAAGTCTTTCTCTGGTCTGCATCCCCTTAACAATTGTGTGTATTGAGCCTTACTGTATTCTACCCATTCTACAATCTGTTAATAAAAGTTTGATTGAAAATTGTATTAACAGATTGCAGAATGGGTACAATATATTCCAAGGAATAAAGTTTTAAGATACAGATGAAGCTCTTTGGATTCGGTGCTCTGCTCTGCTCTTCTGTTGCCCTTCTAACGAGTAGCATAAATCTGCAGTGCCGCAGAGCCCAATGTCTGGGCGGGGCTTTGGGGCTTGTACTGTGTGTTGCTGTGCGAGGGCGGGGCTTCGGGGCTTGTACTGTGTTACGACCCTGGCTCATGGGTACGCAACCTATGTGTAATCAACACCAAAACCCTGTGCTCTAACTCAAAAATGCTACTAAACCAAGGAACTACTAATATAACTATAAGCTAATGTACTGGTAACACAACGGACAAGGACTGTAAGAACCTGACAGCTCTTTCACTAGGCACAGAACCTGCATGTGTGTTTCTGGGTCTGCCTTTGAAGCTCCCCAGCAGGTAACCAATCAGCACTAATTGGCTAATTGGCAGCCCTCACCTGCCTGCCCTGGTGACACAGGAGTGACCAGGCCTCTAGTACATAACACCTCCCCCACCAAACTGGTTGCCCAAGAGGCAACCACTACACAACAACCCATAAACAAAACAAAAACAACTGTGACCCCTTAGTTGTCAGGGCCTCTTTTCAACTCAACAAAGAACGTGTCACTAAGTGTCATATCACCATCTAAGTTAACAACCTCATGGGTGTCACATTTGACCTTTGACATTGCGCGTGTTACCGCACACACAGGAAACACTCCTGGATGCTTCTGTGCGAGCTCATCAGGAACCTCAGAAACTACAGGGACGGGAATTACAACTGGAGTAGCCAGCACTTTGCCACCGGCCAAATCGTTCCCTAGAATGAAGGACACCCCCTTTATGGGAATGTGAGAACACACTCCTACGACAACATTGCCTGATACTAAGGGAGAGTTTAGCGAGACCTCATGCAAAGGAGTATTCACAAAGCCTCCTCCAAAGCCCTGAACAATGGCACCGGAATGCAATGAAGAATCTTCCGAAAATGGCAAAATCCCATCCAGAATGAGAGACTGGAAAGCTCCTGTATCTCTCCATATTGTAATAGCCTGCCTTGATCCTAATTCACCAACCAGTGAAACAATTCCATCCATCCTAAATGTTGAGGAGCCCTCTAGCTCCCTGTCTGCACCTTTGATACTTCGCACCCCACCCTCCAATGTCGGCATAGGTGTCCTGTCTATGATTTCTACCAGAGCCACCGTTTTTACATTTTTCTGCTTAAGTACAGGGCATCCAGCAACGATATGACCAGGCTCCTTACAGTAAAAACAGATAACCCCCTCTGGGAATGCACTAGCAGAGCCACCTTGCCTAGGAGTCGAAGTAAACCAACCAGCAGACACGGGTGCCGGGAACCGGCTCCCCTGAGAAGGACGCCTACTACCCCTGGACTCCACACGGCCCTCCTCTACAAAGACAGATTTGTGTGTTAACACAAACTCATCAGCCAAGACAGCAGCGTCGGCTATCTTCGATACCTTATGCTCATTTAGATGTGTGGAAACGTTATCAGGAACACACCTCTTAAATTCCTCTAGGAGAACCAACTGTCTGAGCTGCTCCCTTGACTCTGCTTTTTGCGAGGTGCACCACCGGTCAAACAGGTTCTCCTTCTCTTTTCCAAATTCAACATAAGACTGCCCCTCCTGCCTACGATAACCTCTAAAACGCTGACGATAGGCCTCGGGGACCAACTCATAAGCCCTCAATATGGAAGCTTTAACCAGCTCATAATCAGCGCTTTTTTCAAGGGACAGAGCAGTGTAGGCTTCTTGTGCCCTACCAACCAAAACACATTGCAGCAGCAGTGTCCAGGCGGTATCAGGCCACTTCAATGTGGTTGCCACCCGTTCAAAAAGGGGAAAATATCTTTCCACGTCTTTCTCAAAGAATGGTGGCACCATCCTAATATTCCTGCCTACATCAAACCCGGAACGTGACTCTGGATGCAGAGAACCCGCCTGCAAGGCAGCATGCTTAAATGCAAGCTCCTTCATTGCACGATCGTGCTCTCTCTCCTCTCTCCTCTCCTCTTGTTGTAGCTGTTTTTCCTTAAGCTCCCGCTCTCTCTCATCTCTCCTCTCCTCTTGTTGTAGCTGTTTTTCCTTAAACTCACGCTCTTGTTGTAGCTGCTTTTCCCTAAATGCCAACTCCCTAGGCCCCCAATCGATGGCAACACCTTCCGCCACGCCAGAGAGTTGTGGAGACACCTCAGACAAAAGAAGCTCATCCACCGTTGCCACAATCACCTGCTCCTCAATGAGTATAGCCCTCAAAGTCCCCAAGGCAGTCGCTTTTAACCGCTTCTCACTGGCAGTAAGCTCCACATTGTAGTGCACAGCAAGCTTCAGAAGCTGCTCTTTGGAAAACCTTCCCAACATCTCGTCAGAGGGGTTCTCAACAAAATCCTTAATGGTAGCCATCGTTACTGTACCAGTCACCACAAGCTACTCACTTTACCCTACAGTCACTAAGAACCACTAACAAACCACGAAGAACCACCAAAGAACCACTGAAAAACCACTAAAGAACCACTGAAGAACCACGAAGAACCACTGAAGAACCATGAAGAATGCTAATGCCAATAATAACAACCATAAAGGGACGCGGTGGAAATGTGAGCTCTACGGAGCGCACCTTTCCAGGTTGCACAAAAAAAAAAAAAAAAAAAAAAAAAACCCACCCTAAATAGACGTGTCATACACGCAGGGTGTTAGGTGCTACCAGGTATGCTCACCAAACACTTAAACAAACAAAATAAATCCAACAAAATATTCCAAACAGGTGCGCCTTCTAACCTGATGTGACCACATATGCTTCTACGTCTAAACTGCAGAAAACCCCGGCCTACCACATGTCTACCCTAAGAAACACTAAATCAAGCCCTACCACACTACCTGTGTTTCCTGGCCGCCCTAACCTACCTACCCTTAAACTAATGCCCTGTAGACCTAACTTTCTTCAACCACACCTGCTACCAGTCAAAGATCATATACAATCATTTCATTGACCGCCCCAGGAGTACGCGGTGCACCGGACGCTAACCAACAACCAGAAAATAATATCCCTATCTACATGTGGTGCCTACTAAACTATATATTTTAACAGCATAAGTAGTCACATCAAATTACAAACAAATACGGCATACTCGCCTATTTGATGAAAATGGCTCAGCCCCCACGTTACACCATGTGTAACGAACACCACCCAAACCATAATATGATGACACCCCGTGCAACACAAAAAAAAATCACCAAACAAAGTGCTAGGGGTAAAAGATCCCGGACGAGCGCCCAATTGTTACGACCCTGGCTCATGGGTACGCAACCTATGTGTAATCAACACCAAAACCCTGTGCTCTAACTCAAAAATGCTACTAAACCAAGGAACTACTAATATAACTATAAGCTAATGTACTGGTAACACAACGGACAAGGACTGTAAGAACCTGACAGCTCTTTCACTAGGCACAGAACCTGCATGTGTGTTTCTGGGTCTGCCTTTGAAGCTCCCCAGCAGGTAACCAATCAGCACTAATTGGCTAATTGGCAGCCCTCACCTGCCTGCCCTGGTGACACAGGAGTGACCAGGCCTCTAGTACATAACATACTGTGTGTTGCTGTGTGTGGGCGGGGCGTCGGGGCTTGTACCGTGTGTTGCACTACTGCGCATGCGTGTGGAGCATATGAGCAAATATGAGTTTCTACTGCTAGCTCTGGTTTAACATTCATTCTTCTTCTTTAAAAAATAACCAAATATGTCTTTCAGTGAAAATGTAAGTACTTTAGGCCGGGCCGGGGCACCTTCGCTATTTTGGACATTAGGGCCTATTTTCCGTCTGTAATTTCCTTTAGTGGTGAGCTAACGTTAGCTCCGGAATTGCAGCTGGGGGCTAGTTCTGCACTAACCTAACGTTAGCTAGCTAACGCACGTTAGCTAATATTACCTGTAAACACCCAACTAACGCTATGCGAATGTGAAGTTGCTATTATTTTGGCCTACGTTTTAACTACATAGTACTGTATATTTGTATGTCTGTAAATTTCTTGATGAATTGAACATTAATTTAAGTACCTGTATTATTCTGTACATTAAAATTAAACTTCTTCAACTTGAACCTGTGTGAAATGTGTATCTGGTCATCTGTGTGTGATGAGGAGATGTGGTCAGCTGCCCAACAGAGCCTTTATCCTCTCCTCTGACGGAGGCTGTGTTTGAACGGTAAAACCCCACAGTCAGAGCTACTGTAACAGATCGGCCTGAACTGTAAAACACCAGTCAGTTGCGGGGAGGAAACTGGAGGGAAGACACAGGGAGAACATGCCAACTCCACACAGAAAGTACCTGGATTCGAATAGAATATTTGCATCTCTGTGGGGTCCAATCGATAACAATGGCTTATCAAACCCATTGTGTTTACTGATATATACCATATAAACCATTAAGAGTGGGTGTCAGTCAGACAAGAGGGAACACTCTCAGGTTTTAAACTGTGGATACCAAACAGAAGGTAAAGATAACTGAACTGTACAGTAACAGTAATCCAGAACTATTTCATTGCACTGTAAGTAAACAGATTTTATAGTATGTCACATCAATGAATAACGATAGGTTATGTATTGTATATAACCTAGTTATATGAGTACTGGCTGAGCATCTCGCTCTTCGCCATTGAGATATACCTCATCTCCAGTACCTACTGTACTTCATTAACGAAACAAAGCACCCATGCATTTGACCAGGCCCCGCCCCAGCATACCCCTATAAGGCACCAGGGATGGTCACACTCGCCCTTCCTCGGGAAAAGTGTTCCATCAAGAAACCCCCCCCCCCCCCCCAAGGGACCTCAGGGCGCGCTAAGAGCGAGACGCTCAGCCAGTAGTCATATAACTAGGTTATATACATAACCTATCGTTATATACTCGTACTGGCCAATTGCGTCTCGCTCTTAGCCATTGAGATATGGGGCAGAGCAGATGCGTGGCCCGACAAATGTACCCCCTGAGGACCCGCAAGCCCTACCACCAGGGGGGAGGGGAGTCCCGTCACCCCCCCTTCCTAGTGAAGAGGGGGTGGCAGTCAACTCCACCCAAGTGTGAAAAAGAGGGAACTAGAGACCCCTAAAAACGCACAGCACAGGCGGGACCACGTGTGACACAGCACCTCGTGGCACACACCCCTGCTAACCCACCAAAGGGCGGGACGCAGGGGAGGTCCCAGACCTCAGAACTGCCTGGGAAACAGAACCCCTAGTCATGTCCATGAGGTAAAAGCTAACGAAGGGACCAGGGGAGGACCAGGAGGCCGCAGCACAGATGTCCTCCACCGAGGCCCCCCCTAACAAGGCGGCAGAGGCCGCCACCCCACGAGTGGAGTGCACCCTGACACCCCCTGGTGGGGCCATCCCAGCCAACGTGTAGCAAAGGGCAATGCCCTCGCACAACCAATGTGACAGGCGCTGTTTCGACAGTGCCTTACCAGCGCGAGAGCCACCGTAACAAACAAAGAGCTGATCGGTAGCCCTGAGGTCCTGAGTCCGGCTGAGGTAAACCCCCAAAGCCCGGACTGGACACGACAGGTGAAGGCGCGCCTCTAACTCACCAGCGTGAGGAGGCGGATGAAACGCCTGAACCACAATATCCCTGGAGCGAAAAGAACTCCGGATATTTTTTGGCACGAAGACTGGATTAGGCCTCAGAGTCGCACCGCTATTGACACGAATAGACAAGCACTCCGGCCGCACCGAGAGAGCACAAAGCTCACCCACGCGCTTAGCGGAGGTGATGGCCAGCAGGAACGCAGTCTTGAAAGACAGCTGTTCCAAAGCCGCCTGCTCAAGAGGCTCAAACGGGGCCTCGGACAACCGGCCGAGGACCAGTTGGAGGTCCCAACTCGGAGATAGAGAACGTTCCACCAGCTTAAGGCGCTGAGCGCCAAGCAGGAAACACTTCACAAGAGGGTGGCTGAACAACGTAAAGCCATCAAACCCCAAATGACAAGAGGATATAGCTGCGGCATATACCCTCACCGTCGAAGGCGACAGTCTATCCAAAATAGACTGAAGGAAGGAAAGGACAGCGTCCAGGAGGCAGGACACCGGATCTCAGCCCCCCACCTTACACCACTCTTGGAAAATACGCCACCTACTCGCGTAAACCGCAATAGTGGAGGGAGCATGCGCGTTCCGGATGGTGTCGACCACAGAAGGGTCCATCCTCCCCAGACTCACCATCTCACCAGCCAAACCAACAGAGGCTGGCCCAGCACAGGGAACTGACACAGAGACCCGTGCGACTGAGAGAGGGCCCGCGATGACCAAAGAACAGGCCACGGCGGGGCTACCAAGAGCTGGATCAGGACCGGGAATCACACAGCCGTGCCCCGGTCCGGCGCGACCAGGATCAAGGTCCTGCGCTCCCGCCGTACCCGCTCCAACAACTGACTTGTCAGATGTATGGGGGGAAAAGCGTACAGAATCCCGGGGCGGCCATGGATACATCGAGAAGGCATCCACCCCCAAGGGAGGATTGTCCCCCTGTCTGACCGAGAACCACAAGGGACACAGGTGAGACTGTCTGCTCGCAAACAGATCCACCAAAGCTTCCCCGAAGCGGTCCCAGACCTGTCTGACTATGTCTGGACGTAGACCCCACTCGTCGTGACGAAGACAGCCCTGTGACATCACATCTGCGCCCACATTCTCCCTGCCAGGGATGTGGAGTGCCGTCAGGCTACGCAGATTGCGAGACGCCCATAGCCAAAGCTCGAACGCCGCCTGGTGCAGACGGATGGAGCGTACTCCACCCTGTCTGTTGATATACGCCGCTGCCGTCGTGCTGACCGTCCTGACCATCACATGCTCGCCCCTCATCAAGGGGCCGGGCCGTTCGAGGACCAGGAGGACCGCCTTCAATTCCAACACATTGATGTGCATAGCAGACCAGGCAGCATGGACCGTCCAGCTGCCCCCCACTGAGCACGCCGAGGACACTCGCTGCTGCTCCGAGAGGGTTGCCTTAGAACCAAGCCCAATTACTCCACCTGTTGACTGGGAAGAGGCGTACTCTTCTTCCAGTTCACATCAAAACCCAGCTTGGTGAGGATTTCCACCACCAGCCTGGTATGAGACCTGGCGACCTCCTCTGACTGGCTGAGGAGCAGAATGTCGTCGAGATAGAAAATAATTCGTATCCCCTGACAGCGTAAAGGCTCCAGCGCGGTCTCTACGCACTTGGTGAATGTGCGGGGGGCCAGAAAGTAGCTGAACGGCAACCTCTAGTATTCGTACGCCACGCCCTGAAACAGGAGGAGGGAAAATCGGGATGTGAAAATACGCATCCTTCAGGT
Source organism: Notolepis coatsorum (assembly GCF_963971535.1). Lineage (NCBI taxonomy): Eukaryota > Metazoa > Chordata > Actinopteri > Aulopiformes > Paralepididae > Notolepis > Notolepis coatsorum. Next base: position 224,008,401 of record NC_140165.1, read on the forward strand.
CTATGGAGGTGAACCAGTCCCCCACCCTGAAAGCGTTTAACAGGTGTTTGGCAGTCAAATCCAGTATAGGTCTGACACCTCCCGTTTTTTTGGGCACCAGAAAATACCGGGAGTAGATGCCCGACATCGCGTCCTCCCTTGGGACCACGACTACGGCTTGCTTCACCAACAGAGATTGGATCTCGTCGGCCAGAGCTGTCACAGCTGCCGACCCTGACAACAGGGTCTGCACCAAACCTGAAAACGGAGGGTGGGCTTGTGCGAATTACAAGAAAAGCACCCGCCTCAACATTGACTCCATCCACTTCGACATATGGCACTGCTGTAGCCATATGTGATGAAAGTCCCAAAGCCCACCCGCCGCCATTTGGCGCTGGCCCGCAAGGAACTGTAGATAGGCGGCCCGGTCCCACCCGCTGTGCGTAGCCCACTCTGGACCCACTAACCGTGCGGGCAGGGCGCTTTGTGGAGTCGGGACATCGGTCCCTGACACAATCCACGAGGCAATCGCACCCAAGGGGGGACCCCGACAGAAATGGCCGGTTTATTTCCCCCCATGTCTGCTTTTTTGCAGCACCACAAACATGGGAACTCTCTAACTCCTCCCCCCCCCCCCTTCCCTCCCCCCCCCCTTCCCTCCCCCCCCCTTCCCTCCCCCATCTCTCTGAGTGCCTGTCTCCTAGCGCTGACTAAGGTGATGGATGCCTCGGGGTCAGTGACTGCTCTACATGCACCACCGAGGCCTTGGATCAGCTACTTACCGTCATCTGTCCGTGGTCCTGTCAATTGGTGTGTCAACGCGGTTTCATTGCTGGGTTAAGTACTTCTATTCTATTCACATAATATACTTACTTCATATATCTACTCTATTCACATATATGCTTACCACTTGTATCTATTGCTTTGTCCGCCCACTACAATCACACGAGCTGTCTAACGCCTGTCTCGTCTCCCTGTCCCCCTGTGAGTTGCTGTCCTGGAGTGCTGACCGGAGTGTCGAACGTCCCGTGATGAAGGCCAAGAGGATGCGACCCTCTCTGTGTGCCCTCCTGTCTCCCTGTCTCCGGAGGTCTCGTAGTGGTGACCGGAGTGCTGGACGTCCCGCGCTGATGTCGGGGAGGTTGCAACCCTCTGTGCGCCGCCCCCTATCTCCCTGTCTCCGGCTGTCTCTGACAAATGACCGGAGTGTTGAATGTCCCGTGATTAAGACGGGGAGGACGTGACCCTCTTTGCGCCGCGCCTGTGCCTCAAATAGATTCGCTATCAGCTCTATCTTTAATCTTTCAAAATGTTCAGTTAGTATTGCATGCACTCATCTGTGTTTCACTACACACTTGAGTGCATGCTTACCAACTGTTAGTCTGCAACACTACTATCACCGACATCTAAGAAGGGAGATCCCCCCTTGAATGGCCCTTCTAAGGTTTCTCTCCTCCACACTGCCTGTGGAGCATTTTTCCCTATTAGGTTTTAGTGAGTTTTTCCTTACCTTCGCGTGGGGTATGTCTGGGAGTGCTTGCATTCTTTCATTTATTTGCATTTATTTTAAATTTGTTGGACCTTATGGTGTTCTTGTTCTGTTCTTGACTTATTGTTATGTTTTCTTCTTGACTTGTTTAAAGAAGACATGTACGGCCCATGGGGACATTAACGTGTGTTGTCGGGCCTTATAAATAAATTTGATTTGATTTGATACAGGAAAAGCTGACATCATACCAGGTGACAAGAGCTCCCCCACTGAACACCCCTCCAGCATGGACCGCTGAAGGGCTGTTCTGCAGCTGGACATGCAAGGTGTGAGGACCCCATGGGTTCCTACACACCGTAGCCCTGCAGTGATATTACTACCACCCAAATAACGCGCGCCTGTCAGACCACTACCGGGCTCTCCGGTGTGGGAGGCACTAACGTGATACCCGGCCTGGCGAAGGCGAGGTCGGGGAAACCCGCGCTGAGCATTCTTCCGAAGAGGCCTCCAGTCCCCCTGCTGACAACCTTTAAAGGTGACAGACGTAACACCAGGCTCCCCAAGCGCAGACGCAGAACGTGTGGCGAGGGAGCCGCGTGACAGCACAACATTCTCACGGACAGACCCAGGCTCAGCCATCAACTGGGTGTCAGCCCCTGTCCCCATGAGAAGCGAAACGTGGGGCCGCATACGCTTCAATGAAGACCCGCTGCCCGCAGCCAAAGGAAACAAATCAGAGCCCCTTTTCCGCTGGTGTTGGGGGAGGGAGTGATCGGAGAGCGGGCTGCACACAGCAGGAAGGCAACGGTTTCTGTCGGCCTTGTGGACACCTGTTGACGTAGAGCCCAGGGTACCTCAGGCGGGGGAAACATGGCCGCTGGTCGAGGGCCTCGCCATAGTCGCTGACGAGGCCGTGCTCTCACCTCTGGCTGCATGGCCACATGGCGGTGTGGGGCCCAGGTCAAATACCGCCCGCGTTTCCGCAGAACGACAAAAAAGTCCTTCCGCGGAAAGAGGAGCCTTAAGGAGAAGAAACCTTTCCTCCTCCCCAAGGGAAGACTGTTCCAACCAGAGATGCCTATTAATAAGTGTTGATAGCATCCTGATCCTCCCTGCGGTTATAGCTTGCGACTGATTCAAGATTTCTATAACCCCAAAAACACGCACAATGTTTTCAGCGTCGGCTGGCCCTGCAGCCCCACTACCCGACGCCAATGTGGACAGAAAAACAATCAGCTGAGCCACGACACTGGCCGCAGCTAAATTCCATCCTATGGCAGTATAAACATCATCATCAGTTCAACCCCGCCAGGGCAAAGGATCGATGCTACCTGGCTCTCAAGCCAAGGCACACCTGTCTTACACCCTGTTGTCAGCCCATTTACCCGTAAAAAGGGTAAATAAGTCTCAGCAAAACCCCCCACATTAGCTACCGACTGACCTTCATCAATGAACCGGTTAAGAGGAGGGAAAAGCGGTGACATCCCACAGCGGGGAACAGTAGAACAGTGACCCAGCATTACAGCATTAGCATTAGCAGGGTGCTCCAGGATAGCTGGGAAAACGTCCAACACAGAGTCACGTTTACCCAGATATCCTGCCCCTTGCGCCAATACACAACTCGGTTGTCTCACAGGACAACAAGCAGTATTACTAACACCAGCATTAATGCCTGATGGCACAGAGCCTACCTGAGCGCGAGTTAGCCTGATAGCTAAACATCGCACGACGTCCCTCGATCTGCTGTCAAAAGACAAGGAAACCCCAGGACAGACCCGACGTGCTGTTGGAACATGCCGATAAGATTCCAGGGGCTGGCAAATCTCCGGCGAAAACCCAACATTGTTCAATTTCTCTCTGCATTTCATAACACTAGTTACATGGGATGCACTGCACGTCCATGATGGAAAACGAAAAAAGAGGAAGGGCGAGTGTGACCATGCCTGGTGCCTTATAGGGGTACACTGGGGCGGGGCCTGGTCAAATGCATGGGTGCTTTGTTTCGTTAATGAAGTACAGAAGGTACTGGAGATGAGGTATATCTAAATGGCGAAGAGCGAGACGCGATTGGCCAGTACGAGTATATAACTGATGTTATGTCTGAGGAGAAGACTGGACTTAGTTCATTAGTCTCTCCATCTATGTAACTAACCATATTTGCATAGTTTGTATGTCACACATTTAACAGTACTGTATATGATTGAATTGATTGAACATTTTAATGAACAGATTGCAGAATGGGTACAGTACAGCTCAATACACACAATTATTATTATTAATATAATTTTTTTTCAATCAATCAATCAAATTTGATTGATTTAAACTTGTATTAACAGATTGTAGAATGGGTAGAATACAGTAAGGCTCAATACACACAATTGTTAAGGGGAGGCAGACCAGAGAAAGACTTTCGTCTTGTTTACACCAGGGTCCCCCATTTTCAATTCATAATGAATTGTAAGTAGGGTGCAACTAGCACCGTGCAATCCATTCTTCGTGGATCTAGCCCTCAGTGTGGTCAGACAGAAACCGATTTGAGAAAGTTCCATGTTTTGGCTTGAGTTCTGTCCTGGTGAATATTCAATAAACATTTGTTAAAATGAATCAACTGACAATCCTTCTCTTCTTCAAATGAGATATCCTACAGCGGAACTGAGCAACGTGCTAAGTGCTTTTTTCACTCTGAGCAAAGCTGAGCCGCTCAGTTACTTAACACACCCCAAGTCACTTGAATGAAAGAGCAGCTAAATAAACACCATCATCTTTATAAGGTGCTGGTACAGATGCAGTGAAGTAGAGTGTGGCCTTTTCTGCCGTCGGGGAGGCAGCTGCCAGATCTGTCGCTGGGTTACCTGCACAATAACAATACTAAACCAATAGGGGGCCAGGAGACATATCGTTTTAGATTTTTCGTCTCTCCCAACTGGATTTCGCAAAGGAAGGTGCAGACGAGGACTCTGACTTTAATTGATGAAGACAGTTATTTATTTTTTATTTTGTTTGTAATAGGCCCTAATCATTTGGCATAAGATATTGATGACTAGTGCATTTGTTTGGCTATTGTGTCACAAAGTATATGAACCCCCTTTGAAATGGTGACCGCTGTGTTATTTATGTTTAACGTAGACCTATTTTTTATTTTTTTTATATTTGCATTAGTTTTTTTAGACATTACAGTGGACAATACGAACGTGACATACACTTATCAACAAAAAATAAATAAATAAATAAACCGGACCAACACCAAAAAATATGTAGAAAGAAATATATATATATAATTATAATAATATATATAACATAATATATAATAATAATAATATATATATTATTATATATAATAATAATAATATATATATATATATATATATATATATATATATATATATATATATATATATATATATATATATATATTAGAGCTGGGCCGTTAACGGCGTTAACGTGCTGCGTTAACGCTATATTAGTATCGCGCGATAATATAATTAACGCATTAATCTAAAAAAAAAAAAAAAAAAAAAAAAAAAAAAAAATTTACATTTTTTTTTCTTTAGCTTTATTTACCAAGGGTAGGTTCGCTGAGCACAGATGCTCTTTTTCAGGAACGCCCTGCTTCACATTCAAACAGTTCCATTCACACCTGGGAGCTGCCCAGTACAACCACAGTTGACACCATTGGCCACTGAGCAACTCCACTGGAGCAGTTGATTCAAGCCATGTCACATAGTTCAAGTTTGAAATGATTCTTTCTGTTTTGCTCCTGAAAGTGTGCTAGATACTGTACTGTACTGGTAATATTATTTATTTGTGTTAACTTCTGAATAAAACAACTTATTAAACACAAGTACATCTTATTGAACATTATTTTGATATTTCATTACCAATTATCATAGCAAAACAGCTTTTTCAAACAGTCTGTAATGCATTTTGGAAACAGGAGATGGGCTCATGGTGTAATGGGCCACCTGGCCTGAGAAACATAAGGAGGAAAGAAAAAGTAAGGACTTACTTCTGGTCATTATTTGGGTAGAACACACATATTTTGAATGCCTTCTGCAGTTTTTTTTTTTTTTTCTTTTTTAGCCATTTTAATCTAGATTAATCTAGATTAAATCCAGGATTGCAGATAGATTAATCTAGATTAAAAAAATGTATCTATGCCCACCTCTAATATATATATATATATATATATATATATATAAAAATAAAAAGTTCTCAGAGTATTTCGTGTTATAGAGTCGTTCCTATACAGTGTCCTTGTTTCAGGAGGTGAGAGACATAGTCAACCGTTCCACATACGAGATAAAGGGTTGCCTCACCACATCAAATTTCCCACTTGATCCCCGTAAAGTATATTTAATCTTTTCAACTTTTAAATGGTACATTACATCGCAAATCCACCTGCCAAATGAGGGAGGATGTTCATCTTTCCAGTTCATAAGAATGAGACGTCTTGCTAGAAGGGAGGAGTAAGCGATGCAGTTCAGTTGTGCTTTTGGTAGATGTAAGTCGTCGGAAAGAACACAAAAAAAAAACAGGAAGTGACACGGTTCCAGTACCCGACCTGCCAGGTCTGAGTAGAGCTTAAATATGGATGACCAGAAGTCTGCTAGGCTAGGACACGTGATTACATATGCACGCCGCATTTCTCGGAGACGCTCTCTGATTGGCACTGACTGACGCTCTCTGATTGGCCACTGACGCGTTTGCCCAATCCGTGACGAGCTGTGTCTTTGCTCATTTCCTCATCAAACAGCCTGCAAACTACCTGGCGTTCTATCGCCCTGCACTAAGACAAACTCTAACCAACTTCGAAAGAGTGCCTAAGCTTAACCGTCGAAAGAACTTGCCGTCACGCTCTAAGACAAACTCTAACCTTAACCAACTTCGAAGAGTGCCTAAACTTAACCAGTGTAGAAACAGGCGTCGGCCAATCAGAGAGCGTCTCCGAGAAATGAGGCGTGCATATGTAATCACGCGGCTAGGACATGACCAAAATGTGTGATACAGACCGGCCGGGGCTTGTTTGCATCTGTTACAAGTAGGACTAAACTCAGGGAAAAATTTTGACAGTTTGAGTTTGGATATATGTAGCCGATGTATAATCTTAAATT
>NC_140165.1:224019979-224355564 GCF_963971535.1 Notolepis coatsorum
CACTATTACACTATTACACTATTACACACTATTACACTATTACACACTATTACACTATTACACTATTACACACTATAACACTATTACACTATTACACACTATTACACTATTACACACTATTTCACTATTACACTATTACACTATTACACACTATTACACTATTACACACTATTACACTATTACACACTATTACACTATTACACTATTACACACTATTACACTATTACACACTATTACACTATTGCACACTATTACACTATTACACTATTACACACTATTACACTATTACACTATTACACACTATTACACACTATTACACTATTACACACTATTACACACTATTACACTATTACACTATTACACACTATTACACTATTACACTATTATACACTTACACTATTACACTATTACACACTATTACACTATTACACTATTACACACTATTACACTATTACATACTATTACACTATTACACACTATTACACTATTACACACTATTACACACTATTACACACTATTACACACTATTACACTATTACACACTATTACACTATTACACACTATTACACACTATTACACTATTACACTATTACACACTATTACACTATTACACTATTACACTATTACACACTATTACACTATTACACACTATTACACTATTACACTATTACACACTATTACACTATTACACACTATTACACTATTACACACTATTACACTATTACACTATTACACACTATTACACTATTACACTATTACACACTATTACACTATTACACACTATTACACTATTACACTATTACACACTATTACACTATTACACACTATTACACTATTACACACTATTACACTATTACACACTATTACAATATTACACTATTACACACTATTACACTATTACACTATTACACACTATTACACTATTACACTATTACACACTATTACACTATTACACTATTACACACTATTACACTATTACACACTATTACACTATTACACACTATTACACTATTACACACTATTACACTATTACACTATTACACACTATTACACTATTACACACTATTACACTATTACACTATTACACACTATTACACTATTACACACTATTACACTATTACACTATTACACACTATTACACTATTAGACACTATTACACTATTACACACTATTACACTATTACACTATTACACACTATTACACACTATTACACTATTACACACTATTACACTATTACACACTATTACACACTATTACACTATTACACACTATTACACTATTACACAATATTACACTATTACACACTATTACACTATTACACTATTACACACTATTACACACTATTACACTATTACACTATTACACACTATTACACACTATTACACTATTACACTATTACACACTATTACACACTATTACACTATTACACCGAGTACAATGGCACAATCCGCAAGTCTCTACGACAAACGGTTCAAGAGATACACTGAGGGGGTGTGGCCTAAGGGGGCGTGGTCTAAGGATCGGGGGAGTGGTCAACATCGACCAATGAAAGGTGGTCAACATCGACCAATGGCACAATCCCCAAGTCTCTACGACAAACGGTTCAAGAGTTACACTGAGGGGGTGTGGCCTAAGGGGGCGTGGTCTAAGGATCGGGGGAGTGGTCAACATCGACCAATGAAAGGTGGTCAACAGGGGGAGTGGTCAACATCGACCAATGAAAGGTGGTCAACATCGACCAATGGCACAATCCGCAAGTCTCTACGACAAACGGTTCAAGAGATACACTGAGGGGGTGTGGCCTAAGGGGGCGTGGTCTAAGGATCGGGGGAGTGGTCAACATCGACCAATGAAAGGGGGTCAACATGGACCAATGAAAAATGAAAGAGGATATCCCTACTGAGTACAATGACACAACCCACAAGACAGAGGGCGCTGTCCAGCAATTCAGTAGTGCAACACAGTGATGGCCAATGATGGGTTAAGTGGATGATGTCATTGGCAGGTCAGCTCAGCCATGAGCCCTGAGCCTCACAGCTGTTAAGCCTGAACCAATCAGCCATGAGCACAATGACTTGCATATTCTGAAATGTCTTTACATGACTGCATTGTCACGTTGATTAAAAGAAAACTATAAGAGATGAAGCGTTGTGACTCGCACAAGAGCACTACAACGAGTAGGCGAAGGGTTGTGCGCGAGATTGTGGCATTCGTGCGATATTGTGGCACTCCTTCGGCGATCGGAACAGAAGGCTAAAAAAAAATTGATTTCTAGAGGGCGATTGCATGGCGGTCAATGGGGGGGAGAACCTTCAAACAAATGGTCGTCAGTTGAGATAGAAATGTCCAATTCCATTTATTTTTCTTTTGTGAGCGGGATGACAGCCGTGTCATCGTTTTGATGTGTTTGTTTTATTTCTACGTCCAAAATTGAGATCACACTCGCAATTCACCCAAGGTAGGGGGAAAAAGATTATTTCAGCTGCTACACTCTAAAATGCAATGCATTCCCAATGGGACCGAAATTTTACCGTTTAAAGTCGATTCGTAGCCAGACGGTGCGGTGAAACTTTTACGAGTTCGAAGACCGCAGTTGCCATAGGCAAGCCGCTCGTTTTGATACCTTTCACGTGTATGGTGCGCGAACGCTTACGTGTTGCAAAGTGTTTGAAACTCTAAATTGCACTGTATTTCCGAAATGTTACCGTTTAAAGTCGATTCGTAGCCAGACGGTGCGGTGAAACTTTACGAGTTCGAATAGCATATCGAGTTGGAGCAAGCCGCTCGTTTTGATACCTTTCACGTGTATGGGGCGCGAACGCTCTGGCACGAGTGTGTTGTCAAAATCGGTGGAATAAAGAATAAAGAATAAAAAGAGTATGGATATGTATAGTGTGGGTTGCAACCTGGCTTCGCCAGGTCACCCACACTAATAATAATAATAATAATAATAATAATAATAATAATAATAATAATAATAATAATAATAATAATAATAATAATAATAATAATAATAATAATAATAATAATAATAATAATAATAATAATAATAATAATAATAATAATAATAATAATAATAATAATAATAATAATAAATTTGATTAGTAGTGTGCTTTATAGTTGTGGGGCAAATCTCAAAGCGCTACATTTTAAAATAACATAAAAACAGTGAAGTTCAGTGAACAGTGAATGTTCAACCCCGTAGGGCATTTAATAATAAGTGGAAAAAAGCCTGGGTGATGACGGTGACCGGCGAGAGCACAGGAGAACTGTGAAGACACAGAGGGAGAAAACTAAATAAGTCTTCACAGGATAAAAACCCAGGCACACGGGGAAACGAAAAAAACACGATAACATATAGAACGTCAAAAATCACGGGAAGGTTGGATACACGGGAACACAACGGGAAGAGGATTAACACAAGACAGACAAAACATTATTATGAGAAGTAATATAAAATATACTTGCCAGGCCATTCTTAAAGAAGATCTGCCGCTGATGAATGGAGATCCAGGTATCTCTATCTTGTAGGATGGTGTGGTGATTAGCAGACAGGTGCAGAGCCTCCATCCATCAGCATGATTAGTATCACCTGTGCCGTTTGTGCGCCCTTCACAGGCACCAACGGGATGTATCGGACAGACACGGAGGGTGACACATAGACACACAGAGGTGTGTGACGGTGGTAGAGAGAGTTGTTGAGGTGAAACCGTAACAATTCTATACATAAACAATATCTGTAAAGTAACTGATTGAAATGTGTTGCATTTGCGGATGACACAGAAATTCTTTATTCAGGGAAGGACCACAGGACAGCTACTAGGCGACCGTCGGTTGTGTGATAGTAAAGGGTTAACCTTCTGTCTTGTGGCAGTGAAAGGGTTAACCTTATGTGTATTGTCGCAGTGTGTGTGTGTGTGTGTGTGTGTGTGTGTGTGTGTGTGTGTGTGTGTGTGTGTGTGTGTGTGTGTGTGTGTGTGTGTGTGTGTGTGTGTGTGTGGTAAGAGTGCATGGGAGCGACAGAGAATGAGCAAGCAAGAGAATATTAAATGAGTAACAAAATGTTCAGGATGAATGTACCCTTAGTGTGATACTGCTACATCCTGACATAATGTACTTGGCGTGTGTGTGCATGTGAGTGCAAGCGTGTATGCGCACACGGCCACATACAGTATATGAGCACAAACGCTCGTGCTCGCAGTATAATGTGCGAGTACATGTGACCACGATTTGTGAGTGTACGAAGTGGCATAATTGCATTATGTTCCCTGTGGCAAGGAACTGTGAAAGTGAGGGAGAGTGGAAAAGAGAGACGTTGGAGAGAGAGAGAGAGAAAGATGATTGTGGACTTCAGGAGGTCGGGGGTCAAGGACTACAGCCCCCTCAGCATCGACGGGGCACCAGTTGAGAGAGTGAACAGTTTCAAGTACCTCGGAGCCCACATATCCGAGGACTTGACATGGACCACACACATTGACAGTGTTGTGAAGAAGGCACGACAACGCCTCTACTTCCTCAGGCGCCTAAGGAAGTTCCAAGTCAGTCAGAAGATCCTTAGGAACTTCTACTCATGTACAATAGAGAGCATCCTGACCGGCAACATCACCTCCTGGTTTGGGAATAGCACTGCACAAGACCGTAGCAGACTACAAAGAGTGACACGTTCAGCCGAACGCACAATTAGAGGGGGGCTTCCCACCCTCCAGAACATTTACAACAAGCGGTGCAAGGGGAAGGCTAAGAGAATTATTAAGGACTCGAGCCACCCGAACAACTGCCTCTTTGAACTGCTGCCGTCAGGCAAGCGATACCGGAGTCTTATGGCGAGCACAGAAAGACTCAGAAGGAGCTTCTATCCCCAGGCCATCAGGCTGCTAAACGAACAATAATCGCTAAACGAACAATAATCACTATGCAACAACCATCAAATGCACACAGCACACACACCCACACGCACACACACACTCACTCAAACAAACAACACACTGCAGCACCCACTCTCCACACTTTAGATCACACAAACACACTTACACTTTATATTTATTGATAAAGGATTTGCACTACAACTCGTACACCTACTGTGAATTGTACCTAAACTGCACCTTGTCCATTTATGCCTTGCACTATATAGTATTGTATATTAGTACACTGCACAGTATTGTATATTGTATGGTAACTACGTCTACGAACATTGTACATATGTCTAAACTGAACACTGTGACCTCTTTTTTTTCTTCTAATTTTTACTATGTTTTTATTTCATACTTATCTTGTCATGCACAGTCTCTGGAGCGCAACAGTAAGAAGCATTTTGTACAAAAGTATTCTGTACTTCTGTATGACAACTATTAAAGAAACTTGAAACTTGAAACTTGAGAAAGAGAGAGATGTGGGTGGCAGTGGCGTCGTTAGCCCTGGGCTTCCGGGGCTTTAGCCCCGGATGTTTTTCTCCTAGCCCCGGATCTAAAAAAAAAAAAAAAAAAAAAAAAAAATGTTTACTTTTTTTTTTTTTTTTTTTTATGTCAGCATCCCCATTGTCTTTGCTGAATGTTTGTTAGTGTTTGGTATTTTTTGTTGGTTTTTAGTACTTTTAAACATTTTTAGTAAGTAGTTTTCATTTGATCCTATAATTTTTCATTCACCGATTTGTGGACTTTTTTTTTAGTGTCCTGAAAGGCGCCTTATAAATCAAATGCATTATTATTATTATTATTATTATTATTATTATTATTATTATTATTATTATTATTATTATTATTATTATTATTATTATTATTATTATTATTATTATTATTATTATTATTATTATTATTATTATTATTATTATTATTATTATTATTATTATTATTATTATTATTATTATTATTATTATTATTATTATCATCATCATCCAGGAGGGAAAAGACACTTTGGATAGTAGGGACTGCATCTCTGCCTGTCCTGACCAGGAAACACTTTGCAACTGTGATCTCCTCTGGCAATAGTTGGATATTGTAATGTGTGGCGAGGGGTTGCAGCAATTCCACTGAGGGAAACTGGTCTGAGGCTGGATAAGATGCCTGTATGCCTCTCATAAGTTGTTATCCAACTCATGAGAACCTGCTCTCAAGCTCTGGATAGAACAGTCTCTGTCTCAGCTGATCTCCTGAGCTGAGGTCTGAGCTTGTGCCACAAGATGCCATTACATATGGCCTTTGTCCTGTCATACATGTCCACTGCCATCTCTGAGGTGTGATAACCTTTGAGTGTGTCCTGCACTGTGCTTTTAAATAGTACAGATAGGTATTGAAGATGTGCACTTTAACGCAGCAGCACCTGGAGCCTCCATACCCATGTCCAGTGTCCACTGACAAAGACATGCTCATGATACTGTGATAAACTATAATAAGCTTTAATCGAACCCTGGTTCATTTCCTCGGATAGTCCGGTTGGTTTGGGGTGGTGTGAAAGCTCATTCACTCTTGCAAGTGAACCCTGCATTTGAGATGTGAATGCAAAGCGGACCAAAGGCAGGAAAATACCCAAAAATCTAATATCTTTTTTATGAGACTTTTTTTTTCGATTGCTTAAGCATGATTTTTAAAACGGGGCCCGGTGTTTCAAAACACACAATTAGCACAACCACACACACAATTATCAGAACACCTCAGATCCTTTACTAAATTAAACACTTGTCAAAACCATACACTAATTTAAAAAAACTACATTTTGTTACTATATGAAACACACGTTTTATATGACTTAATTCTGTTTGAACCAGTTACTCACACTGCTGTGCTTAACCTAAAACACATTTAGCTATTCTACTTCTCAGTGATTAGAGTACTGTAAGTGAAGTACGCAGAGAATGTGCAAATATACAATAAATTCACCAAACACTACACAAGACCAATGCTGTAGACTGATGAAAATATTATTTATTTATCTACATATACCCAAATCAATGATGCAGACTGCTGGAAAAAAAAAATTCTCTCCATATACCCAAATCAATGATGCAGACTGATGAAAATATAAATTTTCTCGCCATATAACCAAATCAGTCAACATTTCAACATGGAGAATCACAACAAAACATGTCCCAGTTTTCATGCTACTATGTGCATAACACTGTAAGCTCAGCAAATATCAGACAAACATAAAATACTGTATCCAGTAGGCCTACAGGTTAAAATTACAGTAAAACAAAAACAATTTTGAAAACATTTAAATAGAGTACAGAAAATACTAGACATTATCTCTTTGCCTAGCTGGATCTGGCAAGATACTTTTTTGCTCTGTGTATTGTTTTGCAAAAAGTGTGAGGCTGACATTGTGCTTATAGAGGTGCAAATCTGGGCCTATGTTTTGCTCCTTGAGTGTAATGTTTTGATAATTGTGTAATACTTTTGATTTGAGTGTTTATGCAATTGAAGAAAACTGTAAAGACTAGAGATTAACTGTTTATTTCTTTTGTACATAGGCTGTGCATATGTTTGTTTGTTTGTTTATTTGCTTATGTGTATGATTCTTAACTGTTTTTATTTTGTTATTGGTGTATATGTGTGTATGTATGTACAGTATATATATATATATATATATATATATATATATATATATATATATATATATATATATATATATATATATATATATATATATATATATATATATATATATATATATATATATATATATATATATGTATATTTGTACTCCTGTTGGGGCCTCTTGGACCAGATCAATGTTTTATCTGGCTAAATAAAGGTTAAATAAATAAATAAGAAACTGATGATTTGGTCCTGTTAACTTTGAATTTTCTATGGGGACTGCCCAGATCCCTCTCATGGACATGGACCTCACTTTGAGAACCTCTAATGATTCTAGTTCTTCAGTATTCATCTCTAATTACTCTAACCCCCCTCCACCCCCCTGGGCTGAAGCCCCCAATGTTTTCTAACCCTAAAAACGCCCCTGGTGGGTGGTATGACTGAACTATTACATTGAGCTCAGCATCTAATTATAACACAGACTGGTTCCCTGCTACTGCCATATATTTAAGCAGCATTAATTAACCATTGATTGTACAGTCCCACACCAGGCAAACATTATGGTAATGGAATGCTAAGTACGTGTGTACAAGTGTGTGCATTCACTGTAAAACAAAATAAAAAGAGAAATTCACGGGAAATGCACTATATTATTTTACAGATTACTTTTGTTTTTCTACTTTAAGTGTAATGCCATACAAATACAGTGAATTACTTTTGATGAAAATATTAAGAATTAAATAAAGGTTGTAATCTGTAGATGTATTGTATTTTAGTGTAATTTGACAGTAAGTATTTGGCAACCATTGCTGCCAGACATTTAAAAATGTTTTGCAGTTTTTCTTTTTACAGTGTGGTAGATGTGTGTATTTCTCTTAGGCCCTGTTTAGACGGAAACGCTAGCAGGTGAATCCGCAAAAATATTTTTTCGGATGTGCCTTTCGTTTATACGGAAACAGCGTTTTTACAGGGTGAAACCGTAAAAAAGTGAGACCACCTTCCAGGGTGGAATTCCTAAAAACGATAAACCTTTGCGCTATCATCTAAAGTTTCTAAACTGTCAAACCGCATAAAACGATGACGAAAGGGTGAATGAATGAATGAATGAAAACTTTATTTAACAGATTGCAGAATGGGTACAATACAGTACGGCTCAATACACACAATTGTTAAGGGGATGCAGACCTGAGAAAGACGTTTGTCTTGTTTCCATCAGGGTCCCCCATTTTCAATTCATATAGGCTCTCGACGCGCGTACTGCTTACATCACAGGCATGCGCCAGTAGCCTAGAAGCGTAAACAAAGCATGTCTGATTCTATCCATGGCGATCACCTGAAGGCTACATTGGCAGTACTTTTAAATACACAAGAATCTGTCCCGCGGCTATCACAACAATAGTACTGGACCCACTGTCTGTGAGTGACTCTGCTTTGGTCCAATCACATTCCCCACCCACAGTCTGCGAATCAGAGGCAGAGTAGGGCGGGTCTTCACAGCACGTCATGTGACATATGTGCCAATCGTGTGACAGTGGGTCTCGAGTCGTTACAGCGTCGTCTGCACGCAGAATTCCATCCCAAAACGCTAGTCTAAACGCAAAATTTAAAGTGAGACCGCAAGACGACTTTTGCGGTTTCTGTTCAGATTCTCTCCATCTAAACGTAGCCTAAGCCACCCTACATTCCTCCCACCAGGACCGGGAAGGGAAAGTATCCTGCTTTTTCCGCTGGAATGATTACGAGACATTTGAGATACATGAATGGAATGATCACGTTCAATTATGTGAGGGGGATGAATGACTTTTGGATGCGGGTATATACAGGTATACAGATGTAGCCACCTCTTTGATTTGTCAAGTTTAATTTAATTTCAAACCTTTATTTAAACTAGAAAATGATTTCCCTCATTTACAGTGTCGAGTGTACATACAGAAATAAGCAAAAAAATAAATAAAGCATATAAAATCACACAGCAAATAAATAATGTCAACATCCGTTAGATTACCTCAGGTTCTCATTTAACAAGGACACACAGTGTCATAGACACACTCTTACATAGATTGAACTGGTCTTACACAAAGTTCTGTAAGCCGTCATTACATTTACAACAAGTCAGCAGGACGGGGTACATTTCTGGCAGCTAAGGGTCAGTGGCATTGTTTGTTACATAGTACTCTGTGTTATGGTTTGTAACCGACCCCAATCGCACAACACAAGACAGGTATGAGAGTAAGCCAAGAACTGGGCATTTATTGAAACACACAGAAAACGGCACTGTCCCTTTAAGGGAGAACACAAAATACTAGAAAACAAGAAAGGGGAAAATAGGCACAGTGCCTTTAAGAGGCGAGCTGGCCAAGGGGAAGGCTAAGGGAAGGCTAACGGAAAACAGGGCCGGGGCAAGGGAGGAAAGGGAGGACTAGGAGGACTGGACAGGGAGGACTAGGAGGACTAGAGAGGGGAGACAGGGACAGAGGCCCGCGGAGGCGGGCTGGGGACAGGGAGGACTAGGAGGACTAGAGTGGGGAAAACAGGGACAGAGACCCGCGGAGGCGGGCTGGGGAGAGGGAGGACTGGAGGGACTAGACAGGGAGGACTAGGAGGACTAGAGAAAAACAGGGTAAGGCCTTGGAACAGGGCGAGGGCTGGAGCTGCATACTGGGACAGAGAAAACAGGGTAAGGCCTTGGAACACAAGCATTAATGAATGTTGCTGCTCTGCAGCTTTTCCCGGGATGGTTCGTCTGAGGAAGCAGACGATGACGTCAGAGCCGCTCTGCAGACTTCTCTCGGCAGAATCTCCGAGGTGGTAGCGGGACCGAGAGGGAGAGAGGGAGCGAGTTAGCTCAGAGTGCAGTTGGAACAGAGCAGGTGACAGGAGAGGTGACTTGTACCCAAAAACAGAGTAATCCAAGTGACTGAATCTTCGGTGTATATACACACTGTGAGTAACGTCCCAAACACAATTCCACGTGATAGAAATCTTCGGTGCAAAATAAACACTGTGAGCGAAGTCCCAAAATACAAATCCAAGTGATAATATCTTCGGTGTGTAAACACACAGTGAGCGATGTTAAGGCCAAAGATTATCACAATGAACTATCCAAAAAGCTGACGCTGGGTGAGTGACAGTCTGACAAAAAGCAGGATATCTTCAGTGTCATTAAACACACGAAAAACGAATAGGATCAAAGACAGTCATAAAAACTCACCCAGGCGCTGTGCGTAAAGAGAGTTGGATCAAAACGGGGCGAGCGCGTCGCCACAGGGAAACGGGTTGTCCAAGCGGAGGTCTGAGTGGTGCGCGACTGCTTGGAGTACGCGCCGGTACGAAGGGCGCATCTGGCGCGGAGGTCTGAGTGGTGCGCGACTGCTTGGAGTGCGCGCCGGTACGGAGGGCGCATCTGGCGTGGAGGTCTGAAGTGGAACACTGGGATACCTCCCGTGGAAGTTTAGAGAGCGCAGTCCAGTGTCTCCCTCAGGCAACGGCGACAGGAGGCGAAGGCTGGAGCGCATCTCACGCCGGAGATGAAAACAGCATAGACAGACAGAGGACCTCCCGAAGGAGTCTTGGTGATAGAGAATATGATACGGAATGATACGGCACGACCCGACAAGGGACAGAGGGGAGAGCGAGGTACTTAAAGCCCACAGGGGAACTAATTAGAATGCACCACAGGTGCGTGAAGGTAATTGATACTTGAAACTAAAAGTGTGTGTTCGGCACCAGACCAATCAAACACATAATGACAGGTAGTCCAAGGGTGTGGTTGCTGAAGAGCAAACGAACGCGAGGGTGGGGGCTAGTGAGGTGAGGAGAATGCAATTGATTAACAGTAGGCTTAAAGGAACAGAGCGAGTAGGTGAGCAACAGGCTTAAAGGAACAGAGCGAGTAGGTGAGCAGCGGACAAAACCTCACAGTACCCCCCCCTCCACGGGAGCCACCCGGCGACCCAAAAATAAAGACAGAGTGGCAGGGGACAAAACAAGGCAAAAAACAAAAAGTACTGGGCCAAGCCAGCAGGGGAAGCCACAACAAAAGTGGGGCTAGCAAAAGAACAGGGTAGCTGAGGGGTAACTAGGGTAGCTGAGGGGTAACCATGGTAGCTGAGGGGCAACTGGAGGAGCTGAGGGGTAACCAGAGGAGCTGAGGGGCAACCAGAGGAGCTGAGGGGCAACTAGAGGAGCAGAGGGGTAACCATGGTAGCTGAGGGGTAACCAGAAGAGCAGAGGGGTAACCATGGTAGCTGAGGGGTAACCACCAAGGGCACTGAAAGCTACAGGGCCTATGCTAGCTGTACTGCTACATCAACATAGAGGCTGCGCTAGCTGCCGGAGCTAGGCTAGCAGACAGGCTGGAACAGGGGCACTGGAGAGGGGAACAGGGAAGGGGCCAGCAGAGGGAAAGGGTAGCTGCCAGGGCACTGATAGCTACAGGGCCTATGCTAGCTGTACTGCTACATTAACAAAGAGGCTGCGCTAGCTGCCGGAGCTAGGCTGGCAGACAGGGCTGGACCAGCATGAGAGAACAAGCTAGCTGGAAGGACAGTCCTAGCTGTGGGGAACTGACCTTGCTAGCTGAAGGGGCAGTCCTAGCAGTGGGGAAAAACTGACCTAGCTAGCTGAAGGGGCAGTCCTAGCAGTGGGAGCAAACTGACCTTGCTAGCTGAAGGGGCAGTCCTAGCAGTGGGAGAAAAACTGACAATGCTAGCTGAAGGGGCAGTCCTAGCAGTGGGAGAAAAACTGACATTGCTAGCTGAAGGGGCAGTCCTAGCAGTGGGAGAAAACTGACCTTGCTAGCTGAAAGGGCAGTCCTAGCAGTGGGAGAAAAACTGACCTTGCTAGCTGAAAGGGCAATCCTAGCAGTGGGAAAAAACTGACATTGCTAGCTGAAAGGGCAGTCCTAGCAGTG
Organism: Notolepis coatsorum; assembly: GCF_963971535.1. Taxonomy (NCBI): domain Eukaryota; kingdom Metazoa; phylum Chordata; class Actinopteri; order Aulopiformes; family Paralepididae; genus Notolepis; species Notolepis coatsorum. Next base: position 224,032,421 of record NC_140165.1, read on the forward strand.
GGAGAAAACTGACCTTGCTAGCTGAAGGGGCAGTCCTAGCAGTGGGAGAAAACTGACCTTGCTAGCTGAAAGGGCAGTCCTAGCAGTGGGAAAACTGACCTTGCTAGCTGAAAGGGCAGTCCTAGCAGTGGGAAAAACTAACCTTGCTAGCTGAAAGGGCAGTCCTAGCAGTGGGAAAAAACTGACCTTGCTAGCTGAAAGGGCAGTCCTAGCAGTGGGAAAAAACTGACCTTGCTAGCTGAAAGGGCAGTCCTAGCAGTGGGAAAAACTGACCTTGCTAGCTGAAAGGGGGCAGTCCTAGCAGTGGGAAAAAACTGACCTTGCTAGCTGAAAGGGCAGTCCTAGCAGTGGGAAAAACTGACCTTGCTAGCTGAAAGGGCAGTCCTAGCAGTGGGAAGGCTACACAAAAAGTGGAGGCCATGCAGAGGGACCGGGTTAGCTGCCTGGGCATGGCTAGCTACAGGGCCTATGCCAGCTGCAAGGGCTGCATTAACATAGAGGCTGTGCTAACAGCCGGGGCTAAGCTAGCAGACTGGGGCCATGCAGAGGGACTGGGTTAGCTGCCAGGGCATGGCTAGCTACAGGGCCCATGCCAGCAGCAAGGGCTGCATTAACATAGAGGCTGTGCTAGCAGCCGGGGCTAAGCTAGCAGATTGGGGCCATGCTGAGGGACTGGGTTAGCTGCCTGGGCATGGCTAGCTACAGGGCCTATGCCAGCAGCAAGGGCTGCATTAACATAGAGGCTGTGCTAGCAGCCGGGGCTAAGCTAGCAGACTGGGGCCCTGCTGAGGGACTGGGTTAGCTGCCTGGGCATGGCTAGCTACAGGGCCTATGCCAGCAGCAAGGGCTGCATTAACATAGAGGCTGTGCTAGCAGCCGGGGCAAAGCTAGCAGACAGGGGCCATGCTGGTAGTAGAGGCCTAACAAGCTGCAGGGGAGCCAACAGGGCTAACAGGGAAGCTAACAGGGCTAACAGGGGAGCTAACAGGGCTAACAGGGGAGCAGACAGGGAAGCTAACAGGGGAGTAACAAAAAAAAAGGCAAACTCAACATACACCGTCTGTGCTGGCTGGGGTCGTCGATTGGTCGGGTCGTACTGTTATGGTTTGTAACCGACCCCAATCGCACAACACAAGACAGGTATGAGAGTAAGCCAAGAACTGGGCATTTATTGAAACACACAGAAAACGGCACTGTCCCTTTAAGGGAGAACACAAAATACTAGAAAACAAGAAAGGGGAAAATAGGCACAGTGCCTTTAAGAGGCGAGCTGGCCAAGGGGAACGCTAAGGGAAGGCTAACGGAAAACAGGGCCGGGGCAAGGGAGGGAAGGGAGGACTAGGAGGACTGGACAGGGAGGACTAGGAGGACTAGAGAGGGGAGACAGGGACAGAGGCCCGCGGAGGCGGGCTGGGGACAGGGAGGACTAGGAGGACTAGAGTGGGGAAAACAGGGACAGAGACCCGCAGAGGCGGGCTGGGGAGAGGGAGGACTGGAGGGACTAGACAGGGAGGACTAGGAGGACTAGAGAAAAACAGGGTAAGGCCTTGGAACAGGGCGAGGGCTGGAGCTGCATACTGGGACAGAGAAAACAGGGTAAGGCCTTGGAACACAAGCATTAATGAATGTTGCTGCTCTGCAGCTTCTCCCGGGATGGTTCGTCTGAGGAAGCAGACGATGACGTCAGAGCCGCTCTGCAGACTTCTCTCGGCAGAATCTCCGAGGTGGTAGCGGGACCGAGAGGGAGAGAGGGAGCGAGTTAGCTCAGAGTGCAGTTGGAACAGAGCAGGTGACAGGAGAGGTGACTTGTACCCAAAAACAGAGTAATCCAAGTGACTGAATCTTCGGTGTATATACACACTGTGAGTAACGTCCCAAACACAATTCCACGTGATAGAAATCTTCGGTGCAAAATAAACACTGTGAGCGAAGTCCCAAAATACAAATCCAAGTGATAATATCTTCGGTGTGTAAACACACAGTGAGCGATGTTAAGGCCAAATATTATCCCAATGAACTATCCAAAAAGCTGACGCTGGGTGAGTGACAGTCTGACAAAAAGCAGGATATCTTCAGTGTCATTAAACACACGAAAAACGAATAGGATCAAAGACAGTCATAAAAACTCACCCAGGCGCTGTGCGTAAAGAGAGTTGGATCAAAACGGGGCGAGCGCGTCGCCACAGGGAAACGGGTTGTCCAAGCGGAGGTCTGAGTGGTGCGCGACTGCTTGGAGTACGCGCCGGTACGAAGGGCGCATCTGGCGCGGAGGTCTGAGTGGTGCGCGACTGCTTGGAGTGCGCGCCAGTACGGAGGGCGCATCTGGCGCGGAGGTCTGAAGTGGAACACTGGGATACCTCCCGTGGAAGTTTAGAGAGCGCAGTCCAGTGTCTCCCTCAGGCAACGGCGACAGGAGGCGAAGGCTGGAGCGCATCTCACGCCGGAGATGAAAACAGCATAGACAGACAGAGGACCTCCCGAAGGAGTCTTGGTGATAGAGAATATATGACTCGCCGTGACCAAACCCGATTTGATCCGCAAAGGGGGAGGTGCTCTGAAATTAACTTAATGTCTTGCTGTCCAGAAAATCGCAAAAATCGAAACCTTTTTTTTTTTTACATATTTGAATTGTCATTAATCTGTTCCATTATTTGCCCTTAGTTGCAAACTTAAATACAACTTGTAAATGAGGTAATTATTGCTATAATAGTTCCACAAATGTTCTTTCAATTGAGTACTGTACTTAATAGGTGTTAACACACAGACGTCATTATTTAGCTCTCCTTTCTCAGAGAGAGAATAACACACTATTAATACACTATCTTAATGTTATAAGTTATAAGCAACGTAACGCAGTGTCTAAAAAAAAGATTTAAAAAAAAGAGGCCTTCACCCGTTATAAAACGCATGTTTTAACTTAATTAAAAACCATTAAAACACAGTTAGAATTTTATGAGCGAACGAATTTCGTTAGGGTGCATTTTTTTATTCCAAGGAACCTGGTGTGGTTGTGGCAAAGATGTCTATTGATGGCGCTGAAACCAGATTCCAGCTGCTCCGTGACGTCCGTGTCCTGCCGCCTATAGATGGACTTCCTGTGCTGCCACCACCAGGACTGGACTCTGCAAGACAACACTATCTGTTCCACAAGATCAGAGAGTTCTGTGATGAGGAAGCCCAAGACATAACATGCCCAGCACCACCAGCCAAAATATCCAGCGGCGGTTCAAAAAGACCACGGTGATCATCTGGAGAGGCCATCAGAACATTGAACATTGACTTTAGCATGTCTATTTTTATCTCGTGTTATTTTAAATGCTAATAAAATCTTGAAACTTGATTTTGTCTCTTGTTTATTATCAGGGTCCCTTTCACTACCACACTACAGAAGGTTAACCTTTCACTACCACACTACAGAAGGTTAACCTTTCACTACCACACTACAGAAGGTTAACCTTTCACTACCACACTACAGAAGGTTAACCTTTCACTACCACACTACATAAGGTTAACCTTTCACTACCACACTACAGAAGGTTAACCCTTTCACTACCACACTACAGAAGGTTAACCTTTCACTACCACACTACAGAAGGTTAACCTAGTTGTTGTGTCTTTCACAACCACACTACATGTATTTACATCTAAATGCTTCTGGAGAGGCCATCAGAACATTGAACATTGACTTTAGCATGTCTATTTTTATCTTGTGTTATTTTAAATGCTAATAAAATCTTGAAACTTGATTTGTTTCTTGTTTATTATCAGGGTCCCTTTCACTACCACTACCAGTCACCAGACTCATTGTAATAACAAAGAGCCTCAGACTGGAAAGCTGCCGGGTGTTAATTGCCCTAGAGAGAGGGGGGCCATGGATTACAATGACTTCTGGGTAGTGTTGTAGTTGTTTCACTATTGTCACCGAATAGCCTGCTCGTCTCTTGAAGGCTATTATCTCTGAATACGTTTTGTGATAATCACCATGAATCATAGGAAGTAGCTTGCAAAGTATCCCACCAAAATGTTCAAGTGATGGCTTATTTTGAAGGTATGAATCTGTACTTTCATAATATGTAAAAAAAAAAAAATAATGAAGATCCCTCAACATGACCCTGAAGTCCATACCTGGTCACATATGATACGGAATGATACGGCACGACCCGACAAGGGACAGAGGGGAGAGCGAGGTACTTAAAGCCCACAGGGGAACTAATTAGAATGCACCACATGTGCGTGAAGGTAATTGATACTTGAAACTAAAAGTGTGTGTTCGGCACCAGACCAATCAAACACATAATGACAGGTAGTCCAAGGGTGTGGTTGCTGAAGAGCAAACGAACGCGAGGGTGGGGGCTAGTGAGGTGAGGAGAATGCAATTGATTAACAGTAGGCTTAAAGGAACAGAGCGAGTAGGTGAGCAACAGGCTTAAAGGAACAGAGCGAGTAGGTGAGCAGCGGACAAAACCTCACACTCTGAGTGCATGGTTTTATATACATATTAGCATGATAGGTAGTAGGGCTGACCCCAATCGATCGAAAGGAGCTGTAGTCGACTGCCAACCTCTTAGTCGTATGCAAAAAATATATATATATTATAATTGTCATTCTTTCCAAAGGCAAAGAGGCCTAGAAGCATGGCTAACGCTAATGGCGTGCATACCAGCAAGGCTAACTGCCTAAGAAAACACTGAAGGCAGAAGAGGATTTCACCCATCTGAACAAACTAGACTAGACAAATATCAAGATGTATCCATCAGTGGACCAATTGCATGCTTTTGCAGAGGACAAGGAGCCTTCAGTCGACTCCTCAGACATTAAGCACCCCCCACAGTCCAATTGGAATGATATGTAAGGGATAATGTAGCTTAGGGGCTACACAACCCTGACTGTATTAAAATATTGTTTAGATTAAACCACTACTAAAGAATATTAATAGCCAGACAGTATAGTTAGACAAAATGGCGGACACTCAATTGACTGCGCGGGGACAGGGATACCTGGTTAATAAGCATTTTAATAGTCATAGCAACATACATATCAGTTATCACGGTTCTCCTTTAATAATAGAATGTCAGTGTATCAAAGTCAGCAGTAATGAATAGTTCCTAGGTTACGGATACTCGACCGGAGCTCTGCAGGGAGTGAGACGAAACGAGGCGATACTGGGAAAAGCAAATGGTAGCTGGAGACGATGGTTTCCCTCTGGAGCTCCAAGCTCCGGAGGAACTGTAGACCGGTCGGATAATCCTGTCGCCGCTGGAAGAAAGGGGTCTCGTACGGAACCGGTCCTTGTAATCCTAGCGCCCGATGGCAGGGTTAATAGCTATTAATCCAAAAGCCCGTTGGCATAGATGGTAGCTAGCTAGCTTCGTTTGTACTGGAAGCTAACCCGCAGACGGTCTCCAATGAGTAGTTATATCCAAACGGCGCTGGGTTTAACTATAAGTCTCTCCACTTTACTTCGCTTACACGAGTCACTATACTGTGCCAATAATGGCTCTACAATATTATAGTCGTATCTAAGTAGCCATTAGCTCTCTGTAACGATACACTGCTTGTAGGTCTGTGTACAACTGTACCGGACGTATCACACTCTCGCTCTGCTACTTCTCCTGTTATGTTACTGCCGCAGCGGCTGCTTGCACCGTCTACAATATATATACTCAAACTGATCCCTATGGGGCTCAGCCGATTCACCTGTACAGAATCAATGCGCTTGCTCTGGGCTAGTCTGAACGTGTCTGAACATGTCTAGAAACCATGTCTAGGGGGCGCGTCTCTGGCGCCTACAACGTCAAGGGTGGGACCCAATAAGGCGAGCGAAGAATACTATTATGCAAACAGATGGCGTAAAGATATATATCTTAAATATATAAACAATATACAAGTTATACAAAATAGTAAACGCAGACTTTCAGTGTTAATCTGGACCTTCAGAACAGATAATGTATAGCTACGAGGTCATTGTCGCAAAATAATTGACCAACACAGAGCAGAATACCGAGGCGGCTCGCCGAGGTGTTTTAAACGTAGTGAAGGTCAATTATTTTGCGACATTGACCGAGTATAGGCTATACATTATCCCGCTTATTACATGGCTAACTTACTAACAATTCATTTTACACCATCGACAAGACGAGATCAAATGCAGACGATCAAATGATTATTATTATCGCCGGCAGCCGGCAGGTGTGTCTGATTGCACTGATGCAGTGTGTGTCAGTGGGCTTGATTGCTCCAGCTGCGAAAAACAATAATCACCGGTGATTATTGCGCGTTGCCCGTGGCAACGGTCAGTTATCGAAAAATTATTCACCGCTGTCAGGGGCTATTGACCAATCACAATCAAGCATTCGGCGAATGTTAAAACGCCATGTAATAAATATATATAATTTACACTTTAAAAGAAAAAGTATATATATATATTTTATTCAGGGGGTAGTCGACTATTGGCAAATTTCTGCGAATTAAATCCTTAGTCGGGGACAGCCCTAATAGGTAGTGATATAAGTATAGGAGCATAGTAGTAAGGTACATAATTAGGGGTAAACACTAAAAACGCTGATCAACTGGATCGGTATAATAACATTGTACGATCAAGCTAGAATTGACGTCAGATAGTCCCTACCTGTGATCGGGAGTATTCCAAAAATAATATTCCAATTGTTTGATCGCCATCTGGTCCATCCAATGTCCATTTGGTCCACGACATAACCCACCACAAAATATGGATCGGGGGCATTTGACGTGCTTCAATGCAACCGGGAGAACCGCCTGGCTCGCCCGACCCAGAAAACTGTGCATGGTGACATTTGAGTGTAACACAGGGCAAGATATAAGGTTTCAAAGGGTGCTCGATACCGTCATCTAGCTGGATGTGGCCGGTATTGCACTTTGGCAATCTCAGACTCATTCCATAATGGTAACACCAAGGTCCCTGGATGAATAATGAATAAAAATACAGAATAAAAGAATAAACGACCAAAACCTGAGATATCTCGGGTCTGGCAGCCAGCGCATGGCGAGTTAACCCGACTTATCTCGGGTTTGGCAATTAAAGAGTTAACAGCTTAACAATACCATAAAGTGAAACGTGTTATTTTCCCTCCATTTTCCCTCCTTTGTCTGCACCTGGTTCTCATCTAATTATGACCATGTTCACAAAAATCACACCCTTTGTATTTTCGCCTAAGAGAAATCCATTGTCTTTTCTTCCTGGAATAATTACCTAATCTGCAAGTTGTATCACTCTGCACTTGAGGGCGAACACCAAAATAAATGTCCAATGCAATTCAATTACGTTTGATTGAACCGTCATTCAAACGTAAACAGTGGTGTATAAAGTACTTGAAAGCCATACTTGAGTAAAATGTATGATATTGTCGGGGGAAAAACCCTGGCTGGGCGGCAAGTCCAAGGGTCCTTCTTGAACACTGTTTGCTCTTATACCAAAAATACCAATATACCAGAATAATATAAAAAATTACTTGAACACAGTTCAGTATGTCTTGAAGTTAACTGATAATTAGTCAGTACAATTTATTCAAGCTGGTCCAGTACATTACTGGAGTGAACATAGTATGCACGCAAGCAAAAACACTATTTTCTGCACCTTGTGCACTTAATGCTGTACCCATCCTATACTGTGCATCATATACTGTACCTCATATACTATGTCTCCTATACTGTGCCTTCTATATTGTGCATCATATACTGTACCACATATACTGTGCCTTCTATACTGTGCCTCCTATACTGTACCACATATACTGTGCCTTCTATACTGTGCCTCCTATACCATGCCTGCTATACTGTGCCTTCTATACTGTGCCTCCTATACTGTACCACATATACTGTCTAGACAATCCTCAGTATTTCTTTGAACCAATTTTCATCAGTGGTGTATAAGTGGATTTTTTAAACTTGCAAAGGAGCAGTTTTGATTTTTAATTCAAATCAGGGACTGAATTTGGATTGAGCCTAAACTCCAGTTTCCATCTGAGTGAGGCCTAGCAGCAGCCAGGCACCATACACCCGGGGACGGCCATTTTGTATTTTCACCCTGAATTTTTGTGGACAAAACCCTAATTTTCATACTCATTTTCAGTGGAATTCTTTTTTAAACCTTGGACCTGTGCTACATACGACTTTGGGCTGTGGAGCAGTTGTGTTTTCCAGCTCCTGCCTCTCGGCTGGAGCTTGGAAACAGGCATCTGGCAACAAGTAAACAGACATCAGTGACACAAACAAGGCAACATGGCTGAGTCGGGCCCAGCCAAAGAGGACACATGGAGTGTGGTGGCTGGGCGCAACTTGACAAATGAAGCAATCCTCCCTGTCTTCATTATGGAGAGGGAAATCCTAACAAGAGATGAGTCCATCAAGAAACCAGTGAGAGAAGGAGAGATCTACCACTGCCTCATACAGGAGGTCCACCCAAATCATCTAAGGTCAGTGCAAAGAGTTGGAGCACTCTGGCGTATCTACCTGTGTGATAAAGAAGCAAGAGCCAAACTCCTTATGAGAGGAATCGTGGTTCGTGGAATACATATTGACCTGAAAGATGAGAACCTTTTTAGCCTTAAATCACGCATGGCTAATCAGAATGCAGTTCAGATCAACATTAAAGAGCTACCTGAATCTGCTGATGATAGCATTGTGACTGAGTTTTTGAGTCAAAGAGGGTGTAAGATGGTAGGCAATATCATGAAACGAATGATTCGATACAACAACCAGCTGACAAACTGTTCCAATGGAGACCGGATGGTTTACATAGAAGCCATGCCCTCCAAGATCATTCCTCGGTCTGTGAAGATGGGTACACACTGGGTTAAGGTATTCTACTATGGACAGATAAACATACAACAGCATGGCAAGCCGACACATGACAGTGAACGTAACCCAAAATACAGGCCAGCCACTGAAGAGTCGATTAGAGTCATTGAGGAGACCTACAAGAAGTATGTGGAAAAACCTCCCCCCTCTAAAGATGTGACAGAGCCAATCGAGAGTGAGGAAGGGGAGTCTGAGATGGAGGAGGTGAAGGAGATTGAGGAGGTGACTGCATCTCAAACCATGGAGGGGAAAGGAGATGAGGTCCCTACTGTAGCTACAGACGTGACCAAGAAGAAAAACAAACCGAAGAATAAGAAAAAGAAGGAGACCAAGAGAGCAATGAAAGGACATGAAGAGAGTCAGGACAAACCTGTCAAAGAGAACACCAGGACAACCAGTCAAAGACCCAACTCTTCTGGAAGTAAGACAGAAGTTGACCCATCATCAATTCGATCTTATTTCCAACCTGCAAAGGCCATAAGCGCGAAGCGACAGAGGGAATCTGGGACCAGCCCACCAGTAAAGAAGCGGGCTGATGACCAGGAAGATTTTCAACAGCCACCTGGCCAACAACAAAGCCTCCAAGTCTCAACCAAAGCAGGTGCCATGCCAGAGATGGCCAGCAGGCCACCAGCAGGTGAACATGGTGTGACAGGAGGGGCGCTCAGTAAGCCCCAGGTGACATCAGAGGAACAGAGTGCCCACCCAGTCAACTCTGGGGGTCCCTGCCCCTGATCAAGTGGGCCTTCCACAGGGTTCAAGACCGAAGAGTGATCATCCATCATAATGTCATAATGACTTTACAACTACCGAAGAAGGGACTAAGAATTGCCCATCTAAATATTTGTAGTCTAAAAAACAAGGTACAAGAACTGAGTTCTGTCCTATTTGAAAATGCTTTACATATTACAGCCCTATCTGAGACACATCTAGACACATCAATAGATGACAATCAGGTTGCAATACAGGGGTATAATTTATACAGGCTTGATAGAAATAAGCATGGATGAGGTGTTGCTTTTTATATTCAAGAACATATACCTGTTAAAGTACGAATAGATCCAAGTGCACCTGGTGTGGAAATGCTATGGCTACAGGTTCATCTACCTCACCTTAAACCAGTTCTAATAGGCTGCTGCTACAGACCACCGGGCTCAAACATACAGTACCTTGAAGATATATGCAAGATGCTACAAATAGTCACTGATATTGACAGAGAAATATATTTTGTTGGAGACCTTAATATTGACTGGTTCTCCAAAACATGTACATTAAAAAAGAAATTAAGTGATGTGGCCAATGTGTGCAATCTATCACAGATTGTGAATGCACCAACCAGAGTTAACATCGGGTGCACAGGAAGATCTTCAACTTGCATTGATCACATTTTCACAAACTCTGTGGAGATGTGTTCAAAAGTAGTATCTGTGCCAGTAGGCTTTAGTGATCATAACATCATTGCAGTAGCAAGGAAAACTAAGGTGCCAAAAGCTGGGCCTAAAGTTATATACAAGAGAATGTACAATAATTTCAATGAAAATGTGTTTGTTGAAGACTTGAACGAGACACAATGGGATAATGTGACTGAACTAACGAGTACAGAGAATGCCTTACAATTATTTATGAAACTGTTCTCATCCATCTATGACAAACACGCCCCTATGAGGAAATTAACGGTCAAAACAACTAAAGCCTCTTGGCTTGATTTGGAGTTGAGAAGCTGTATGAAAGAGAGGGATCAATTGAAAAAGGATGCTATTGCATCCAGTGGCTCGGATGATTGGCAGGCCTACCGTTTTCTGAGAAACAAAGTCACGAAAATGAATACACAGAAGAAAAAACAATACTATAAATCCAAGTTTGAAGAAATTAAAGGTGACAGCAAAAAGTTATGGAGAACCTTAAATGAGGTCATGGGAAAGAATAAAACAAATACGATGCCCTCGTTTATAGAAGCAGCTGGTGGATTTATTACCAAACCTCGAGATATAGCCAATCATTTTAATGATTATTTTATTGATAAGGTGGAGATGATAAGGAATCAAATGCTGCCAGTGGATGGTAAGCTGTCTGAATCAATAATTAAACAGCATATTATGCATACAAAAAGATTTGAATTTGATTTTATGGATATAAATCTAGAGCAAATGGAAAAGCTTCTCTTGTCCATACAGTGTGACAAACCTTGTGGTCATGATAACTTAGATGGTAAACTGCTCGAGCTGGCAGCCAGAATTGTAGCAAAGCCACTGTGTCATATTTTTTATTTATGTCTAAGTGAGGGTGTTTTTCCTCAAATGTGGAAGATAGCTAAGGTCAATCCACTTCCAAAAAATGCTAAACAGCCTTTTAATGGAGCAAATAGTCGACCTATTAGTATCTTGCCAGTTTTAAGCAAAATCATGGAAGGTGTTGTTTTTAAACAGTATCAATTCTCAATTCCAACATGCATATAAGGAGGGTTATTCTACATGTACAGCTTTAACACAATTAACAGATGACTGGCTACAACAAATTGACAGGAAGCGAATGGTGGGTACTGTACTACTGGATTTCAGTGCAGCTTTTGACATCATAGATCACGAGTTGCTGCTCATAAAACTAACTGCATATGGATTCAGAACTGCAGCTGTTAACTGGATAAAAAGCTATCTATGTAACAGACAGCAATGTGTTGTGTTTAATGGTACCCTGTCCAACTTTAAATCCCTACAGTGTGGAATTCCACAGGGAAGCTGCCTGGGGCCCCTCTTCTACGCCATTTTTACAAATGATTTGCCATGGGTATTAGAAAATACATGTATGGTTATGTACGCCGATGATACTACAATGTATGCATCATCAGACAAGGCAGAAGAGCTTAATGAAGTCCTTCAGAGAGATTTGAACTTAGTGTCCACTTGGGTGTCTGAAAACAGGAACTGAAGTTAAACATCTCAAAAACCAAGAGCCTAATATTGGGATCCACTATAAGAAAAGACGTGAAGCTAAGTATATCTTTAGACGGAACAGCTATTGAGCAAGTTAGAGAGGCAAAGCTGTTGGGTGTCACACTTGATGGAACACTCTCATGGTCAACTCACACCAACAATGTGGTTGCCAAAATGAGCAGAGGTATTTCAATTATCAGAAGGTGTAGGTATTTTCTAGCCGATCTGATATTGAAGCAAGTGATACAGTCATTAGTTCTTTCTCACATTGACTACTGTCCAGCTGTCTGGTCTAATGCCTCAAGACAAGAGCTCAATAAGATCCAGCTCACTCAGAACAGAGCGGCCCGTCTGGCCCTGAACTGCTCAATGAGAAACAGTGTGGAGGGGATGCATACCAAGCTGTTGTGGTTGAAGGTGGAAGACAGACTGGATTGCAGCCTGATCTTGTTCATGAGGAATATATATATATATCTCAAGAGAACCTATCTGTTTGTATTCACAGCTAACATGTACACATGATCGACATAAGTATAATACTAGGCATGCCTGTAGGGAAACGTTCACACTGCTACTACCAAAAACCAATGCAGCAAAGAAAACTGTGTTATATAGAGCCATGTCATATTGGAATAAACTGCCAGTACATCTTACTCAGATAATCAGTACTGTAACTGAGGGGTACAATTCCCTGACTGTATTGATAAGTATGGTATCATTAAACCACTACCGTCTTTATGTACATTCCTACTGGCCATACAGTACACAGGTATCTAATGATGAACACTTCCCCACAATGAATCGGTTCCACACAAAGCTGTATTTAAGTATTTATTGCAGCAAAAGGTACATAATATACTTTACTTTACTTCACTTTGAATGCGCTTATGAGGCAAAGGAATGTGCGTAGGCAAATCAATAACGAATGTCCATTCTCATATTACGCAGGAGGTAATCATACAACCTGAATCTTAGGGAATTATATCTATGGTACACTAGTAATATAGCGGGAGATACTGGAAGGGTCCCCCCGGTTGTAAGCCAGCAAGGGTAGAGGATCTGTCGGTAGTAGAGTCTGGGTCAACGATGATAAGGAGACTCCGAGTACAGGAGACGGTGCAATAAGATCTTGATCCACAGACGAATACAGCTGTTCTCCCTAGCATGTAGCTCCACATGGAAGAAAGCTAGCCTGCCTCAGGCTTCTGAGGGGCAGACTCGACGTGGCTCCTCACAGGGTAAATCCCACACACTTGTGGGTGTCGGCGATTCTCCGCTCCATTAATTACAGGACCAAAAGCAAATATAATCCAGCCGAAAAGGGCTATGCAGTCGTCGGGTAGATAATCCAGTGTACATGTCCACACGGTCCTCGTCTAGGGCTCCTCGGGTGAAAGCGCCATGATAAGCAGCCCAGCCTGGATAAGCACTCTAGCTGATACGAGGAAAACGTTGGTGATGCTGGTCACTGTAGAACTTTAGCCGCACGATACACTATACACAAATAGACTATTACTGACTTAATAGAATAGGTCGCACTCGACGGTACAGCGTTAAACTGTGACAATTCAGTTATTAATTCGCAAGCGGTCTCAATGCTCTATTTGGGGCCAAACAGGCCATACTTCACCGCACGTCGTATCGTGGGTGAGGCTTCAACTTTAGTTACTAAGACTTCTGACTAAGTGCTTCTGTATTCACCTGCGCCGTATTTATACGCTTAGATGAATAAACTAGTACCAGCTTTATTCCTGTCTCATATCCTTGCGCAATACCGTTCCTGTCCAGGCATGTCCCCGGCGGTGACTTTGAACCTGACTTTGGAGGCATGGCCTTGGTGCCTGTGGACCGCTGTCCAATAGGAGAATGAAATATTATGGTCTGTACTAGGCTAAAGGGATATTCCGTGTATATGTACAAGGAATATACAAGGGATATCAAACGATATACAAATATTATGCAATATATATCAATCAATAAATATATATATTCGGTTTAATCTGATCCTTTGTAACAAGTACGATAAGTTTTAAAAATAATTTGAAAAGAGCATTGAGAGAAAAAGAAATTAGTTTACATTAAAGAAAAACACAGATACTGTAGTTTACACTGTAAAGATATGACTGTCTGAGAGTTTAATCCCTTTTATTGTATTTTCTGTGATCTGATACTCTGTTTGTGTACTGTAATGCTATTTGGAAATATTTTTATATTTTCTTTATACATTTACATTTACATTTAGTCATTTAGCTGACGCTTTTATCCAAAGCGACTTACAAGTTCTGTACGACAAGCCATCAGGAAGAGCACAACTCTATCAGCTGAGTAACAATGTTCATCAAAGTGTTGAGTGCTACAGTGTAGGTTAGTTTATTAGGACAAGTGCATGACAGTATGGTTAGTTAGGGTTAGATTTTTTTTTTTTTTTTTTTTTTTTTATTCAGATAATGGTTGAAGAAGTGAGTCTTTAGTCGACGGCGAAAGATTGGACGTGTTTCGGCTGTCCTAACTGGGGTGGGTAGTTCATTCCACCATTGTGGGGCAAGGACTGAGAATAGGCGACTTCTCTTTGATGACCCTCCCGGAGCTTGGATAGGAGTAGGTCTGAGGCGGCCAGAAGATGCAGAGCGTAGGGGTCTTGAGGGTGTGTAGTTAGAGACCATTGACCGGAGGTAGGCGGGAGCAGTTCCCTTTGCCGCACGGTATGCTAGGTCAAGGGCCTTGAAGCGGATTCGTGCAGCAATGGGGAGCCAGTGCAGGTCCCTAAGAAGTGGGGTGACATGGGCCGACTTCGGTAGGTTTGAGATCAGGCGGGCCGCTGCGTTATATTTTCATATGTAGGAATATTGGAATATATTTTTAAATGTATGCTACTATAATGTTATGTATGTACTGTTTTTGTTGTGTGTGGACCCCAGGAAGACTAGTTGTTGCTGCGGTGATGACTAATGGGGATCCGTAATAAAGATAAGATAAGATATACTGTGCCTTCTATACTGTGCCTCCTATACCGTCAGGGTGGGCCATACTTTTTTTTTTTGGAAAATCAATCGAGTGGGGTGTCTAAAATATGTGTTTTTTTGTGGGGAATTCAAATATGGGATTATTTTTCTAATCGGATAACTCCTACCTACATTGTTTTGGATTTCAAAATGGCCGATTTGACCATTTTTCACCCCTTGGCCATACATGGATGCCAACATGTATCTGAAGGAAATCCTAACATGCAAGGTGTCTAAATGATGTGTTTCTTAATGGGGAATTCAAATATGAGGTCATTTTTGGGATAGGATAAATATAACCTGCATAATTTTGGATTTCAAAATGGCTGATTTTACCATTTGAACCCATTGGTATTGTATTACAAAATTGCAAATATAAAAAATATATGGGAAATCATTTATAATGACAAAGCCATCAAATTTATTAACAAGTGAACTGTATATAACTGGATACAACTCCAAATATCAATAATAATAATACTAACAATAATAAATTGTATTTGTAATGCACACAAACACCTAAGTGCTAAATCTCGATCTCCTGACTTCTTGAACTTTGCCAGGTTCCAATATCTTGATTGGACTCATTCTTGGATGGCAAGATCTCCTACTGTACTGCTTTAGCCACCAACCTACAAACACAAACTTAAAGTCAACGTCAGCCATAAATAGGTGAGCTCTTTCCAGAACTACTCAGCAGAAACCTCTGTAACCATTTTAACAAACGTCTCAATGTATTGAGAAAATCCATGGGGCTCCATCAATCCTCTATCTTCTTAAAACATTGGAAAGGCAGGGGATGGAAAAGAAGGCAGAGAAAAGGAGAAGGGGCAAAGAAGAAAGCTTTGCAGCAGCAGACAAGGTTGCCAGGAAGGATGTTGAGAGCTTCCTTACAGTCCCTGAAGTTGAGCTCATTCCTGAAACTGACCCTGCAGCTTCAGCAAAGCTACGGAAAAATTATGATGAGATTCCAAACATCGCCCTTGCTAGTGTAAGGTATGGCATAGGTCTAAGGCCAACTGCAGCTATAGCAACTGCAGCTCTGATTGATGCAGGACTCATCTTAGAAGATGACACAAGTAAAGTGATTGATAAGAACAAGGTTAAGAGAGCACAAGAAAAGTTGATGCAAGAGCTGGGGGAAGAGTTTGAGGAGAAGTGCAGGGAGGAGGGGGGGATCTCCTGTATCCTCTTTGATGGGTGGATTGACATGACCAATGTGATGATGGAAGCTGAGGGCAGTGACCAATCTTTTCCTGCAAAGATCAAGGAAGAACACTATAGTGTTGCTAGTGAGCCTGGCAGCAACTATCTGTTCCACTTTACACCAGAGAAAGCAACTAAAGAGGAGTCCCATGCAGAGTAGATTGCTAAGGTCCTGTTTGCCTGGCTGAAAGAGAGAGGTTCTGATAAGACCTTGTGGGCCATTGGAGGAGACTAGACCAATGTCAACACTGGAGTGAAGGCAGGTGTAATGCGGAAGCTGGAGCTGCACCTGGGGAGAAAGCTGGTCTGGTTGGTGTGCAACCTGCACACTGGTGAACTTCCACTGCGCCATCTCATTGTTGAAGTTGATGGGGCTACTCTGTCAGACAACAAATTGTCTGGGCCAATAGGACAGCTCCTTGATTCTGTTACAGACTTGGAGATCAATCCTAACTTCACCAGGATCTTTCTTGGCCCTCCGCTGATCAAGCTGCCTGAGAAGATCATTCAAGATATCTCAACTGATCAACACTATGGCTATAAGCTGGTCTGTGCAATCAGGGATGGAGTGCTTTCTGCAAGGCTGGCTCTGCTGGAGATTGGACCGGTAAACCACAGCCGCTGGCTCAACACAGCAAACAGACTCCTCAGGCTCTGGGTGTCAAAGCATCAACTTAAAAGAAAGAACCTGAATAATCTACAATGCATTGTGGAATTCATCATTGGAGTGTATTATCCATGTTGGTTCAACATGAAGGTCAAGCACTCCTGGATCGAAGGGCCTAGGCACATCCTGTTTCAGCTGGACTGCCTCAAGTCTCAGAGGAAGGAGGTGCTGGATGTTGTGATGCCAACTGTGAGAAGATCTGCTTGGTAAGCCCACAGTGAAGCCATCCTCCAAGCACTGCTGTGCTCTGAGGATCAAAAAGAGAGAATTGAGGGGGTGGAGAGAATCCTGGCCATCAGGGGAGAGGGGGATCCAGACACTCAGCTGGGAGACTCCTGTGTCAGGATCAGAAGAACACCTCACATCAATAGTGACGCTTCCAGCATTGGTGGCTTAATCAGCTGGTCAGAAGATTTGTCAGAGCCACCTCTCACCTGCTCCCTAAGCACCTCCGAGGTGAAGAACTTAATCAACACCCCCATGGAGGTTCTCGACTGGCCTTGCCACACACAAAGCATCGAGAGGGTTGTTAAAATGGTGACTGAGGCCTCTGCTAAGTACTTTTCACAAGAAAAAAGGGATGGAGGGATCAGGGCTCAGGAGACCAGCAGGAGGCTGATGTCCAAGAATGAATCCAAGCAGGACTTGTGCAACCTGATCAAATTTAAGAAGATAGAGGTTTGATGGAGCCCCATGGATTTTCTCAATACATTGAGACGTTTGTTTAAATGGTTACAGAGGTTTCTGCTGAGTAGTTCTGGAAAGAGCTCACCTATTTATGGCTGACGTTGACTTTAAGTTTGTGTTTGTAGGTTGGTGGCTAAAGCAGTACAGTAGGAGATCTTGCCATCCAAGAATGAGTCCAATCAAGATATTGGAACCTGGCAAAGTTCAAGAAGTCAGGAGATCGAGATTTAGCACTTAGGTGTTTGTGTGCATTACAAATACAATTTATTATTGTTAGTATTATTATTATTGATCTTTGGAGTTGTATCCAGTTATATACAGTTCACTTGTTAATACATTTGATGGCTTTGTCATTATAAATGATTTCCCATATATTTTTTATCTTTGCAATTTTGTAATACAATACCAATGGGTTCAAATGGTAAAATCAGCCATTTTGAAATCCAAAATTATGCAGGTTATATTTATCCTATCCCAAAAATGACCTCATATTTGAATTCCCCATTAAGAAACACATCATTTAGACACCTTGCATGTTAGGATTTCCTTCAGATTCATGTTGGCATCCATGTATGGCCAAGGGGTGAAAAATGGTAAAATCGGCCATTTTGAAATCCAAAATGATGTAGGTTAGAGTTATCCTATCCCAAAAATGAACTCATATTTGAATTCCCCATTAAGAAACACATCATTTAGATACCTTGCATGTTAGGATTTCCTTCAGATTCATGTTGGCATCCATGTATGGCCAAGGGGTGAAAAATGGTCAAATCGGCCATTTTGAAATCCAAAACAATGTAGGTAGGAGTTATCCGATTAGAAAAATAATCCCATATTTGAATTCCCCACAAAAAAACACATATTTTAGACACCCCACTCGATTGATTTACCAAAAAGAAAAAAGTATGGCCCGCCCTACTATACCGTGCCTCCTATACTGTGCCTTCTATACTGTGCCTCCTATACTGCACCACATATACTGTGCCTTCTATACTGTGCCTCCTATACAGTGCCACATATACTGTACTGTGCCTCCTATACTGTGCCTCTTATACTGTGCCTCCTATACTGTGCCTCATATACTGTACCTCATATACTGTGTTTCCTATACTTTTCCCACAAAACTACCTTGGTTATATAGGTGTCATTCAGTCTTGTTGACAGTTGACATTTCCATACACTACTGAAACTAACAGTGTCCCTGGATTTCAATCACTAACCTAAGAACCTACGTGGCACTACACCTCAGTAGTGGAGACATCTCTCAGCCTGTTAACACCAGTATGATTAATACATTGTTTATGTCTTTCAAAAGTATTGAAAGTATCGAAAATATTTTTCTGGTGTTAAAATGTACTTGTGTATCAAAAGTAAAAGTATAAAATAACCAAACAGCCATACACATTTAATTTCTTCTCCAAACTCTATTGAATGTATTTCTCCCTCTCTCCCTCAATTCCCTTCTTCTCTTGCCTGAAGAAAAAAACAGGCAATGCTGGTAAGTATTGGAAAGCAATCGCTTGAGGTGTGTGCAAAGTGGCAGTAGAATCAGTGATAAAATAGCTATTTGAACAAACACAGCATGTGTGTAGTGTGTGTGAATCAGTAGCAGAGACAGCGATAAAATAGCAATAGATTACAAAGTCAAAGGCCGGAGACTGTTAGTGTTATTTGTTCACATGTCTGACTGCCTGGCAGAAAAAACTGTCCGGGACTCTGCAGGTCCAGGTCTGCCAAATCGCATTCATAATATAATTTGACCAATACACTACTGCAGTTGCGCTGCCCGAGGCTGGGCATGATACAGTCAACATATAGCAAGAGAGAGAGAGAGAGAGAGAGAGAGAGAGAGAGAGCGAGAGAGCGAGAGAGCGAGAGAGAGCTCCCGCTCTACAGTCAATATAGACCACTACACTTCCGCGTTACATTGAAATCGGGGAGGAGATTGCGGGGGGGGCAAATGAATGAATGTGGACGAGAGCCTTGACATTAAGTGATTGCAGATACGGCTGTGGGGGTGCTAGAGACATGATCGAATAGACTTGTATGCGCCTGAATCTCCTGAACACGGCGCGAGACATTCCTAATCGATCAGAACTAAATTGGCAGCGAAAAAGACCGTTTTTAAGCATCGATTCCCCATGCACATGCGCAGATTGGCCACGGAATGTGACGCAACGCACATCCACCCTGGAATGTTCCATTAGAGGGGCATTAGAGGGGGTGTTGTGTTGTGAGAATGATAAGATAGAATTAAATATACAGTAAAAGGAATACAGTACAAATATACAGAAGTCTACAGTAAGTGTAATATTGCACAGTGTTGTGCATTTATAATCAGCAGCTTAGGCTACATAGTAGGCTAATGACAGCCTATTCTAATCTAGCAGGTTCTACAAACGGGTCTAATGTGAAATATATAAGCATCTAAGCAAAACTAGATTTTAGGTCTGTGATGAAAAAGGGCCTCGCGGGAAGGGGAGCCTCGCAAAAAATAAAAATAAAAAAAAATTATAAAAAAATAAAATCTTTTATTTTTATTTTAAAATTTTTTGCGAGGCCCCCCTTCCCGCGAGGCCCTGTGCGACCGCACTGCTTGCACATCCCCTGAGGCGGCCCTGAGTATAGGACAGGGGTTCCCAAACTTTTCAGGCCGGGACCCAGAAAATAAGGCGTCAGAGAGCCGCGGCCCAATGCACATCGTCAGGCTTATTTATTTATTTTTTGCCAGGCGACCGATTTTTTAAGCCAAATATCACTTCAATCCTATTAAGTTAGTTCAAGTTAGTTATTCATTTATATGTGCTATTTATGAGAGGGCTAACTTGTTGCAAAATAATAATGATAATAATAATAGCCTCATTAAAATACTATTGTTGCTTCGGTTGTTTTCAGCGTTTTATGTGCATAATCTGTTATTTAGTTTGAAATGTTCATTGAAATAAGTAGATTTTTCGTTTTTGTTTATTTATTAAGTTAATATAAAACCATATAGTCATATTTTAGAATGTGTAAATGCATGCTTTTAATGTTTTTTAAGTGGCGAGTGACTTTTTTTGTTATTGCAGTCGCTCCCCTTCCGTCTGCTTTGGGATAGGAGCGGAGGTGGTTGAAACGCGCAAACTTCACACGCACAATAAGCATTGGAGGCTATTAACAGTTTCACTATTAACAAGTTTCACCTGAAGAAGGCAAACGCCGAAACATTGGTGACAATAAACAGCAAAGAGGAGACAAATGAGTGTGCAACTTTCTTTATTGTTTTCAGTACGTTCTGTCAGTCTGCACCTCTTAAACGTTTTTGGGTGTGCTCCACCTTGTGCTATTAACATGCACAATAACTACACACAATAACAAAAACAACACAATAACCAAACAACCATGAAATTAATATAGGCCCTACATATAGATTCTATGATTATGAAAAACGTGTAGGCCTATGTACTTCAGAAAATGAACTATTTAAAAGCATCACAGTTGCTATATATAAAGAGATTATTATCACTTGTAGACTGCAGACTGATTGTCACAGATTCAATATTAGTTTATCATTCATCATGCTGCATATTTATTGCGTGGACATGGGCTGTCTCTAACAAAGTGTGATGCCATGCTGTCACGCAGTCTGTCAAACCTCCTCTCCTGTGGTGCGTTTATGGACGCCTGCCTCACACCTGAATGAGAATGAGAAAGTCTAACAACGATGTTATGGTTCTGACCGTTTCCCCCCTGCTCACAGCCATAGGAGGTGGTTGTCAAACATGCAAACGTTACGCAGTAATAAGCATTGTATGCTTTTAACACACACAATAACGTTAGGTTATGACTATAACCAAGTTCTGTTAGTATAGTGACGCTCGGCGTCACTCTCTGCACTGTCCTCGCACACGTGCACGCGCACTGAATAAAGACCACAATGTACCTTTAATCCCAATATTTGTCTGACCACACCCCTATCAGCTTACCCATATAAGCAGGGGTGGGGCCACCCACTCGCCTCCTTCCCAAGCTTTCACCACAAGGCGAAATCAAGGGCTGCAGCGGCGTCGGACGCCGAGCGTCACTATACTAACAGAACTTGGTTATAGTCATAACCTAACGCTCTGTATCGTATAGCTCTCGCTCGGCGTCACTCTCTGCACAAGGGAGGCCGAGCGAGAGCCATCGGCCGACAAATACACCCTGCTGAAAGCCCCACACAACCATCAGAACAGGGAGGGCCGAGCCCCTCCGACCCACCCTAATGGAGGGCACCCCCCCTATTGGGGGCTTCACGGGAGGGCGACGGACCCGACCGTGCGAAGAGGCACTCAAGCAACTCAACGCACAGGGTGAGCAGACCGTGGCTTGACCCCACGACTACACACACGCACAACCCGCATGCCACCAGGGTACGGAGGGAACAACCTCGTTACTGCCCCCAGAATCACGGGGTCAAGGGCAAACCCAACACCGTGGCAAGGCCATAGCAGCGGAGCGCGAAGGAAGACCCAGACCCACCAAAGGGACTGGACCCCCTGGAACAGGGGCCCGGAGAAGTCCATGATGCCAGCATCAAGACCCCACCAGGTGGGCACTTAGTGACCCCGCCCCCCACATCGCCAGCGTATTCGGACAAAGGCCCCTCAGCCGAGCGGGCCCTGTCCCCCCAATAGTACACCGCCTGGCACACTGACCCTGCAGAACAGGCAGTCAGCATGGCCGTAAGCACACAAAAAAGGTTAACCAACGGAAGCAGGCAGCGCACCGGGGAAAAACCAGGCAACAGGCTGTTAACCCTAGCCTGGAGACTGCGGACGAGACAGGCGCCAGAGGGGACAGCTGAACACAGCCGCTCCGGCGGAAGGGGCGTAAGCTGGCGTTGTTGCATGACTAAGCCTCCATTTAAAAAGCCCCCACCCAGAGGGTCGAGGCAGAGAAGGCTGACACGATTGGCAGACGTCATGAACGTGCAGGGGCACCCTCAACCAGTGAACCCGGGAGTTGACACTGCTCCAACACACCAGGGAATCAACCACCTTGGTGTTACCCAATGCGGTGGTTGTTCCTATAACCCCTCAAGAAAAAAACTCCAAAACACACCTGCGGGTATACACCGGCTATACCGCAGTACAAGTGTTTCAGTTTTCAAAAAAGGGCTAACCCAGGCCTACGGGTCGACGAAACATGACTTCGGACCGGGCCCGGCGATACGGGAAGCACAGGGTCACCAGAGGAGGTCAAAGACCACCCCAACAGGCCCCTCTTCGCCATGCGTGAGAGAGGAGTGAAAAAGAATGGAGAACCAGCCCCAAGCACACCGTACTTGGTATCTCCCAACCAAGTACTAACCAGGACCAACCTGTGTAGCGGCCGAGATCTGACGAGATCGAGCATGTACAGGTTGGCATGGCCGTAAGCCATTACGACAGTGCTGAGTAAAAAAATTACCCAACCAGGGTCTCCATAGCGCTTAACCCTGTGACACCCGGACCGACCTGGCATTTTTCCCCCTGAAAAAAGCCCAAGTCCCTCAGGGTACCAGAACAGCAGATCTGCATCCCCGTCGGACAACGGGTTCAACTGATCCGGACCAGCGTGACCAGAACCAGTCCCGTGCCCTAACCACGCCGACATGCCTACTCCAGGAGAAGGGGCAGATATGCGTGTTGATCTTAAACATGAAAAGAAGGCGCCACCCAGACGTTCGGGCGAACCGCGCCCGGTGGCCCACCCCCAGGGCGTGAGACCCCTCTACATATGTTCAGATCCATTCCGTCATCATCCCCCAGATATGAACGAGAATCCGTCGATAACCAAACCAGGTCATCGGATTTGGTCGTCGGAAGAGGAAAATCTCCATCCCAGTTGCTTTATAAAAACGCCGTTTTAACCTCAAGCAACCAAGGCGTGCCAGTCAGTCGCCTGTTTACAGAACACCCCGAGCTAGCACTATACGTGCGTCGGGACACACCCACATCAATGAACAGGCTATTTAGACCTGTCATTGAATCCCCAAGGCGCCCAGGGGAACGACAAGAGGGGTGTGATACTTCCTAACTCCAACTCTTTTTAGTAGAAAAGAAGGAAGCACCAACAGTATGTATCCCAGTCTACACAGCCGGGGGTAAAAAAATTTCACATTTTTACATCCCACCACCCTCCCATAGGAAGGAGACGGGAATCCCCAGAGAGACTTCCCACGCAAGCTGTACAGATTGAAAAGAATATATTGCACCTTGAGCCATGTAAAAAATTGGTTTTAGGGCTCTCCAGGGAGGAGGCACTGAACCCATACACACTCAATAATCGAATTGAATCGAATACATACACAATAGAGGACTCCTTCTTGAGGTTCCACTCACCTTATCAATCTGAGGAGGAGGCTCTGTACTCTGAGGAGGCTCCCAACTCACAGAAGGCCCGAATAGGAGCTTGGTGAGGAGGAGCCCTGACCACCCCCTGAAACAGATCCATCACATGGACCTGAACAGCACACGGAAGTCCTACCAACAGAGACGCGCACGGTGACGTACTCTATGGCGGGGGAATTTCTGCGGTGCACACGCCCAATATTCCAGGCCGTGGGACCAGGAAACCCCCCCCCCCTCACCCTGTAACGTGCCGAACCGCAACGTGACAGGAACCTTGAAGGACAGGTGGGTTTACCCCTGACCAACAGAAAAAAGGGTAAGGAAAGGTTACCAGTTCACCCCTTTACGACCCCACACCCATGATACGATGTAATGACAAAAAGAGAATATGACACAGTCATAGTCAGCTCTATGAAGCGTCTGACAGCTTCACACAGCGCATGAGCTAACCTACTATCTGATTTTTACTAAGGAAAAAACACAGAATAGAGAGGGCTCTCCAAGAGCCCCGGTACCAAACTTACATATGTGCTTCTGTGGCCAGTCCAACCCAGTTGTAGGTCACATGACACACACAACCCATCATCACCTACAAAAAATGGCAAAAACACTCTACAGAGGAACGCCGTTTTTCATAATGAGAGAATACATAATTCTCGATTAGTATTGGCCACAGGCCTTGCTAAGCACACACGAAAGCGACCAAACAATCTTTTCTTTTAGGAAAATAAAGTTTCTCCAGCAGTTTTAGCACAACCTCAGCAATCAAGCTAAGGGTTACATCGTATCCCTACCACACAGTGACACAATGTAGTAGGGATGCACCGAATGGGAAATTCTTGGCCGAAACCGATACCGAAAATAGGAAACAGTTGGCCGAAAACCGAAAGCCGAAAGGCCGAAAATTATTCATAGAATAGAATAATTTTTTTACCAATGTTGTTCACCTGATTATGGAAAAATATATGATTATGGTTAAACTTAACTTAAATAATAAATAATCACTATTATGGGTCCATAAAACATTTATTCAACACAAGCCAAGGTACTTTAAAATTTTAATAAACATCTAGGCCAGTAGGCCTACAACAAAATAGTGTAAATAAAGACTGTAACAGCCAGACCTTCAACAACAACAAAAAACAAATGCACCTATACGTGCATGCATACAAATGTGCAAACTGGATAAATCCACATGAATGTAACTTACAAAGAAATTAAATTACAATTGAATTTCAAGAATCTGCAAATAAGGTGGTCTGTCCTCATGAGCAATGTAAACATTGTATCATTTAGATACATAAAGTGAAAAGTAAACTGGATACAACATCCACAATCAATTAAATTACAAATGAAATGTAAATTCCAAGAATTTGCAAATAAGTTGGTCTGTCCTCATGAGCAATGTAAACTAGTAAACTAAATTGTATCATTTAGATACAGAAAGTACAATATATTGAACACTGTGCTGCTGTCATTTCCCCCTAATGATAACCTGAGATAATGAATTAACTACAACAAAGTGCATTCAGAACAAAGCCAAGGTGCTTATTGCATAAACATCTTCTAAGCCAGTAGGCCTACAACAAAATAGTTTAAATAAAGACTGTAACAGCCAGGCCTTCAACAACAACAAAAAACAAATGCACCTATACGTGCATGCATACAAATGTGCAAACTGGATAAATCCACATGAATGTAACTTACAAAGAAATTAAATTACAAATAAAAAATCTGCAAATAAGGTGGTCTGTCCTCATGAGCAATGTAAACAAACTAAACATTGTATCATTTAGATACATAAAGTGAAAAGTAAACTGGATACAACATCCACAATCAATTACAAATGAAATGTAAATTCCAAGAATCTGCAAATAAGTTTGTCTGTCCTCATGAGCAATGCAAACTAGTAAACAAAATTTAGATACAGAAAGTACAATATATTGAACACTGTGCTGCTGTCATTTCCCCCTAATGATAACCTGAGATGGTGAAGTAGAACTAGATAAGCCTATGATATGCCAGCCTTGTCTACTTATTAAGGAAAAGTGGGAGGTTATTTTTAATGAACAGTAGCTTCTCTGCTTTATCAGCCATAAGTCTGTTCCTCTTCTCATCAAGCACATGAGAGGCAGCACTGAACAGTCTCTCGCTGTCGGTGCTTGTGCATGGAGCACTCAAATACTTGCGTGCCACCTTGGCCAGGTCAGGAAAGCGGTCTTGTTTGTTTCTCCAGTATCCAAGAGGGTTCTCGCTTCTGGGGATGGGTACTTCGGAGAGATAATCATCCAACTGTTGAGCAGTTGGGCTTGTCACCCTCCTGGCATTTGAGAGGTTTGAGAGAATAAGATTGTATTTAAAATAGGGACAGTGCATAATGAACATTTAGTCAAATTTATTCACGCATGCCAGATCACTTGGCAGACAAATAAAATCATCTGACATGTCAAAAGAAATTACAAGATTATTAAGAATACATAGCAGCACATACAGTACTAATAAATAAACAATATCACATTCAGTAGCATAGTACAGTACAGTAAGTAACCAAGTCAGAACAGAGTAGCCTACCTATTTGGGGTAGTATTCTCTTCCATGATCTCGTTGAACATATCAGACAACGAGGGTGGTTGCCCCCTCTCCTCTTCCTCATCCTCTTCCTCTGCTGTAGACAGACGAGCCCTTTTTTCTGTCGTCTGCGTCACGTCTCCTGTGCTGTGCGCAGCAGCCTCCTCTCCAAGTGGGGTCTCCTTATCCAACACAGCCTGGATCATGTCTCGTGCGCTTTGCTTTTTCCCCGCATCAAAATAATTATCTTTATATCGCGGGTCAAGTACAGTCGCGATACAGTACAGGGGATCAGAGTAGATATCAGCAAAACGTGTGTTGACAGACTCCAAGAGTGTACTCTTCATAGTTTTGACTCCACGGTCCGTTTCAACCTCTTTCATTAGAAGACGCTTTAGAGCCGCAACTAAAGGTATAACGTCTGCCACCGATGCGTCAGATGAGCTAATCTCTCTAGTTAGCTGTTCAAATGGGGCAAGAATGGAGAGAATGTTCTCCATTAAGATCCACTGGTTTAGAGTGAATGATGCGGGGAGCTCATGATCTGCGCTGTATGTAGCCAAGGTTCGCTTTTGCGCAAAGAGACTTTCCAGCATATAATAAGTACTGTTCCACCGTGTACTCACATCTTGTTGGAACCGTTTCCTTGTTACTCCAAGCTCATCTTGTATTGTCTCTATGCGAGAATAGGCCAGTTGCGAATGTTTAAAGTGACCAACAATCTTTCTGCCTACGGCCAAAAGATCTTTTACACTGCGTTGAGCCAACACTCCCTCGTTCACAGCTAATTGCAGAGTGTGGGCCATGCAGCGGATTCCACTCAGATTGCCGTGTTCCATAGCTTTAGTCATGTTTCTTGCGTTATCACTGACTATTGCGTGCACTTTAGGTCGGTCGATATGCCATGTCTCGAACATATTGGCGAATGCCAAGGAGATGGCTTGTGCTGTATGAGACCCCCTAAACTCTTGCGAATGCAGCAGAATCTTCCTCAGTTTAAAGTCCGTGTCGATCCATTGTGCGGTTAGACTGAGCATACTGGTGATGCTTACGTCTGAGCTCCATATGTCTGTCGTGAAGCTGATGGCTGTAATATCTGTAGCCAATAGCTCATGTATGTGATTCGAAACGACATTGTACAGTTCAGGTAAGCACACGTCGGCTAAGTGCCGTCTGCTAGGCAAGGAATACCGTGGCTCAATGTGCTCAATAAGCCTACGAAATCCAACGTCCTGTACGACAGAAAACGGTTGATCATCCATGGCGATGCATTCCATTAACTTTCGCGTAATGCCCTTTGCCTTGGGACCATCACTGGGAAACTTTTTAACTTTTTCAAAAAGGTCCGCCACAGAAGGAGTCGGGGCGCTGGGGAGGATTTTTCTTTTCTGTGCAGCAGTGACTTGCTCATACTCAGCATATTTCTCCGGGTGTTTTGATTTTAAGTGGTGGAGTAATCCCGAAGTGGAGAAAGTCTTTGCAGTTGCACACCCTCGAGAAACGTCAGCTGAACACGTTGTACAAATCGCAAATCGTGCATCTTTCTCTGATATTTAAAAATATCTCCAAGCAGCAGACATGTTGTTGTTGTCTGTGAGCCAGCCTCAAGCGTATCGTATTACCTTTACGCGTGAACTTTTTTTCTACCTTGACCTGTCGCGCGCCATGCTTGTCGCCGCGTTTTGATGACATCATCACAACAACACGTTGTTTCTGTTTCGGTGAATATTTTCGATGAAAAAACTCTTTCGGCCGAAAGCCGGAAGGGCATTTTTGTCAATTTTCGGCCGAAAATTTTCGGTGCCGAAATTTTCGGTGCCGAAATTTTCGGTGCATCCCTACAATGTAGTGCAACAACATGTCTGAGAGGAGGATGAAGAAGTCCCCAGGGAACCGGGGGGAAACACAATCCTCCTACTTTACCCTTAATACGGCCAGTTAAAACAGGAAAACCTGTTAATATGTGAACACACTGTTCATTGTCATTACAGGCTGAGAAAATAATCATTCTTTACTCATTTGTCACTAAGCATAGCTTTATAGGTTAGTTAACCCCCTTAGTTGTGAGTACACGGTACATATAAACACACATGATGTTTCTCAACACAACAAACCAGATCATTTTCACATCTGTAACAACAACCCGATTTGCATGGAGAAGCTAAATACCAGTGACAAGACAATTCACACACAACTCGCGTCGTATCCTAAATGTAGTGCAGCAACACTCGTTTTTGGAAAACATCGTTATTTACAAAACATTTAGAAGGGAAAGCCAGAAGAAGTGTACAAGGTCTGGCCAAACCTTGCCTACCCGGAGCGTAGATCAAGCGAAGTGCAGTCTCAAGGCACCGTAGTAAACACAGCCGTCCTGTGTTGTCGATCTGGGCAGCGTCGCCGCTCCATCCCGTCGCTACGGTCCCTCTTGTTGACGCAGTCCTTGCCGTCCTGGCCCAGGGCAGGTTCGAGGAACATCCTCTGTCAAAGATGACGTCGTAGTCAAGAGTGTTTAAAACATGTTATAATCAAAGCATGTTCAACAGAGTAGCATTAAGCTAACAGCCGCTCTAACCGTCGGTCGCTACCGCCCCTGCCCGCGAGACGCCGAGCGAACGGCGCACGCAACCAAAGGGGAGCTTCGAATCCCCCCCGCCTCTCCCCGTGAGGGAGAGGGGAACCGCGGCGGCGCGCGAGGGGCCGGAGCCACCCCGCGCTGAGCCTCGGCCGATAGCAGCAAGCTAACGTTTCCTAGCCTAGCCAGGTAGGCCACCTAGTGATCACAGCAGGCTAGCGCCGCAGCTAACAGCTGACTGGCTAACAGTAGGCCACCACTAGTACGTAAGCTAAACAGCTATCACCTGAACGTGTACACAATGATATAACACTCACTCAGACAGGCCGCCGTTCTGAAACCCTCCTCACTTTTTAAGAGAAAAGAGAAACAAGATGTTAACACAGTTTTACAACAGTGATTTTACCAACACCCGACGGAGCCAGCACAATACCCAAATGGCCTGTAGCTGACTTTGAACACAGATCTTCCGCTACCGAACATCTATGCCCATATTTCCTCGTGAGGAATACTCTCATTTGGATATGAAAGATGGGGCTCACGGTGACAGAGAAAACATCCACTCGTCCAGAAAACACAGGGATCACCAGTGTTAATGGTCGTGGCCCACTAGTTAAACTATAATGGGCTTCAGACCAAGGTCTTCGGTCACCTAAGAGGCTGAACAAAGGACCCTAGTCTGGGGCCGGTTTTCATAAACATTGTCAACTAGCCCCCATAGCACTAACAGACAAGTGGAGCTTGCCAGCAACATAACTCACCAAATCTGCAACCCACCGCTTCTCACAACAGTGGCGCGTCCTACAGCCCAGCTGTGTCTTTACCGCAACCAGCACACAGCAACGACTGCAGTTGGAAAAGCATGTAGCGGCGCAAACTCCCAATAGGAAAACCGGTGGAGGATTTTTAGAATGATCATCATCTTCCAGACACTCCAGTACGAAGACAATATCGCCGTATTTTCTCGAAAAATAGTGAGAGAGAAAATATGATGTCAACGTATCCTTGTTTTCCAACTCTTCTCCTACCATCACATCACTTCAAGTGGGGATCTACCGAGGCACTTCCTTGTGGTGAAAGCGAGAAGGAGGCGAGTGGGTGGCCCCACCCCTGCTTATATGGGTAAGCTGATAGGGGTGTGGTCAGACAAATATTGGGATTAAGGTACATTGTGGTCTTTATTCAGTGCGCGTGCACGTGTGCGAGGACAGTGCAGAGAGTTGTACGATACAGAACTATACACAAAATAACACAATAATCAAACAACCATAAAATTAATACATATAGCGCGTTTAATTTAGTATAGGCGCCGCTAATGTTCAACTCACCTAATGAGATGGATGGGCACTATGCTTGGAGCACAACAAGTCCAGTCTGGGCTTGATTTTGGAGACAGCGACTCAGAGATCATCCTCCACATTCAGACGTGATCTGTACTTGTTTTTTATATAGGTCAGTGTAGAGAATGTTTTTTCGCATAGGTATGTCGATCCAAATGGCAACAATACATCCATTGCGGCATTGGATAGCTGTGCGTATTCCCCCTCAGCGGATATTCAGAACTCAGCCAGCGGCTTGGACTGAAACTCTGTCTTTAAGGTTCGGTCGCTTGACAGTTCAACAAGCGCGTCCTCCAGGTCGGATGGCAGGTGTGATGCTGTTGTTACTGTGAATGGGGATCTTATCCAGTCATGCTGTTCTGGTGCTGTTTCCTCGGGGAAATACTTTTTAAATCGTTCAAGAAGGGCTTTGAGGTGACTGGTTATGGACATCTTCACTGTGTTCACACTGAGTTCATTTTCCCCCATAAACTCATCCAGCTCTGGAAACATATCAATCCTGCCCATTGCTACCCGTGCAATCCAACACTCGAGTTTCCTCGTGAACGATATAGTATTTTGTCATTGAGCGACAGGATGCTTGTATTTTCACCCTGTAGTGAGAGATTAAGTCCATTCATTTTATCAAATATGCCAGACAGATATGCTAGCCTTGTTATCCAGCCAGGATCGGAGAGGTGGGCAGCAAGCTGGGGCGCATTCTCCGCCAGAAACAAGCGCACCTCATCCCGCAGCTCAAACAGGCGCGTGAGGACATTTCCTCGTGAAAGCCACGCACCTCAGTATGGAACAGCAGGCCTTCATGCTCAGAGCCCATTTCGTTGCAGAGAGATGCAAACAGCCTGGTGTTGAGTGGACGAGATTTTATATAGTTGACTATTTTTATGGCTGTGTCAAGAACACCTTTAAGCTCTGCATCGAGCGTTTTGCCCGCAAGAGCTTCTCTGTGAATGAAACAGTGTGTGAACTTCACGTGAGGTGCCACTTGCAAGACTCTGGCTTTCAGTCCTTTATTTTCCCCCACCATCGCCCCAGCGCCGTCGGTACACACACCAACACACTCCTTCCAAGACAGTCCCTCCTCTTTCAGTTTCTCATCCAGTTTTAGGAAAACATCCTCACCTGTGCATGTTCCCTCCAGTACAGTGCACACAAGCATGTCCTCCTCCAGCTTCCCATCAAATTTGTACCTCACAAATACAAGCAACTGGGCACAGTTCGAGATATCTGTCGATTCGTCTAGTTGCAAAGCATATTTGCCTTGCTTCACTCTGTCAATAAGCTAACACTTGATGTCCTAGGCCATATCTGTTATGCGCCGGGCAATTGTGCCGTTCGAGAGCGGCACTGATTCAATTTCACGAGCCAGTTTATCCCCATGCATATTCCGACTCAAAGCTATAGCAGCGGGTTTGATGAGAGTTTCCCCGATTGTGTGTGGCTTTTTTGCCTGAGCAATTAAATATGCCACCTCATATGAGGCCTTTTGCGCTTTCACAGGGACTGATGTTTGTGTATATATCACCTTTTTTTGGCCTAGCAACTCTCGCTCTTTTCGGCGAAAAAAATCAACGTGTTTCTCAGCGAGGGAGGGGTGCTTTGTTTTTAAATGCAGTATCATTTTTACAGGCTTTAAGCTTTCATTTGCAAGGACGTCGGCACACACGACACATTGAGGAAGTTGCACCTCGTTCAGGTAGGCTGCCGCTGGTCCAACTTTGGGTGGGTGCTTCTTTGTGTCGCACGTGGCCCTGGTCCCACATCATCCACATGGCTACTTTGACTATCACCTCCTCCCAATTCCGTGTCAGTTGATGGCCTTTCTGGCGGTGGAACTGCTTCTCGACTGTCCTCCGCTGGCTTCTCTGCTTCTCTGCTTTTGGCCGCTATTAACCAATGTTTCATTTTGAATTTGAGCTAGCTAGCAACAAGTATACATTTGCCAATCTCCGACCGAAATTCAAATAACCACAGTGTGTGTCGCTAGTGTCTCACCGTACCTCAAGTCAAGTTAAGAGTTTTATTTGTCACGGCATACGAGTATACAATGAAATGCGGGTGGTCTTGCCCGCAACGATTGTGCATAATACAATAGTAATAATATATAATAGAATCCAATAATACCTGTCACGTGCATTATGTATACGGTCCATGGAAATTCATAGGCTGAATATTATTTATTATCATTTATTAGCATTTATTTTTACCAGTAATGTATTAAAAAATTAAAATAAAAAATATATATATCTTTTTTATTATTATTTTTTTTAATTCTGGAACATTCTGGAAATCATCTTGCGGCCCTCCCGTGGCTGCTCGCGCCCCACCTTTGGGTCGCGACCCCGACTTTGGGAACCACTGGTATAGGATATAGGTCGGTTGGCAGATGAGGTTCGGGCTAGGGGCAGTTAGGGGCTAAGTGCTCAAGGACACTTAGACACGCTGCCCGGGAGGAGCGGGAATCAAACCGGGAACCTCCGGATTACCAGACAACTGCTTTACCTCCTGAGCCACTGTCGCCCCCATATAAGGAAGTCCATCATTATTACTCATCTAGGACCCCGAACCTGATCTGCCTGCTGACTATATCCTATACTACACCGGTACCCTGTTTCCTCTCTGGTCTGCTGTGTTAGCAAGCTTTGCTCTCCCTGCAGATATACCCATGGTTCTTCATGGGAAGTAATATTTTGTTAAGATCTACATCCATCGGAACACAGTTAAATACTGTACAATCTCAAACTGCATCTGTATATTTTAAAAACTGTGACTCAACTGGAAGAATATTTATTTATTCCATATCACATCACATGTTGGCACTAGAATTTGGGAGCTTTGATCCAGCACTGTTATGTCCCTCAAGGAAAGTATACCGACTTTCACTCATAACTGCATCTCTGTCTGTATGTCTGTCTGTGTACAAAAGTGCACATGTTGGGGTGCTTGGCTGTGTGTGTGTGTGTGTGTGTGTGTGTGTGTGTGTGTGTGTGTGTGTGTGTGTGTGTGTGTGTGTGTGTGTGTGTGTGTGTGTGTGTGTGTGTGTGTGTGTGTGTGTACAGTACCAGTGTGTTCATATGTGAACAACTTTGAACAACTGTGTGCATGCTTGTATGTATGTATGTGCATTATTGTGTGTATGTGTGTGTGTCTGTGTATGTATGTGCATATCTGTGTGTGTGTGCGTGTGCGTGTGTGTGTGTGGTTCTGTTCCTCATTAACTTGTGTGGTGTACAGTGGGGAGGGACCCATCCATATTTAATACACAGCTATCTATAATTCACAGCCAAAACCTCAGCATCTTACTAGTGAGCGATGGGTAATAGGACAGGACATCTCTTTCTCCCTCTCTCTGTCCGTCTCTCTCTGCGTCTCTCTCTCAGTCTCTCTTTCTTTTTTATTGATCTCTATCTTGCTATTTCTCCCTTTCTTTCTCAGTATATATCTATCTGTCAGATGCTGTGATTCCTTTCTCAATCTGTTTCTCTCTGTTTCCTTGTCTCTCTCTCCCTCCCTCTCTCTCTTTCTCGAGTTCTACCTGTATCACTTAGTCAGCCTCAAGTGTAGAGATGTGGGGGAAAAGAAGTGTAATGCAGAATGTTTACATTGACCTATTTAAACACCGGCCGTAATGTTAGCATGTAATAAACCACAGTTTGGTGCTGTAAAACACACACACACACACACACACACACACACACACACACACACACACACACACACACACACACACACACACACACACACACACACACACACACACACACACACACACACACACACACACACACACACACACACACACGAATATACCATTTATGTATATGAATTGTACTTTTCTACCCTAAAATATGTTTCACACAGGCCAGAATGGGTCAATGAAAGCAATGGTGTAATACTCTTCTCAACAATGTAATACTAATTCTCTCAGAAGTGCTGCTCTCCAGTCTCCAGCAATACTTTTGGACAATCCTCTGACATTCTGAATCACTCACAATCACATTCACCGGGAGATAAGAACAGTTTACATTATTGTTCATACTATTTTGCTGCTGAATTGGGGCCTATAAGCTTAATAAACTGTAACAGATTTTTTTTTATTTGATTTGATTTATTGACAACAAACATTGACAGATCAACATTTGTATTTGCCTTGTCAGGGATAGAACGAAAAGTCTGCAGGACTTATTTCCATCATTGTCCCTGTTGTTTCTAGTTGCAAGTGGCACGTTGGCATCTGAAGTGCATCGAGTGCATATTCTAAAGTGCATTAGTAGTAGTATTCATGTTTCAATAAAAAAAAAGTTTTTATAAAAAGCATCATTCATGTTGCTGACCGACCACAATCACCCAACCAACCAACCAACCAACCAACCAACCGACGACCCACTGTGGTTATGGACGTGCTCCTGCTGGGCATCTAAAAATACGATGACCCATCCTCCACAACACCAGAATGTACTGGCTGAAATAAATGACGTGTGTGAAGTTGTGGAAAGAAAACTAGTCTGCAGCGCAACACAAACATACAGATTCAGATAATTTTATTGTCACAGCTTTTGTAAATGTACATACATTAAAAAAAAACATGAGATGCTTGTTTTTCCGGGCTCCTCAACCGTAGTAGATTTGTAAACAACAATACACAACAATCTATACAAACTATACAATACAAGGTATTAGGGGTGTAACGGTACGTGTATTCGTCCCACGAATTTACGGTATGCCGAGTATGGCCGGCACGGTGCGGTACATGCAGCCTACGACGAATACGCCTCGTCGCCAACACACACACACACACCGCGCATCGCCAACACATGCCGCGTGTCGCCAACACACACACACGCCGCTCGTCGCCAACACACACACACGCCACGCATCGCCAACACACACACACGCCGCTCGTCGCCAACACACACACACACGCCGCGCATCGCCAACACACACACACGCCGTGCATCGCCAACACACACACGCCGCGTGTCGCCAACACACACACACGCCGCGCGTCGCCAACACACACACACGCCGCACATCACCAACAAACAACAACAACATTCTCCCCCGCCGGACTCACGCTGATCAAATAAAAAAAAGAAACATACTTTTTCAGACTGATCATCTGAGCTCCACTGTGTTTAAATCCAAATACATTTACATTTAGTCATTTAGCTGACGCTTTTATCCAAAGCGACTTACAAGTTCTGTACGACAAGCCATCAGGAAGGGCACAACTCTATCAGCTGAGCAACAATGTTCATCAAAGTGTTGAGTGCTACAGTGTAGGTTAGTTTATTAGGACAAGTGCATGACAGTACGGTTAGTTAGGGTTAGATTTTTATTTTTTTATTGTTTTTTTTTTTTTATTCAGATAATGGTTGAAGAAGTGCGTCTTTAGTCGACGGCGAAAGATTGGACGTGATTCGGCTGTCCTAACTGGGGTGGGTAGTTCATTCCACCATTGTGGGGCAAGGACTGAGAATAGGCGACTTCTCTTTGATGACCCTCCCGGAGCTTGGATAGGAGTAGGTCTGAGGCGGCCAGAAGATGCAGAGCGTAGGGGTCTTGAGGGTGTGTAGTTAGAGACCATTGACCGGAGGTAGGCGGGAGCGGTTCCCTTTGCCGCACGGTATGCTAGGTCGAGGGCCTTGAAGCGGATTCGTGCAGCAATGGGGAGCCAGTGCAGGTCCCTAAGAAGTGGGGTGACATGGCCGACTTCGGTAGGTTTGAGATCAGGCGGGCCGCTGCGTTCTGAATGAGTTGAAGAGGCTTAGTGGCAGTGGCCGGGAGGCCAGCGAGCAGTGCATTGCAGTAGTCGATAATAATCCTCTGCCATTGTTGTGTAACATGTCATCTGTTCTCTAGTCTTCAGTCTCGGCTTCACGTGAAGTTAAATCCTCTCTAGAAGTGAAAGTGAAACTTACCAAGCCTATAAATTGTTAAAGGGGCACTAGGCAATTAATTTACTCTGGATGCCTGAACACAGAATGACACCAGTATCACTGACTACCACGGCAAGCCTATAGAAAATGATTCTATTTAATAATAATAATTATAATAATTATCATAAATATAATATATACATTTATTAAAAATTATAAAAAAAAAATCTGTTGTACCGAACTCGTACCGAACCGTGAGGTACGTACCGAACCGTGGCTTCTGTGTACCGTTACACCCCTACAAGGCATATGTTTTTTTTTTTTACAAGGTACATTTAAAAAATGTATTATTCTACAGTGTAAGTAGCAGCAGTGTGCGTGTAGTATGTGTGCTTGTGTGGTATGTAAGTCACCCTACCTACCCAACCCCCCCCTCCACCCCTCCTACCAACCTCCTACCTACCAACCTCCTCCAATGTACAGTTTCTTCATCAAATGTATATACTCTCTTTTTTAGACTCTTCTTGTATCAAAAAGAGTACTGTATTTGTAAATCTAGTATGTCATAAATGTATAGATGTAGCAGTACTGTCTATCTGTATGTCATTTATGTCATATATATTATGATGAATTGAAAATGGGGGACCCTGATGTAAACAAGATGAAAGTCTTTATCTGGTCTGCATCCCCTTAACAATTGTGTGTTTTGAGCTGTACTGTATTGTACCCATTCTGCAATCTGTTAATGCAATTTTCAATCAATCAATCAAACTTAAGGTGCTTTTGTGTGTATGCTCATGTGATAATTCAGAGTCAGTAGTCTGTTTGCCCGGTGGAAGTAGCTGCTCAGTGTTCTCTTGGATGCCAGATGGCATGAGCTCAAACTGTTTGTGGTTTGGGTGGCTGGGGTCTTTCAGGATCCTGGGTGCCTTGCTGACACACCGCTCGGTGAATATACTGTCTATGGTCGGTAGTTTTCATCTGCTGATCTTTTCGGCCGTTTGCACTACTCTCTCCAGTGCTCAGCGTTTCCAAACCATGCAGTGGTGCATCCTGTCAGTATGCTCTTCGTGGTGCCTCTGTAGACACGTGTTATAGATATTAAAGCAGATACAAGGAGAATTTTCAACAAAATACATCATTGTATTGTCATATTGGTTGTGATACCTTTAAAGGGGAGATGTTGCATAGCGATATAAACATAGTCATAGCATCAAATTAGTATTTAGATAAACCACATAAAAAATCACGTTATAAAAATAAGCCGCTTCTAAGAAAAAACGATTTGTTATGTCCATTTATGTAGCATTTATCAACATGTGCGCCGCCATTTTGTTCACGCTAAATGCTGACGTCACGGAGATGGTTTCGCCCGTAGCCTCCCACGTACCTAGCTACTACTACTACTACCTGCAGCAAGCTGTAACAATATTATTAGGCTCCTCAAATATCGTTATTCATAAAAAAACATTTATGTAATATTTTACAGCATTGAGCAACCCCAACAGGGGGATGCTGCATATGTATGCTCTGTCATCTTTGAGATGGTGAGACCTGCAGTTGGCAATGGCACCTGAGATGGTGAGACCTGCAGTTGGCACTGTGTGAGGCCACAACATTTGAGCAAATTAATAATACTGCATGTTCTGAAGGTCCAGATTAATAATTAGAATTAGTTCAACAGAAAAGTATAGATTAGGCTATCACCTAAAGTCTGTTGGTTGCTATATGAATTCAGCCTCAACCGAACTCAGTCTAAAGGTCTATTCTCAGTGGCGGCTCGCCACTAGGGGCGCTCGGGCGCCGCCCCCCCTCGGGCCCCTGGTTATATGAGAGAAGAACAAGAAAAATAAATTTTTTGTTTTTTTGTTTTATAGCCCTATAAATAATATAAACATGTTTAAAATTAATAATATTTACTCATTTTAAGTATGTTTGTGTTTCCAATGCACAATATAACGTTAATATATAAAATTAAAAATACTCGTTTTCCTGAACAGGAAGTGACTCACTTTTTTTTTTTTTTTTTTTTTTTTTTTTTTTTTGGCCCGGGCTAGACGCAATAGCGCTCTGAGTGCGCGTCACTGTTTGATTGCTGTATCCGTCGCAGCCAATCAGTGCGTAACACGTTGTGCGTTGAAATATGACTATTATGTTGGAACCCGGGCGCGATTTGAAGCGGTCTAGGCAGCAGCGTCAAGAATTTCCTTAGCCGCATTTCGCGGAGACGCTCTCTGATTGGCCGACGCCAGTATTTTTTTCCGTAGTAGCATTTCGCGGAGACGCTCTCTGATTGGCCGACGCCACTTTTCTATGTTCCAATTTTAGGTTTTCTAGCTTGGTAAAGATAGTTGTGTTGTTGTGAGATCAGATGCAGCTATTTCATTTGTCTTAGAGCGTGACTGCAAGTTCTTTCGACGGTTAAGCTTAGGCACTCTTTCAAAGTTGGTTAAGGTTAGAGTTTGTCTTAGAGCAGGGCGATAGAACACCAGGTAGTTTGCAGGCTGTTAGACGCAGAAATGGACAAAGAAATCAAGTACTTGTGCTTGTGTGGTGTGGTGCTAACACTAACAGCTAACACTTGGCTAACAAGCTATATGGCGGATGCAGTCTGGACAGTGGACAGTGGTCTGGATATACATCAACAGTGGATTATACACTTTATCAAGCCCTCCTGCCCTGGACGTTTCAACTAAACAGTAAGTCTCTCTCGCTCTCTCTCTCGCTCTCGCTACACAGCTGTCTCCGAGAAATGCAGCTACGGAAATTATTGACTGTGCTTGCTGAGACGATAATAGGCTAGCGATGCAAAACGCGCTGCTGTGTTGTGAACTATAACATTACTTTAGCTGCTGCTGATGCATAATGAATGAATTGTGAGTTGTTACCTTACTGTAAATTGTACCTAAAATTGTACCTCATCCCATTTCTGCTTTGCACTAGATAGTACTGTACATTAGTACACTGCATAGTATTGTGTATTGTATATTATATGGTAACTCAGAACATTGTACATATGTCTATACCGAACACTGTGACCTCATTTTCTTCTTCTAAATTCATGCTATATTATGTTATTATGTTATTTGATACTATCTTGTCTAGCACAGTCTCTGGAGCGTAACAGTAAGAAGCATTTTGTATGAAAGTATTCTGTACTTCTGTATGACAACTATTAAAGAACTTGAACTTGAACTTTAAAATTATATACATGTGTTAATTATTTTATTGGAACGTGAACCCCTGGCTGCGACCCACCAGGCTGCGATACTAGGAGCCGCTACTGTCTATTCTGTCTCCGTTATCCTCTGCCCGTCGCCGTCGGCAGATCGATGTGGGAGTATGGTATTCCTCCTCTCCCTTGGCAACACCACAACACCGTTTCCAACTAATAACGGCACTAACGTTACCACCACAGCGCTGTAGCAAAACACCTCTCTCTCCTCACATTTATTCTCCAACTAACGGTTATCTTTTTCTGTCTGTCCAGTGTCCACGATGGAGTGCTGTCACAGCGCAGCATAAAAGACATCACACTTTTACGCACTGTTTAGCCTACATTTTTAAATAGGCTAATTGTTTTTTCAGCCTGTTATTAGTTTTAACTTCTTTAATTCACACCTCCCCAGTTTGCAACAACGCAACAGCCAATGTTCCGAGACATATTTATATATTTGTATAATTGTTAGGCTATTTGAATCCACCATTTAGGGCTGGTGTATTCAAATAGCCTAACAAATAAAATGTAATATGTCTCGGAACATTGGCCTGCAGATGCACCACTGCAAACCAAAGAAATGTGAACTCAAGAAGCCAAAACTAAGTTTAGCTGTTTTAGAAGGCTATAGCCAAAGTTACCTTTTACCACCGCATAGCCTATATTTTATGCAGTGTTTAGCCTATTAAATAGGCTAATTGTTTTTTTCAGCCTGTTTTTCAGCCTGTTAATAAATGTGTCATTAATTCAGTATTTAACTTCTTGAATTCATATTTATTTAGGCTCTGCTAATTAAAAACACAAATGTTATCGACATTTAATTTAATTATCTGCTTATTTATTAATGCTTCAATTCATTCAGAAAACGTTGCAGCAAACAATCCATATGTGCATTTGTTTACATAATGATAACGTACATAAATAACATAATATTATTGAGGGAGGAGAGAAACACTGAGGGCATGCTGAATGTGATTTGACCAAAGCACAGTATACACACACAGACAGTGGAGCTGTTTGCAGATAGCGGAGCATTTTGACTTGTTGCTTGGTGGCGATGTCTCACAGATAATAGTATAACTATATAATATATATTTTTTCTGTAGGTAACGTTACATTTCGTTGACAATTTACTGACTTCCACAACACTCCATATTTACGTAGCTATCTAACCAGCACTGTAAACCAGGACCCAGCCCAAAACATCACTGTGACGTCACCATCCAGCTAAATATAAAATGGCGGCGCCCATGGCAAAAACGGGGAAATTACATTTGAGTTTTCAGACAAATAAGCAGGATTTCACATTTGATTATAGGACCATGTTTTACCCAAGGTACACAACAAACAAACTAGGCTCATATTGTTCAATGCTTCATCTCCCCTTTAAAGTAAAAAATAGACGATTGCTGAAACAACAGGTAGCCTGACTCTCATGATAAGACCACATTTCCCATAAACCCTGTCGCTTCCTGGGCCCCGTTCCCCGTACCTGGTTCAACTAAGTCGATCAAGATGTCATTATCCAGATTCAGTTAACCCGATGTTTGAAGCCGGGATTTTCCTGTTCCTCGAAGGTGGATTCAGTCTCGTTAACTCAAGCCAGACTTGAGACCCAGGATAAGTGCGCGTGCCCGCCTCAGCCGAGAAGGCAGCAAGTGTCGAGAGCAGAGATCCTGATTCTCTAGCGGCATTGATTGATTAATTGATTTAAAACTTTAGTAACATATTGCAGTACGGCTCAATCGCCTCGCCGACAAGTTAAATGCGTTATCTATAGGCTAATTTTAAGTCCCTCATTACCTCAATCAATCAGATTATATTTCTTTAAACTTGCCTGCTGGATTGAATAATCAAATGAGATCTTGCTAGCGAAAATAATTAGTTGAACTGTTATACAGAATAACGATACGGCTCTCTTCCCATTGATTGATGTATGGTCGATCTTTTACTTATCTCCACTGTGGTCTAACGGGTTCTTCTTTTGACTTTCACGCAGACGACCGGGGTTCGAAACCCGGTCTTTTCCTTCTTTTTGCGATGTAGGAATAATTCAATTTGGTGCACGTTGAGAGCTATATAAAGAATGACATCCTTAATGCATGTAGATTTATAATATTTTAACTTACAACTAGGCTACTTTGGCGTATAATCATTAATATTATATTCCAAAAAATCATATTGGAAACACGGGGATTCGAACACCGGTCGCTGATTAATTAATGAACGAGAGACCCGTGTTTAGAATATTCTTTATTTTGAATGAAGTTTTCTCTTTATCCTCATTCATTAATGTGACGTCAACGGCTCATTCAATTTCTCAAATCCGTCAAACAGCGCATCTCATCAGACATCTTAATCCCAGTTACAATTAAAATAACCACATAATGTGTACATCACACCGAGCGAGCGCCACGGTATATATAACGTGCATTATTTAGGACAAAGTGAATTTAGTATCAGCATTTTGGGTCTATTTTACATTTCAAAAGCCCCCTCTGGAAGAATGGAGCACAAAAACGTAATTCAGAATGGTATAAAGCAGATCCTAGACTGTGGGAATAATTTCAGGAAACGCGCTGTCACTTTCTTTGCGGGGGCGTGGCTGTGCTTCATCCGGCTAACTTGAACTTAAACCCTGCTTTCGACCAGGCTCAAACTTTTGGATCTGTTGTCATGGTGATTTGGACAATCCAGGTACGGGGAGCCGGAAAGTCCGGCTTAAGTCAGACTTAACCGAAAGTTATCCGGCTAACTCAGTTATCCAGGTACGGGGAACGGGGCCCTGTTTTGCCGTTAACTCTGCCCCACATTATGGGAAACTGTTTTGATGAGTTTTGTTGATGAAGTGAGTTTAGTTTGGAATGGCTTCCTTTGCTCCATATTCAGCAGAAAAAAAGAGCAATACCTTGTCTTATAGGGACTGCTACCGTATAATTTCAATGAGCTGCAATTACCACAACACAAGGATCTGATGTCCCAGATGACATCACCAGTGGCCATAGTCAAACTAATTTACTCTCAATTACTTTTTGGGGTTAAGTCACTTGCGCAAGGGCACTTAGGCAGGATGGTGGACACTAGATGTGATATCAGTGACCCTTCAGTCACCAGCTCACAGCTGGAATACACGTTCCTGTCGGGGACCGGGGATCGAACCAGCAACCTTTCGGTTACTGGCCGGCCTCTTTACCTCTCTAGGCCATCCTGCGTCCCCCTGTAAGCTAAATTGTCTTACACAAAGTGCAACGCATGTGAGCCGCCACAGGGGGCAGAGTGGCTACCTGTGAGTGAGTGAGTGACATTGCAAGAGGTTATTCGTATCCAACAACAAACGCCGCCTTGGAAGACGTTCCAATGTGCCTCTTTCCTTGAGACGTACCACTTCTCTCTAAACGAAACCTCCTCCAGGCGTCCACCATGCGTGGCGACTATATAGTTGAGAATTTCCCTAGTTGTCGAGGGAGCTATGAAAGTGAAAATGCATCATCAAATTTTCTTACCAATTAACATAGCAATCAGCATATTAATTAACTGGTTAGATTATCAATTACGGAGCTAATCTATTGGAGTTACCCAACTGTGTCAAATCTCTCTCATCAAACTTTCTATCCTCATCCCACCATCTCTTTTTCAACCTTACTCTTCTCCTTCTCCATCTTCTCCTCTCATCTCCTTGGCTCCCCTTTGCCCTACTCCCCTGCTCCTTCCCTGTCATCCTCCTCTCCTCCTCTCTCACTCTCATATCCTCTCTTCTCGTATTTCCTCCCGTCCCCCTGTGCCCTCTCT
Organism: Notolepis coatsorum; assembly: GCF_963971535.1. Taxonomy (NCBI): domain Eukaryota; kingdom Metazoa; phylum Chordata; class Actinopteri; order Aulopiformes; family Paralepididae; genus Notolepis; species Notolepis coatsorum. Next base: position 224,075,466 of record NC_140165.1, read on the forward strand.
CCTCCTCTCTATCCGTCCATCACGGGCGACTGGAGGTGTATTCTAGGTAGGGATTGATAAGAAAGGACAGTAAAAGTCCTATTATGGAAGTCAATGCAGCTAAAGCCCCTCGCAAAGCTTTTATTATCTGTAGACATTACCCGTGCCTTAGTATACATTTATGCATTGCCAGATATACTAGCAGGCTCAAGGCAAAGTTGCACCATCGTGCCTCCTGCGCTCTGTGCAAATGGAGCAAATGCTATCAGTGCATAAAGTATTAGTACGTGTGTTAAGTTTGTGTGCGTGTGTGTCTATGCGTGTGTGCACACGCATGGGCTCGTGTGAATGTGTGTGTGCGTGCCTCATCTGTTAAAGACTGATTGGTACTCATCTGATTGAACCAGGATGAAGAAGTCAGCTTTGTGTTGCCTGGCAACTGAAGAGCTATTTTGGAGAGCAAAAAATGAATTAAAAAGAAAGAAATGCTAACCTTTTTGCTTGAGACTGAACTTGTGTTCAACCTCTTTTATCACAGGTGACAGAGGATGTGATCGGGGCAAGGAAAGAGGATGAGAACGGAGATGGAGGACAGAGAGAGAGAGAAATCGACAGAGCGAGAAAGAGAGATAGACGGAGGGAGAGAGAGAGAAGGTGGAGCTTGCGGAGTGGGAAACAAAGTCATTGAGAGGATCAAATTATAGTCACATTTTAATTAGCTTTAGTGCCAGTGTTCAGTCAGCACACTCTGTCGCTATACGATCACAAACGAGGAAACAAATTAAAATCTAAAAGTAATTAACCTAAACTTAGAGCACTTCATTCCCTGTGCAAACGGTATAACAATGAAATAGACAAGATGTTTTAAAGGGATACAAATGATAGACATTGTTTCTCCTCTAAACAATCTCTTCTCAGAGAACTTCCCCTTTGGAGCGCAGAGGGAGAATCTTGCTCAGAAAATGACTACGGCTGTCTTGAGAAAGGCAGTTAATGGGAAAAAATACTTTTGATGGAGCAACCTGAAAAGAAGAAGAAATACCCTCATATCGGGGCTAATATTTCTGAGTTCTGTGGTTAAGCTAATCTCAGTTATGCTTGATGGTGTGTGTTTTTGAAAGAGAGTTTGTCGCTTGTGTGTGTTTGCTTGTGTAGCTATCAGAAAGGTGTTAGATCAGATAAAAGTACTTATCCTTGAGTTAGGTTGCCCAGTGGACCTGCACTTGAGAAAAAGTAGTTACTTATTTGACAGTACGGGCTTGACGGATGGTAGGCGATGGACGGCAGAGGTTCTTCTAATACCTCAGCCCCCTGTGTTCCAGGGCAACAACAACACAGGTCCAAAGTGACAATCACTCCAAAAGTGAACTTTATTAACCTTTACTACAGACCTTTACCACAGATGCTTCGAAGAGCACATCTGCGTCGTCTACCGTCTGTCAAGCCTATGAGTCCCTTTTTGTAACACGCGCTGCATAATTTCATTTCATTACATTAGCTGTGATCAAAGAGAGTGCACAGCAACGAGTTGCATCTATTACATATTGGTATATTAGTATGTACATTCAGACCATTGTTTTCCTTTTGAAGAGGTACGGCTCCTCTACACCAGGGAATGTCTAGAATACTCTGTACCCAGAAACGGCATCTTGTAGCTTGCATTTATTAGTGTTTCTGCTCGATAAGACCAGAGTCAAATCGATCAACCAACCAACCCTGTCCATCCATCCATCCACCCATCCATCTTACATACTAGACAATCAAAACCCAGTCTGTACAATCAAGCCAATCAATCAACCCCCAGTCTGTTTGTGTGCATTTCCAGTGGATCAATTGTACATAATGACCAGGCCATTCCCTGTCGTGAGGGTCTCTACTCTGAATGCACTTGCCAACCTGACGTAGCCTTCGCTCGGAAAGGGGCTTCATATAGGACGTGATCGACGGACATCTGACTAGATGTCACAGAGGAGAGAGCAAAATAGCCCAGGGTTTTCATGAGAAACGATTTGATTAGATAACTCTTTCTTTATTTTGTAGGTTTTTCAACATTTCTTGTTTTTGTTCTGCTGCATCGTTTCTCATTAATGGTTGATTTCAAATGATCATGTAAAATGTAAATGGTAAATTAATTGTCTTGCTCAAGGCCACTTCGACATGCTGCCGGGAGGAGCAGGAATCAAACTGAGAACCTTCTGATTAATCAGAGAACCGCTCTACCTCCTCAGCCACTGTCGCCCCCCTCGACCGCGTATCTCTCCCTCTGAGGAAGGTGTTCAGAGCTAGATCTAGCTGAGAGCGCTCCTTCTTGGTACGGTGGGACGATGTGTGAACTGCATAATGGACCAGAAGAAATGTGCTTCCTGCTCACCTCATCTCTGCATGTTCACAGACTAGCCTGGGAGATGCTTAACACACTTTCCCTTTCACCAGAATGTTATATGCCAATTTGTGTGAATGTCAAAAGGTTTTACTACGTGAAAGTAGCAAGGAACTAGAAACAAGTAAATGTTTCTGTCCATTCTGCACCAGAGCCCATTCCCAATGGGGTCCATGCATCTTGTGGCCACAGACCGGCTCCAGGCTATTTTCTTCCGTAACTCCCTGTACCAGTTATGTGGGGAAAGAATTATACGTAGTGATTATACATCTTTTAGGCATTTTCAGTTGTTTCAGTACTGTTCTCAATGGGCTGTTTCTGTGCCTGTAAAGAGCGAGACGTTTTTATCGTACAAATACGATAATTATCGTACATCTACATTAGCAGTGGTGGATGAGCTATCACATGACGTTCCCCGTCTGAAGGCTGAGCTGCGTTCAGGCTACCAGCGAGCAGCCTGACAATTAGGAGATTACTATACCCCCAATCCATATCATGTTTTTTCCACTGATTAATTAAACGTTTTCCAAATAAAGACTTACCTCTGTTACACCTTCATCTGTGTTTCTGTGTTGGGAACGGTTTCCTTGACCTGTGACATTCATTCCACTTTGATACCCTGCTATACACAACCGATATGTATGTTAGGCTAGTCCATAAGCTAACAATATTGTGGAACCATGTTGTAGCTAAATGTATATTGTAGTTGCCCTTTTGTTCTTATTCTTGGGAAGAAGAGTGGATAATTGTTTGGCACTTTCTATGTGTTTCCCTTTTGTGTTCAGCTTCAGAGTTGATTCACTGCAGAGTGACAAGTTGCAATTGAATTGGTCTGGGCCTCCATCAAAACACAACACTCATAACACTAGACACAACTGGTTACATTCAGTCATACAGTAGTTAAAGACAGTAGAGGCTGAGTACTTTCCAGTGAATATATCACATACAAAAAATTCAAACTGACTTATATGGTTCTTCAGTGCAAGTGTTCAATTCTGAATGGCTCGTTTCAAGAGGGAGGGAGAGGCAGTTAAATCATTTTGTGTCCTGTACTGTGCAGGACAGTGATCCAACAGTAGCAGGACAGTGGATCACAGTGATGTAGCAGGACAGTGGATCACAGTGATGTAGCAGGACAGTGATGTAGCATCACAGTGATGTAGCAGGACAGTGATGTAGCATCACAGTGATGTAGCAGGACAGTGATGTAGCAGGACAGTGATGTAGCAGGACAGTGATGTAGCATCACAGTGATGGAGCAGGACAGTGATGTAGCAGGACAGTGATGTAGCAGGACAGTGATGTAGCATCACAGTGATGTAGCAGGACAGTGATGTAGCAGGACAGTGATGTAGCAGGACAGTGATGTAGCATCACAGTGATGTAGCAGGACAGTGATGTAGCAGGACAGTGATGTAGCATCACAGTGATGTAGCAGGACAGTGATGTAGCATCACAGTGATGTAGCATCACAGTGATGTAGCAGGACAGTGATGTAGCATCACAGTGATGTAGCATCACAGTGATGTAGCAGGACAGTGATGTAGCAGGACAGTGATGTAGCAGGACAGTGATGTAGCATCACAGTGATGTAGCAGGACAGTGATGTAGCAGGACAGTGATGTAGTAGCAGGACAGTGATGTAGCAGGACAGTGATGTAGCAGGACAGTTAAATGTGTATTCCACCCAAATGGTTAACAGGACAGTGGAGGACAGTGCATCACAGTGATGCAACATTAGCAGTACAGTAGCAGTACAGTATGTGTACAGTATCAGTACAGTAGGTGTACATTAGCAGTACAGTAGCAGTACAGTAGGTGTACAGTGGCAGTACAGTAGGTGTACAGTAGCAGTATAGTAGGTGTACAGTCGCAGTACAGTATGTGTACATTATCAGTACAGTAACAGTACAGTAGGTGTACAATAGCAGTACAGTATGTGTACATTCACAGTAAAGTAGGTGTACAGTAGCAGTACAGTAGGTGTACAGTCGCAGTACAGTATGTGTACAGTCACAGTACAGTAGGTGTACAGTAGCAGTACAGTATGTGTACAGTATGTGTACAGTCACAGTACAGTAGGTGTACATTAGCAGTACAGTATCAGTACAGTAAGTGTACAGTATCAGTACAGTATGTGTACAGTATCAGTACAGTAGCAGTACAGTAGGTGTACAGTAGGTGTACATTAGCAGTACAGTAGCAGTACAGTATGTGTACAGTAGCAGTACAGTATCAGTACAGTAGGTGTACAGTAGCAGTACAGTAGCAGTACAGTAGGTGTACAGTCGCAGGGCAGTTAAAGGTGTATTCCACCCAAATGGTTAGCAGGACAGTACATCAGTGATTCAACAGTAGCAGGACAGTTAAAGGTGTATTCCACCCAAATGGTTAGCAGGACAGTGGATCACAGTGATGCAACAGTAGCAGGACAGTGGATCACAGTGATTCAACAGTAGCAGGACAGTTAAAGGTGTATTCCACACTATCAGGACCCATACAAGGCTCCTCCCACTAAGACACTCTCAGGACCCTCGCTCTCATTGGCTGATTTGGGTCACGTGACCGTCACAGGGTCACGTGATTGTCCCACCCAATGGCTGAATTGGAGTATTGCACTGCGGGATTGATTGATTGAAAACTTTATTAACAGATTGCAGAATGGGTACAGTACAGCTCAATACACACAATTGTTAAGGGGATGCAGACTAGAGAAAGACCTCAATGCAGTACTGTTACATTTGTGACCAGGCACGTGCACACATAGAGGCCATGGGGTGCTTGAGGACCTGCCTTTTTCAGCCTCATCCAAAAAGTGCCCTTTTTGAAAAAAATTCAATAAATTTTTTTTTACCGTTATGCATATAGATTGCCCTTCCAACTGAAAAATGTCAGGATAGAATCAAAATATTATGTAAAGAGAGAGAGATGCCCCATATTCCATTGCAGTTTGCACGGCCTCCTCCGCGTGCCTCTCCGCGGACCTATATATTTTATGTATAGCGTGGGTGGTGATGATGATGATGATAGAAACCGCTGTGGCCCATACAGTTGAATGCTGGTATTACACTCATTGAGGGACGCGAAGAAGTCAAGTCCGATGGGATTTGGGAATCTCAAATACAAATCGGGATTGGAATAAAAATTGCATTTATATTAAACAATACAGAATATACAGCACTTCTTGGGGTCTGTAGGTAAGCACTTATTCCCTCCCCCCTGAATATTTATGGAGATGTATGGGCCTTTTAAGTCAGTGATAAAAGTGTCTTTCAAGGATAAGTGAGCTCCTGCACTGATTATTATAGTTCAATATTCAATATTTGATCACCAAAACCCCCCAAAAAGCATAAAAAGGGCCCCCCCCGCCCGAAAAGGGCCCTTAAAAATCGGTTAATATATACACACAAGTGTAGTGCCCTTTTCAGCCTTTGAGCACCTGCCCCTCTAAAGTCCTGTGCACGTCCCTGTTTGTGACATACAGTAAATATATACAAGGGTGAGGCTTGGTCTCTCTGTGTTCTCTCTCTCTCTCTCTCTCTCTCTCTCTCTCTCTCTCTCTCTCTCTCTCTCTCTCTCTCTCTCTCTCCACGGCTCCCACGGGCCGAATATTACACCGATCCTTGCGAGATTAAATGAAAACGAGGGGAAAAGGTCGGCTCGCGACTCTGAAAATGTCGCGTGATTTAAAAAACGCTGTATTAAGTGAGCCTATTATAGTAGGGCGGGCCGTGTGGGAGCAAATTCGAGACACATATTCGGTTGCAAAAAGGTGTCCCACGGTCTCCTCTATGGCCGTGAATATTTTCACGCGGATCGGAATCACGGCGCGCCCGTGGGACACTTTACCGTTTCGGCGAGTTTATTCCACGCTTTCAACTTTCCTTTTCTAAGCGTTTTCGGGGCTACATGTGAATGGGTAAAAGTTGCGGGACGCCCAGATGTACCCACGGTAAAAAGCTTGCAAGGAGCCTAGTGAATCAGAGAAGCCTGCCCCTAGTGGAGCAGGACAGTCCCTACACAATTACAACAGTACAGGACACAAAATGATTTAACTCCTACTGGAGGGAGGGCACATGTCATCAGCTGAACTGCAGAAAAGGCACAATGCAAATTTTTTCACATTTTCTAAGTGTTGGGAAAAGGCAATTTTGACAATAGGCCCCCTTTAACATTTTGACACATGAATAGAGACAATAGAGTGTGTTCCTATATTGGTGATTATATATTACTAAACTTAATAGAAGCAACATGCAAGCATCAAGCCAGATGGGAATTATGCAGCTAAACAGACAAAAACAATTAGGCTGCCAAACGAAAGACTCTAAAACACGCCGTCTGTTGCATTCGGAATTCAACCCACATCACAGTACCTGGTGGTCTGGTCTGCCGTTGGTCCTCCCTCCAGTGCAGGGACCAGGATTTGTCTGAACCAAGGCTTGTTAACGTTTCACATGTGTGCTTTAGAACAGAGCAGGACAAAACAACGCTCCAGGATCCAAGTCAAGAGGAGATATGAGAAAGTATCCCTTAGAGACACCTAATTCAGAGACAGTCATGGTTTCACATTGGTTTGCAGCAGTGTGTCTGTACATACAGACCCTCATCTGCACCTTTGATTACACTTACTCGCTCATATTCATATATTCAGAGTTAATTATATTGTTTTCACTGCTTATTTGTTGTAATCACAGCAAGAGCCTTCCTCATTCCTCCTCATCCTCCCTCCACACACCTTCTTCACTCCTCCTCATCCTCTCTCACACTCTTGCACGCTGCCAGCTCTCCACTCAACACAGCTGTCACTCATCCCCTCATCAACACAGCTGTCACTCATCCCCTCATCAGCCAGAAGGTACTTGAGCTGAGAGATCCTGTTCCCTCATCGTGGGAGTGTTAAACTACCTTCCAAGTAAGAAGACTGAACCTAAGCCTTGCTGTACTCATTGATATTCCCTGATCTAACCTTTGTTCTCCGTGTGCCCAGGACCTCCGCTCCAGTGTCCCCCCTACCCGGACATCCCGTGCTGATACTGCACAAAGGAGTGCTCCTGCTCTCACCCCCGACACAGCCCTGTCCCGTACTGCACAAGGAGTGCACCTGTCCTAAAGAACATTCTCCTGTACTGCACAAGGAGTGCACCTGTACTAACCCCAAGAACATTTCCATACCTGTCTGTCACACATTCCATCTGTCAAACTGTCTGCCTGGGGAGAACTACATTAAAATACCCTAAAACGCTCCATTCTCTCTCCTCCTGTGTTTGCTATTGGGCTCCGCCAAATCCTCTTCTCACAGAACACTCCCACCATAGATGTCGAACCAAGCACCACCGGAGACCGGAGAATGGGGCAACAACATCCAGGCCGTCATCAATGGACACGCCATTCTGGTAAATCAACACTCACAACTACTAGACGAAACCATTTCCCAACTCGGTGCTCTCTCGGTTCGCTCCCTGGAACGAGACAGACAATGTGAGCGTTTTGATGTATACGTCACTGCCCAGCTAGACGACCTGTAAGAGCCGCATTCAAGCTTATTTGTTTTGATTAATTCTGAACCTGTATTAATACATTTCTCTGTTTCAGTGAGTGGGGCGCTTTGCTCAGGTGAATGGGGCGGGGCTAACGCTATAAGCCACAGGTGCGGCGTCATTGACACGCAACGCAGATGCAACGTTTTTGTTATTGAGATTATTAGGATCTCTGGTTTTATTTCTATGTACGATATTGTTTTCATATTTTGTTCTTGCTGGACATTAAAAGAGCAAAAAGAGCAACAAAAACGTGCAGTGGTTTCTGTTCTGCGACTGCGAGTCTGACACTGCTTCCCAGCCCTACAAGTGGCCAAGAAAGGAAGATTCAAATAGGTTATAGGACAAACCTGTTTGGATTTTGGCCACTACATCAAGTCAATGACAAGCTGTGATTGAAGAGCACAGATTATTGGAGGATCAAAGGGATCCGAAGGAACGAAAAAGGAATATTGGAGGATCAAAGGGGTCCAAAGGAACGAAAAGTGCCGGCCCGACGCGCGGCTACAAACAGAGGAAGGAAACGCCGGCCTGGCCTGACGGCTGTAAACAAGCAAACAAACAAATAATTGAGGTATGTGTTTGCAAAAACCAACGCCACATGAATAATTATTCGTTTGGAATAAATGCATGGATTATTACTAAACGGACTTCGCCTCTGATACTGGTGTTTATGGACAGTGAATATTTTATTTTGTGCTTGTGACATATCATGGATAAAAAGAGCAGCCAAGGAAACGCCGGCCTGGCGTGCGGCTGTAACCAAACAAACAATTGAGAAAGACAATGATAATGAAATAACCAGCCACTGTTACTAAACACGTTGAAGACCTTTTGGATTTATTTATTTGTTTATTCTGAATTAAAATGGCGAGTTCAGATGAGGCAGACCTGCCCGTTAATGACATGGATGAGGCGCAGCTGCGCGCATCGAGACAAGGAAAGGCTTCGCATTTAACACGGAGAATGAACATTGTTAACAGCCTAATGTCTGATAAAGAATGCCTGGATGAAGTCAAAGGGAACATGATAAAGTTTAACGGACTTTCGGATGGTTTTGAAGCCTTGCATGTCTCATATGCGCAAATGTTGGATAAGAGCGCAAGACAAGAGGACGATGAGAAATGGTACCAGCCGAGAGCCACACAAATAATCTCATTCCTTGAAAAAGTTACAAAGTGGATATCCGACGTAGAAAATGCTGATTCAAGTGGAAGGTCTGCCAGCTGACGAAGGTGAAAATGAAGGAGTAGGGTATATCTGCAGTGCCGCAGCCCGAAATGAAGACTGCAATCCAAATAGGATGGCAGACACACGCTCAACGAGGTCTCACTCTTCCTCCCACCACTCCTCCTCTTCCTCAACATTACGCATCAACGCGGAGGCAGAGAGACAATCCTTATTGGCTAAAGCTTCTATGTTACAAGAAAAACATGCCATTGAAGAACAGGAACAAATGTTAAAAAAAAAGAGAGAAACATTAGAATTACAAGGAGAAATAGCAGCCAGCACAGCCAAAATTGACTATCTTAAAGACATTGAATTAAAAAGGTGCCGCCCTGCACGGGCTGAAGCAGCAGCTACCGCGCTGGTATATTCAAAGCCAGATGTTTCAATTCATCCATATGACATAGGTGCTCCAGCTGTTAGGAGCAAGGCAGGAGCACATCACTTGCCCTTTTTTAATGTTAATGATGGTAATGCTCACAGTTGGCCCGATGCTCAGCCAGAAGATGACATTTACGACCAGCACCAGCCCCAACCAGTGCACAATACTCAACCTGTCATGCCCCAAAACACACAGCCAACTCTGACACAAAGACAAAGCCCCCCTACGCTCAGTACAGCAAAGGATGACCACTTGATTAAAATACTGGAAAATCAAAGCAGCTTGACGAGGATTCTTGTGAAACAACAACTTCTCTCGACGCTGCCGCAAGGAAATATTCCACCCTTTGATGGACACATTCTGGAATACAAGTCCTTTATTCACTCTTTTGAGCATTGTATTGAGAGCAAAACAGACAACAACAGAGACAGGTTGCAGTTCCTTATACAGTTTACAAGAGGCCAAGCTCAACGGCTAGGCAAAAGCTGTGAATACATGTCTCCAGACAGAGGCTATCAGAAAGCAAAAGATCTACTAAAGGAAAACTTTGGGAACGAATACAAGCTCTCTTGTGCTTACCTGGAAAAAGCTCTATCCTGGCCCCTAGTTAAAACTGAAGATTCAAGGTCGCTGCAGGATTATGCCATGTTTCTAAGGAGTTGCTGCAATGCTATGGAGGAAATGGAGTACTTGGAGGAACTAGACACAGTGTCCAACATGAGAGGCATTGTGCTTAAGCTACCGTACAAACTCCGGGAGAGATGGCGCAGCACAGCCTACGCACTGCAAGAGGGGTGCAGTCGTAGAATAAGGATTTTAGACCTTGTCTGTTTCATTGAAAGGCAAGCTCGCATACTGGCAGACCCAGTTTTTGGCGATCTTCAAGACCAGTCAGTTGCCAAAGGAAAGGTGGCTGTAAATACTAGATTTCCTGTTAAACCACAGATCCCAAGGGTGTACGACAGCAGTTTTGCCACAGGTGTCACTATTTCCCCAAAAGAAAAAGAGTGTGAACCCTCCTGTCCCTTCTGTGGAGGTGGACACACATTGGACATGTGCTTTCTATTGGAAAGGAAGGCGCATAGTGAGAAGATTGGCTTCTTGAATGATCATAATGTGTGTTTTGCCTGTCTGTGCACTGGGCACCAGAGAAAATAATGTAGGCAACGCCTCTATTGCAAAATATGCAATCTTAGGCACCCTAGCATACTTCATATCCACCAAAGAGAGAAAGCAGACCAAAGGCCAGCCAAAAGAGAGTTGGAGACAGCAATGGGCAGTGCTCCGATCTCTGTACAATCCAGTGGTCACATAGGGGCCGGCGAACAAAAGAATGTGCTGTCCATTGTCCCAGTGATTGTGAATATGATATCAGCCACAAGTTTGGAAGGGCTCCTAGTGTCACAGTATAACCAGGACTTCAACGAAGTGTCATCTGAGGAAAAGCCAGAGATGTCAGTTGAGGACAAAATGTTTTTGAAAGTAGCCAGTGAGGCTACCCTACAAAATGGGCACTACAGTCTAAAGTTGCCTTTCAGGAAAGCCAATGTCAGCATGCCTAAGCAGGGCTTAAAAAGGAAGATGAACCGGGACCAGCACTACAAGCAGGAATATGTTGCATTCCTCAACAACATCTTTGAGAACAACTACGGAGAGGAAGTCCCACAGGAAAAGCTGACACAGTCATCTGGACACAAAAGGTACATACCACACCATGGGGTGTACCGCCCCAAAAAGAGTCTTTCCTTTAAAGCACATCACAGTACTGCAACACAGAGCCATGAACAATGAACATTGAGTGCTCAGAACATTGAACTATCCACACACAAGCACACATGAACACACACACGACACGCACGCTGTGCACGCTCACACACGAGCAGCCACTTAACACTTTAACATGAGCGGGCACACACTCATGTCGCACACACGCACACTTATGACCAAAGGAAAGGACACTTTAAATTAGAATAACAGGAACAGTGTATTGCACTACCAAAGCTAACTAGCATGTCCCATATGCTCTGTAAATAACTATGTACAGATACCGAGATGTCACTCCATGTTACCTGTTACCTGTTTACTGCACAATGTTGTTTTTTCATTTTTGATTCTATTATATGTTGTACCACTGTATTGCACATCGTTGCGGGCAAGACCACCCGCATTTCATTGTATACCTGTATGCCGTGACAATTAAAACTCTTGACTTGACTTGGAGTTGGCAGCTGCAACACTGTTGGTGAAGGTGGACAAAATGCTGAGGAAAGAACTACACATGTACTTAAACCCCTCAGTCTTCTGGACGGATAGCCAAACAGTACTCAAGTACATTGGTAACGACTACACTAGGAAGAATGCTCTGATGTTGACCGTCAAAAAGCGCAAAGAGCTTTCCCCAGGTCACAGCCACACCCAATCGAGCAGCCAAAAGGTGAGCACTGAGCTAGGCGCTTTCAGGACCACACTTGGTGGACAGCTCCTCACAGTGGAAGACCTCTCACAGGCAGAGAGGTCAGTCATCACCTATGTTCAAAAGCAATCCTTCCCAGTGGAAATGGCAGTGCTGGAAACCGCTCCATTCAGAGTGCAGAAGAACAGTAAGATCGATCCTATACTGGATGAAGGCCTACAAACCATCTTCTGCGAGAGATCTGACCTCTACGCCAGGACACAAGAATACCTTCTGCTACTCCAAGGAAGACCGAAATGGAGCACAGTGAGAGAAAAAAAAAGAAAAAACTTTAACATTGGAGATGTCGTCCTGGTAGTTGACCCAACTGCTCCACGGGGGTCGTGGCCACTAGGCAGAGTACTGGAGACCAAGCCTGATGCAAGAGGTCTGACCCGTGCAGTGAAGCACCAGACGAAAACGTCCATTATTGATAGGCCCATAGCTAACCTATGCCTTCCTGGATCCCGGTAGATCAGCATCTTTCTGCACTGAGCGGCTGATGAGCAAGCTGAACGTCACCGGAAGAAGAACAAGCATTCTCCTTCGGACTATGGGCCAGGAGAAAGTGGTTAGAAGCCACATTGTTTCTGATCTGGAAGTGGCTGCACTAGACAGTGACATGTTTTGTGAGCTCCCTGACATTTACACACAGGAAAGCATGCCAGTCCACAGAGGCAACATTCCGAGACAGAAAGACCTTCAAAAATGGCCTCACTTGGAACATGTTTACATTTCTGAGATTGACTCCGTGATTGACCTGTTGATAGGAGCCAACGTTCCCAAGGCATTGGAGCCTTGGCGAGTTATACAGAGTGTGGACGAGGGTCCATACGCAGTCAAAACTGTGTTTGGTTGGACTGTGAACGGACCTCTCGGAAGAAAATTGGACAACCAGAACGGGAGTTTGGCAAGAGACAAATCAAACACAGCAGAGGACAGACAAGCTGCCACTTCAGAGAAAGAGCTACAAAAGGATTTGAACCGAAAATTGGAAAAGAAAGAAGAGCGAACAGACGATTCTGTTGCTTCCAAGAGAGAGAGGCGGCGCAACAGAAACGTAGACAATAACATTAAGTTTGAAAGCAACAATTCTGAGGACCATCACATGGATTTCAAGCCTGTGTCCCAGGAAAAATCGAAGGACAACTTTGATACAGGAAAGAAATTCAGAGCCGAAAGAGAATCAAAGAAGGAAGCACTGGCGAGTCCAAAACCGAAATGGCCAGTTGAAGATTCATACACAACTGACTCTAGGGACAAAGCAAACGATGACACTACTTCTGAAATGCCCCGTGGCTATAAGGGCCAAATTGAAACGAAGAGGGGTCCAGGGAAGATGAAGCGGGGCCGGCTCAAGGACAAAAGGTTTGCCTTCAACAGGAAAGAGAGGTGAAAAGAAAAAAGATCTGTGAGAACGTCAGAAAGTGAACTTCATCAAGAAGCGGAGGAGCCATGATGACATCAGATGTTCATATTCATTGAATCCCATAGACTGATGCATAGATATACACCCATAGACTAATACATAGACATACACCCATAGACTGATGCATAGATATACACCCATAGACTAATACATAGACATACACCCATAGACTAATACATAGACATACACCCATAGACTGATGCATAGATATACACCCATAGACTAATACATAGACATACACCCATAGACTAATACATAGACATACACCCATAGACTAATACATAGACGTACACCCATAGACTAATACATAGACATACACCCATAGACTGATGCATAGATATACACCCATAGACTAATACATAGACATACACCCATAGACTGATGCATAGATATACACCCATAGACTAATACATAGACATACACCCATAGACTGATACATGGAGATATACACTCATAAACTGGCTTTGCCACTTTGGATCACAGTTTTTAGTTTTTTCTGACTTGACTGACCTAGCGATCATAAATATCCCTCCTTAAGGCTATGTGCTAGTAACCTCTGGCCCTAGGATACGGTTAAGAATGGAGAATAACAGTTCTTCTTTCAACATCAACAAGGGATGTAATGTATATACTATATTTTTCTAAATTAATTTGTTGATAGTTTTACGGCTCTCTTTATTTAGTTTGAGTAATTGATTCCTAGAGAACGATTAGGGGCCGGTGTAAGAGCCGCATTCAAGCTTATTTGTTTTGATTAATTCTGAACCTGTATTAATACATTTCTCTGTTTCAGTGAGTGGGGCGCTTTGCTCAGGTGAATGGGGTGGGGCTAACGCTATAAGCCACAGGTGCGGCGTGTGACGGCAGGGCAGCAGGCAGCAGCAATACTGTCATTGACACGCAACGCAGACGCAACCTTTTTGTTATTGAGATTATTAGGATCTCTGGTTTTATTTCTATGTACGATATTGTTTTCATATTTTGTTCTTGCTGGACATTAAAAGAGCAAAAAGAGCAACAAAAACGTGCAGTGGTTTCTGTTCTGCGACTGCGAGTCTGACACTGCTTCCCAGCCCTACAAGTGGCCAAGAAAGGAAGATTCAAATAGGTTATAGGACAAACCTGTTTGTATTTTGGCCACTACACGACCCACCTGTTGGCTCCCCACCTGTTGTATCCCCACCTGTTGTATCCCAGCACAGGGAGCCCCATGTCCCGCGCCAGAACGTTCTGTTTCCACGTCACTAATTCCCCCCATAATCCCATCGTTCTTGGCATGCCTTGGCTAAAGCTACACAACCCTGTAATAAACTGGCCAACGGGCTCAGTCACGAGCTGGAGTGCTCACTGCCACGCCTCTTGTCTACAGTCAGCTCGGCCGCCACTGGGAGTTGCTGGTTCTCCCGTTCCCAACGAACCTATTGACCTTTCAGCTGTTCCTCCAATTTATCATGATTTAGAGGCTGTTTTTAGTAAACAACAGTCTCTCTCCTTGCCACCTCATCGCCAGTATGACTGTGCTATTGATCTGCTCCCGGGAGCTACGCTAGTCGCCTGTTTAACCTATCACGCCCAGAGAGGGAGTCCATGGAGAAATACGTCCACGAGTCCCTGGCCTCAGGCATTATTACCCCCTCCTCCTCTCCTGTCGGCGCGGGGTTCTTTTTTGTTTCCAAGAAGGATGGCTCCCTTCGCCCCTGTATTGATTACCGGGGTCTCAACAACATCACTGTCAAGAACAAGTACCCCCTGCCATTGATTAACTCTGCTTTTGAACCCCTGCAAGGTGCCACCATTTTCACAAAGCTGGACCTCAGAAATGCCTATCACCTTGTCCGTGTCCGGGAGGGGGACGAGTGGAAGGCGGCCTTTAAGACCCTGCTTGGTCACTTCGAGTACAAGGTAATGCCTTTTGGGCTGACCAACCCCCCTGCTGTCTTCCAGGCCCTTGTCAATGACGTTCTCCGTGATGTCCTTAACCGCTCTGTTTTTGTTTATTTGGATGACATTCTGATTTTTTTTATGTCTGCCGCATCCTCCAACGCCTACTGGAGAACAAGCTGTTCGTCAAGGCGGAGAAGTGTGAGTTCCACGTCTCCTCCATCGGGTTCCTCAGCTACATCATAGAGAGCGGCCGGATCTGGGCGGACCCCGAGAAGATCAAGGCGGTGTCCGACTGGCCCCGTCCCACCAACGTCAAGCAGCTCCAACGCTTCCTGGGGTTTGCTAACTTCTACCGGCGTTTCATCCGGGACGACAGCCGGGTCGCTGCACCCCTTACCCAACTCACCTCGCCCTCCGTGCCCTTTGTCTGGTCTGACAAGGTGGACTCTGCCTTCGCCGAGCTGCGCCGGCGCTTCACCTCCGCGCCCATCCTCGTCCAGCCGGACGCGTCCCGCCAGTTCGTGGTGGAGGTAGACGCCTCTAGTACCGGAGTAGGGGCGGTCCTCTCCCAACGCTCCGCTCTTGACCAGAGACTGCATCCCTGCGCCTTCTTCTCTCGCCGCCTGACCCCCACCAAAATAATCCAACTTTTCAGTTATTCTCAAGGACATAGTCATGCAAAAACTGAAAGAATGAGGCCATTTGACATCAAGCACATTATTTTGACAGTTACGGTTAGAGCTAGGAGAGATTTTGGTACAGCAAGAGTGGAGGCATTGCTGATTTAAACATGCTTCTCATTTATTTGGTAAAAAAAAAGGTAGAAGCAAGTCTCCTACTGGAGACTAATTTGAATGCAAACAGTGCTGGCTAGGTGTCCACTGTATTCAGCGCAAGGGGAGCGACGCATACTGGAAACGTCAATAAGCTGACCTGAGGTTCAACAACGAGGTGGCGTATCAGAGCAACATCAACCTCCTCATCACAGACCCGGGTGGCTGTCTGCCACATCAGAGCAGCCTCCCCGGACTCCGCTCCCTCACGCTGGAGAGGGGCGACGGTGGCCCAGGAGGTAGTGTGAGCGGACCGGTAATTAGAAGGTGCCCGGTTTGATTCCGTCTCCTCCCGGTGGAGTGTCGAAGTGTCCTTGAGCAAAGACACTTAACCCCCTAACTGCTCTCTATGAGCAGGTCGGCACCTAGCCCCTTACGTGACTGCGGTTTGCAAGCCTGGGGCTTTTGTGACCGCAGTCACTTGTTTATGGCCACTTTAGAAAATGCCAACCAAGCGTGAATGCGGGCGTGGGGGTGTGTCAAAAATATATCAGATATGAATTTCAAAGATACCCAGCGTACAATATGGGTTTAACACAGCTTTACAGTGTGGTCTGGAAGCTTGGAGTTGCTAATAAACAGTTTAAAACATTGTTAGGAAAAAAAAGTGGTACTCACAACCAGTGTTGGGACTAACGCGTTACAAAGTAACGCGTTACAGAAACGAAGTTACTTTTTGCCGCAACTAGTACTCTAACGCATTACTTTTGAAATTCAGTAACGCTACTTACGTTACTGAATGGTTCGTCACTGCGTTATTTGCGTTATATACGGCGTAGATTGATAGCGAGCGGTAGTGATTATTATTATCCTCATCCCCACCCGCGTAGAATGATACGAGGCGAGTCTGGCCACTGGCCAATCAGAAGTGCGAAAACCAGATGCGGCTACGGAAAGAAATAGACCCTCTCTATTGTAAACAAAACAAACGCTCGCTATGAATCCACATAGAAAGAACGCAGTAACAAACTAACAAACCATTTAGCAACTACTTGGAGAGATAATTAATATACAACATGGAAACGAGATAAAGAACATGTTTGAGGCGCTGCTGGAGTCGACTAACGTAACGTTACTACATCTCGACCACCGCAGACTTTGGTGAGTGCAACTGAAACTCAAGTTGATCAACGGATTTTGACTGTACGAAATGTGCCAGGGAATCTCATAATACTAATCAAACAATATAAATAGTCCTTTCATGCACAATTGATATCCTAACTATTCTAACGTTGCAATGCTTTGATTGATATCTTAAACAACGTTGCAACTTGCAAGATGGTGAATGAATGAATGAATGAATGAAAACTTTATTTAACAGATTGCAGAATGGGTACAATACAGTACGGCTCAATACATACAATTGTTAAGGGGATGCAGACCTGAGAAAGACGTTTGTCTTGTTTCCATCAGGGTCCCCCATTTTCAATTCATATAGACATTTATGACATACACAACATACATGACATTTATGGCATAGGGACATATAGGTATTTAGTACTGATACATTTGTGACATAAACGGTATTCAAATATACAGTACTGTTACCCGTAGGGCGTTCCACATTGTTGTGGCATAATTGCGAAACGTGTTTAGTCCCTTGTTTGAGCCGAATCTGGGTTTTACATGATTTGTGGAGCTCCCTCTGGTGTAATGGTTGTGGTATTCACTGACCTTTGGGAAGTATTTTGACATGTACATGGGTACCCCGGTCGTATAGTGTATCTTGTAGACCAGGCCCATTGCAAGTTGCTGTACTCTGTCGTCTACTCTAAGCCATCCTAGGTTGTCAAAGTGGGCAGGGGTGAGGTGGGTTCAGGTCAAGTAGTAGTCTGACCAGTTTGTTTTGTGATGTTTGTAATTTTGTTTTAAGCGCCTTTGAGGTGCTTTGGTACCATGAGGTGCAAGCATAGTCGTAGTATGAATGAATGAATGAATGAAAACTTTATTAACAGATTGCAGAATGGGTACAGTACAGTACAGCAGTACAGTTCAAGTACCCTTGAATTATAATGGTTATAATGAAACGCTCCGGCGACATCAAGGCTGTTCCTTCAACCGCCGCACTTCTTATTATATCGACTCGGGACAACATTTGTTTGTGTCAGATTTGTGTTTGTATCTAGACCACATTGCTTAGCAGAGTTCGGTGATGTGAATGGAAACTGTCAAGTTGATCAACCGATTTTGAATACTATCTGGGGCATGGGACTCGGGAGCAATCTTTTTTTTTTATTTATTTTTTTAAATAACTAAATAGTTACTTTTCACAGTAACTCATTACTTTTGGGTGTAAGTAACTAGTACAGTAACGAAGTTACTTTGAAATGAAGTAACTAGTAAAGTAACTGAGTTACTATTTTTCAGTAACTAGCACAACACTGCTCACAACAAACTTTGGCAAGATGGCATCTTCTTCTGCAACTTTTTTTGTCGCAGTGATTGCTGGACGCACCAGGCATGCGACAAAAAAAGTTAGAATCAGAGTCAGAATATCAGTTACCCACTCAGCCTGTTACCCAAAATGGATTTACTTAAGGCATGGGTTTTTCAACACAGGCCAAGCATAATTACATTATCCGAGACCTGGCTTAACAATAAAATAACAAATGAACAAATTAAACTAGAAAATTATGTCCTGTATAGAGAGGAGATATCCCTATGTGAGGGGCTATGTACTGCTATTCCTAGCACTATTTGGGCAACTTTACACAATTCCTGTGAGTCTATGTAACACATCTGTTAGGTTTATTCCAAAAATAATCATTGTTTTATATTTCTAATCAAGTACTCAAAACCAGCATTTTTCTGCCTCAAGATTTTAGGCTGTTATGGCTTGGCTCCGCCCATAAGCACTTTGAGTGACAGTCAGCCCACACTGCGACTGGTAGACAAAGAGAGAGAGAGAGAGGGGGGGTGGGAGAGAGAGAGAGAGAGAGGGGGGGGAGGGGGAGAGAGAAAGAGAGCTTCTTCCAGAGCGAAACCCGACACCTCTGCACACACTCCAGAGAGAGAGAGAGAGAGAGAGAGAGAGAGAGATTCTTCCAGAGCGAAACTCGACACCTCTGCACACTCCGGAGGGAGGGAGAGAGAGAGAGAGACAGAGACAGAGCAGTGGCGAATCCTTATGGAAGCCAACGGAAGCCATGCCTCCCTAATATTAAAATATGAATTAATATCAAATATGAAATATGAAAAAAAAAAAAAAAAAATATATATATAAATTTTTTTAATATAGTTTACATTCTTTTTCATCTGTGCATCTGTGTTTTTTTTTTTTTTTTAATGTCTCCCTCTTCTCCTTCTCACTCCCTCTAACACACTGTCAGCCTCACTATGCTCACTGCAGCAGGAGAGGAGGCAGATGGTAGGTCTCTTTCTCCAGGCTTCCAGCATTATAGAGTCCAAATCCGATCCTAGCCAATCAGATTCGAGCTGACTGCCACACCCTAAAAGTTTAAAACGGGGCTGAGAGGAAAACACTCAGCATATTTTCCCCTCTGCACTCTGAACATTGTATTAACCCGTAACTGTTCCCACGGGCCGAATATTGCCCCGATCCTCGCGAGATTAAATCCACGGGGACCTCTCGGCGTGCCGAAGATTTTCCTAAATCACTTCCATCATCGAAAACGAGGGGAAAAGGTCGGCTCGCGACCCTGAAAATGTCGCATGATTTTAAAAACGCTGTATTAAGTGAGCCTATTATGGGATCCACGCGAGCTTTCTATCGTGGAAACATCTGGGCGTCCCGCAACTTTTACTGATTCACATGTAGCCCCTAAAATGCTTAGAAAAGGAAAACAGAAAGCGTGGAATAAACTCGCCGAAACGGAAAAGTGTCCCACGGGCGCGCCGTGATTCCGATCCGCGTGAGAATATTCACGGCCATAGAGGAGACCGTGGGACACCTTTTTGCAACCGAATATGTGTCTCGAATTTTCTCCCACGCGGCGCGCAAAATCGCGCAAGGAAAAATCGGACCAAAAATTAACCAATGCTCCAGCAGTATTAATGACCCTGATGTAAACAAGACAAACGTCTTTCTCTGGTCTGCATCCCCTTATACAATTGTGTGTATTGAGCCGTACTGTATTGTACCCATTCTGCAATCTGTTAAATAAATAAAAATAAAGTTTGACTGGCCGCCGAGCCATACTGTAGTGTACATGGTGACTGCTTGACTAAAAAAAAGAAAAAAAAAAAAAAAATGTAATAATTTTTTTTTTAATACATTTTTTTTGGCTTCCCCTGTTATTTTACCCACGCGACGCCACTGAGACAGAGAGAGAGAGAGAGAGGGAGGGGGGGGGACCGCGGCAGCTTGTGGGCCTCCCTTCCTCCCCTCTCCCGTGTGCCGCGCAGCAGGTCCCCGACCCCCCCCCCCCCCCCCCCAAAGTGCTCCCTCTCTCTCCATCTCTCTCTCCCCCTCCAGAGCGCACGCAGAGGCGGCCGGCCCCACTCCGCCTCGCTGCATGAGGAAGTGGCTTCCACTCGCTGTCTAGTCTAGGTAGAATGGGGGCGGGCATTAGCTCCAACCACAGAGCCAATCGCATCACTGTGCGCTACCCAGCGGCCGTATGACGTATATCAGCCGTTCAAATCAAAATGGCCTGATTTACTGGAGGAGGAAAGGGGCTGAGCTGAATCAGAGCAATCCGCCAATATGGTATTTAGACACTAAAACACATTGATACGAACTCCTATTACTATAATACAATGCTAGAGACTGAAAAATGACATTTATAGTACATGTCACCTTTAAGAAATGTTGTGCAGTTGCCACTTATGTCTTATCTAGCGTGGTCTCTGAATTAATCATCCCTGAAGTTGGGCCTCTAGACTTTAAATGTATTTTTGTCAAAGTCACCCTGCATAAGAATAAATACATAACTATCGGAAATATTTATAGACCTCCTTCAGCACCTGCAGAATCATTTAATTCTATTAAAGCTACTTTAAATTCTATCTCATGTAATAATGAACTTATAGTTCTTGGTGACTTCAGTTAGAACTGGCTAGCCACATCATTTAACCAAAGTAAAAAATATATTTCATAATTTAAACCTAACCCAGTTAATTGATACGCCTACCCGAGTCACAGCTACCAGTGAATCTTTGCTTGACTGGATCCTCCAACATATTTTTAAAAGCAGGGGTTTTGTTACGGTTTGTATGCGACCCCAATAGCACAACACAAGACAGGTATGAGAGTAAACAAAAAAGCGGCACTGTCCCTTTAAGGGAGAACAAAAATACACAGGTGAATCCTCTAGTGGTTCTCAACTGGTCTAGCTTCGGGACCCAACATTAAGTTGCGACCCAAATTTTTTAACCACTATGATTTATAATTTTTTTTTTTTTTTTGAATAATACGCAATCTTTCATGCACTGTTAAAAACATGAAATAAACACAACTAGGGCTAAAAACCCAATGAAATAAAATAATAATAAATATTATGCTTCTTAGCAGATTTCTTAGCTTAACATAACAGACCTACAGATAAGTTTGGGGGAACTAATGGGATAACTGGGATTGCAACAAAATTGCAGCTAGGGCTAAAAACCCAATATAATAATAATAATAATAATAATAATAATAATAATAATAATAATAATAATAATAATAAATACTATATGCTTCTTAGCAGACTTCTTAGCATAACATAACAGACCTACAGTACGTTTGGGGGAACTAATGGGATAACTGGGGTTACAACAAAAGTGAAACTAGGGCTAAAAACACAATGAAATAAAATAATAAATAATAATAATAATAATAATAATAATAATAATAATAATAATAATAATAATAATAATAATAATAATAATAATAATAATAATAATAATAATAATAATAATAATAAGCAGACTTCTTAGCTTAACATCCCAGGAAACGAATGGGATAACTGGGGATGTTGTTTGCGCTTGACAAGAGTCTCAAAGTCTGGGGTGATGCTAAATGCAAAGCAACTCTGAGGTCATGCTAAATGTCCAATCTGTTCCTCTGCTTTGTCTTCAGCTGGACCAGAGCTGAGAAGCCACTTTCACAAAGATAGGTAGTGCAAAAAAATTATAAAAAGAAAATTATAATAATTTCTTTTGTTTTTTTACTTGTATTTTTTTTTACACACACTTCCACGACCCACTCAAAATGGCCCAGCGACCCACTTTTGGGTCGCGACCCACCAGTTGAGAAACACTGCTCTAGAGTCCATGAATGAAATGAAAGTTCTGAGTCTGGTCCTGTTCAGACTCACCAGAACACTTGCCGACGGGCAACACAGCAAACAGGGGTCCATGAAAAAGGAGTGAGAACATAGGCATCCTCCCGTGGAAGCATAGAGAGCGATGACGATGCCTCACACCACAGAACACTGCCGACGGACAACTCAGCAAATAGGACCCAC
Source organism: Notolepis coatsorum (assembly GCF_963971535.1). NCBI lineage: Eukaryota > Metazoa > Chordata > Actinopteri > Aulopiformes > Paralepididae > Notolepis > Notolepis coatsorum. Next base: position 224,097,979 of record NC_140165.1, read on the forward strand.
GAAAAAGTAGTGAGAACATAGGAATCCTCCCGTGGAAGCATAGAGAGCGATGACAATGTCTCACACCAGGAACGAGGCCCACAGAGAGAGAGAGTAGGGTAGTAGATGGCACGACATCTCACCCCAGAGACGAGGCGGTAGATGGTAGCAACGGAACGACCTGGCAATGAGTGGAAGGCAGTCGGCAGTTCTTGTAGTCTCCCGATGAGCTGAATGCCAACCACTCTCAGGTGCGTGAGCTGAATGTTCGGCACGCCCCCTCGTTGGGAAGCATGCAGTTCCTACCCAGCCCTCACAGGTTTTGTCTGATTGCCTCAGTGATCATTCTATTGTGTACTGCATTTGGAAAATTAGACTACCTAAAGCACCACCCAAAGTGATTCAAATCAGGCAACATGAGAAAATGAATGTGGATACATTTATCAATGACCTAATCTCAATCAACTGGGATATTCAATTCAATTCAATTAAAAAACTTGATTAGTCCCTGTTACAACCCCAGTATGTCTAGGGGAAGGGGTGAATAACATAAAAGATGATTGTGTTGTAATTAGTGATAAATGAACCAAATGATAAATAATTCAATGCCCACAACAAGTTTAGTTTAAAGAAAGTAATATATTGTGCCTTTTATATATACAAACAAAACAGACTAATAGACAATGACAATGGTGGATTTGATACACACAACCAAAGGGGAAAGGGGGGGGGGGGGAGAAGGGAAAAGGAGCTTGAATGATGCCAAAGGAATAAACTAAGTAAAACAAAACACAACTAACTCAGTAAGGAATATCTTGTCTACCTATATACAAACACAAAGGTCAAATAAAACCTACTACTCACTACCTACCCTGACTAACCAAACGTTATGTCCAAAACCTACAATGGGGGGCATCACTCCTTACCTAGTGTGTCTAGACAATAATACCACTACGTGTAGCACCAAATGTGTTGGGCCCTTACCTGCTCCAATTCCCAACCCACACACACACATACACTTGTACCAAGTTGGCTAAATATATCAGAATCAAACATTTGACCAACAGCATATAGACAAAAAGAAGGGGGGAAACAGGAAGTGCCACATGGGATTTAAAACAAGAGGAGGGCTTCCGATTGGTCAACTGGTGATTTGCTTGATGGCTGGGATGACTGGCTGGTTTCCAATTAGTGTCCTGATGAAGGACAGGAACCTGGATCAGAGTATAGCAGGTGGAGGGAGTGGGAGAGAGAGAGAGAGAGAGAGAAAGAGAGAAAGAGAGAAAGAGAGAAAGAGAGAAAGAGAGAGAGAGAGAGAGAGAGAGAGAGAGAGAGAGAGAAGGAGAGAGAGAGAAAGAGAGAGAAAGAGAGAGAAAGAGAGAGAAAGAGAGAGAAAGGGGGGGGCACAAAAGTACAAACAACAGCCACATGCTGGAACGTAACACCCCCGTACACAAAAACAAACCCATTACCCAAAAAATAAAAAGAGTGCGGTTGGTACAACAACCACTCGGGTCGATTATGACGATTCGACAGCAACCGGGAACCAGTCGACTGCTAACGAAAAAATTAGTCGACAGAAACAGAACGAGTCGACAGAAACAGGGAACGAGTCGACGGCAAACGGAACAAGTCGACAGCAACAGAGAACGAGTTGACGGCAACAGAGAACGAGTTGACGGCAACAGAAAACGAGTCGACAGAAACAGAGAACGAGTCGACAGCAACAGAGAACTAGTCAGCGGCAACAGAAAACTAGTCAGCGGCAACAGATAACGAGTCGACAGCAACAGAAAAAGAAAGGTAACCCAAACAGTAGACACTGGAGCAAACACACTATTGTTTAGTGGTTTGTCATGAACATCATCAGTAACACCAGAAGCAATCACCTGAACTGAAGCAACTGAGGTGGTTGCTTTTTTTTCCCTCTACCTCCTCTGGCTGAGGGTTCCCGCTAAGGTGATACAACTTCAACATGTTAACATGGCAAACACGAGTCTTGCGCTTGCGGTCAGGGGTACTTATCAAAAGGCCTACAACCTTTTCACGAGTCACAGGTAACTGAGGAATACAGCCACTCTTGGTCTGGTCTGTAGAGTTTGGGTGACCTTTGGTCTCTTCCAGTGGTGGGCACCTGGAGACATCAGGGCTAACAGTTAGAATATCATCACTAACAAACAAGGATGTTACCACAGAGTCAGCCAGATTAACCACATCACCCATTTCTTCCCCTTTTCGTAACCGAGCGTGGATGTCCACGCAGGCAGGGAAGGCCTCAGGGAATAACTGACCAAGGTCTAACACAGGACACTGCTCTGGCTGATCCAATACTTCTAGCACTGGCATCACTTTTCCTCCAGCTATGTCATTACCCATAATGAAGGCAACACCTTCGATTGGCAATGCATGACGCACAGCAATATCAAAGAACCCAGAAGCCAAAGCTGACTGGACGTGGACCTTATGCAATGGCACAGGAATGAAACCCATTTCAATTCCCTGCACTATAACACTAGAGCCACAGGACGTTTGGTCAGAAAAGGGCAGAACGTTAGCAAGCAGGAAGGACTGCTTAGCACCAGTATCCCTTAGGATATGAACAGACTTCTGATCACTCGGATTTCCAGTGAGCGAAATTAACCCATAAAAAATGAATGGCTTAAAACTAGGATCCGGTTCGGTGGGCTGACCTGAGGCAGACGGCCTAATTATCTTAACAAAGCCTACCCCTTTTGTCTGGCATGAACTCTGACCTTGCTGTTGTTTACGTTTAAGAATGTGGCAGTCAGCGATGAGATGCCCAGTCTTATGGCAGTAATAACATTCACGGTCGGTTTTTGAGTGGGCAGGTGGCAGTGTCATGTGGATTGATTGCGACACAGGGCCTTCAGGAAGGGACCCTGCAAACGTATCACTACGGGATGGTGTAAAGACCGTTTTGTGAATAAGCGTGAACTCATCTGCAAACACTGCAGCCTGTGACAAAGAAGTTGCCTTCTGCTCATTTAAGTAGACCACAATGCGTTCAGACACACAATTCTTAAATTCCTCCAACAGCATCAGTTCTCTAAGAGAGTTGTAGTCAGTAGACTTGTTAGCACTACACCACTTGTCAAAGAGAGTTCCCTTCTCTCTGCCGAACTCAACAAATGTCTGACTTGAGGACTTCTTGTGATTCCTGAATCGTTGCCTATAGGCCTCTGGCACCAACTCATATGCACGGAGAACAACAGACTTCACAATGTCATATTGCAATGAATCATCAATGGACAGAGAAGAAATCACCTCCTGAGCTTTTCCACTCAGTTTACACTGTAACAATAGAGGCCATGCCTCCTTCGGCCACTGAAGGGATGTAGCAATACGCTCAAATGCACTGAAGTAGGCATCTACTTCGGTCTCCCGAAAAGGTGGAACCAGAGATATATTTTTACTTATGTCAAATTACCTAGACAGATTGATTGAGATGAAGATTGTGCCATCAGAGACTGGAAACCATCTCTTGCATTTTCCAACTCCAGCTGTCGTATTTTAACAGCCGTTTCAGCCTCGATTTCCAGCTTGCGTACTGCTAGCCTGAAATCAATTTGTCGTGCCTCAGCCTTCTCTTGAGCTTCCATGTGAAGCCGAGTCAAGCGAATTTTCATTCGTGCATCAACCACTGAACTGGTTGAGCTAGGAGAGAGCGGGTCAAAGCGCGGTAAGGTAGCATGTGGTTTCACCTCTGCCTTCGCACCCAAGCCAACTGGTGACTTTTGTTGCTCCTCCTGCAACAAAGGAGAACTAACTTCTGTAGTCCCCTCTTCCTCCAAGGCACTAGAACCAGGCTGCTCTGGCAACACAAGTATCTCCATCTCCACCAATTTGGCCAACACCATAGACCTAATCTCTTTTTTAAGCAGAGACCTTGATATCTGGAGACCATAGTGCTTGCCTATCAGTAACAAATCATCCTTTCGGCACTTAACAAATTTCAACAGAGGGATTCTGAACAAACTGATCTATGGTAAACTGTGCCATGTCAGCAGTGGACAGCAACAGTACACCAATTACAAAATACCAATAACAGTAGGAAAGAATTAATTATGTGGATAATCACCACAAACAATCATCAAAACCAGGAACCCTTTACAGGAGATCCCGGACTGAGCCCCCATTTTATGTTACAACCCCAGTATGTCTAGGGGAAGGGGTGAATAACATAAAAGATGATTGTGTTGTAATTAGTGATAAATGAACCAAAGGATAAATAATTCAATGCCCACAACAAGTTTAGTTTAAAGAAAGTAATATATTGTGCCTTTTATATATACAAACAAAACAGACTAATAGACAATGACAATGGTGGATTTGATACACACAACCAAAGGGGAAAGGGGGGGGGGGGGGAGAAGGGAAAAGGAGCTTGAATGATGCCAAAGGAATAAACTAAGTAAAACAAAACACAACTAACTCAGTAAGGAATATCTTGTCTACCTATATACAAACACAAAGGTCAAATAAAACCTACTACTCACTACCTACCCTGACTAACCAAACGTTATGTCCAAAACCTACAATGGGGGGCATCACTCCTTACCTAGTGTGTCTAGACAATAATACCACTACGTGTAGCACCAAATGTGTTGGGCCCTTACCTGCTCCAATTCCCAACCCACACACACACATACACTTGTACCAAGTTGGCTAAATATATCAGAATCAAACATTTGACCAACAGCATATAGACAAAAAGAAGGGGGGAAACAGGAAGTGCCACATGGGTTTTAAAATAAGAGGAGGGCTTCCGATTGGTCAACTGGTGATTTGCTTGATGGCTGGGATGACTGGCTGGTTTCAAATTAGTGTCCTGATGAAGGACAGGAACCTGGATCAGAGTATAGCAGGTGGAGGGAGTGGGAGAGAGAGAGAGAGAGAGAAAGAGAGAGAGAGAGAGAGAGAGAGAGAGAGAGAGAGAGAGAGAGAGAGAGAGAGAGAGAGAGAGAGAGAGAGAGAAGGAGAGAGAGAGAGAAAGAGAGAGAAAGAGAGAGAAAGAGAGAGAAAGAGAGATAAAGGGGCGGGGCACAAAAGTACAAACAACAGCCACATGCTGGAACGTAACAGTCCCGCAAGGGGCAATTTAGAGCATGATACGGCAAACAGCTGCATGTCTATACATTCAAGACAAAACAGGACAAAACAGGGACAAGAGACATACATGACACTTCAAAGCACAAGAGACATGTCACTGCCAGAGCGGGATCCCTGGTCTGTCAAGTCCAATAAATAAATAAATAAATTGAGTACAAAAAAAGTGCACTTTCGTCAAAAATGTTAAATTCAAGGGGTCACGTTAGTAAACTGACCTTTCCTTGTACTGTGGCCATTCACCATTCGAATGGCCTCTGGTACAAACCCAAACTTTCATCAATCAGTCATCAATTATTTGATGTGCTTTCTTGAGCACTTGAGCATTGTAAAACTGCATTAGGGATCTTTGTGTTCTGCCGATAATTGTTTAGCTAAGGTTGACAACACCTTGCAGTTTGCATACGTGTTCTTTTTAACGTGTTCTAAGTGTTCATGTAAAATAAATAAAAAAGGCATCATCAACACCTCTCTCAGGTATATATGCAAATTGCATGGGGTCAAGAGTTGTTCTGGTTGCATCAACAATTTCAGATTTCACAATTTTCTCCATACTTTTCATTACTAATGATGTTAGGGCTATAGGCCGCAGGTCATTGAGGATTTTGGGTCTGCTGATCTTTGGAATTGGAATGATGATAGAATTCTTCCAGCGATCAGGAACCACTGCTGAGTCCAAGCAGAGCTGGAATAAGATAAGATAAGATATTCCTTTATTGTTCCCCTTGGGGAAATTCAGGTATCATAGCAGCATGGGGGAAGGGGGGGGGGGGGGGTACAGGTAGTGAAAACAAACAGTGTAAACAAATAGGTCAATATAATTTACTATCTAACTAACTGAAATATATATTCACAGTAATCACAGTGTCACATAATGTGCAGTATGCATAAGGTAGTGTTATAATTTACTATCTAACTAACTGAAATAGGTTGTGGAGCCTGATGGCCGCTGGTATGAAGGACTGTCCGAGGCGGTTAGTTGAGTGTCGGGGGGTATGAGTCTGTGGCTGAACGTGCTTCTCATCTTGACTAGCTCGTCGTAGTGGGAGGGATTCTCCATGATGGCAGCCAGCTTCCTTCTCATCCCCCTCTCTGCCATCACCTCTAGTCTAGGTAGCTCGACTCCCACCACGGAACAAGCCTTCCTCACCAGCTTGTTGAGCTTGTTGGTGTCTCTTGAGTTGATATAGCCCCCCAGCATGCCACAGCATAGAAGAGGACACTGGCCACTGGTAAAATGACTGCAGCAGTTTATTGCACACGTTGAAAGACCTGCGTCTCCTCAGGAAGAACAGCCTGCTCTGTCCCTTCCTGTAAAGGGCCTCTGTGTTATCCAACCAGTCCAGTTTATTGTTCAGGTGTACCCCAAGGAACTTATATGAGTCCACCACCTCCACCCCTCCCCTCGGATGGTGATGGGAATCGGGGGGGGCCTCTTCTTGCCCCTCCGGAAGTCCACCACCAGCTCCTTGGTCTTACTGGTGTTGAGTTGGAGGTGGTTGCTGTCGCTCCACCCCACAAAGCTCTCCACCAGGGCTCTGTACTCATCGTCGGTGATGTAGCTTACGATGGAGGAGTCGTCTGAGAACTTCTGCAGGTGGCACCCGCTTGAGTTGCGGCAGAAGTCTGAGGTATAGAGGGTGAAGAGGAAGGGTGACAGCAGTGTTAATTTTGTCAACGAAAATTATGACGAAAGATCTTCATCAACAAAGCTTTTTCCCGCGACGACAACGAGACGTGACGTCACGTTAATGTTGATCATGTGACACTAACGTCACTAAATAATTAATTAAATATCGTTGACCAAAACTGAGGACACAAAAATGTAGTTTACAAAAACCATGACGAATTCTCTCTTAATTTATGTTGACTAAAACAAAATTAGACAAAATAATTATAACTTTTAGAATAATTCACGTTATTATTTCAGCATTTCCCATTTCCGTTTCCGGGTTAAGCTCTGCTGCGTTTATGGCTAAAAGCCAAGCAACATAACATACATGAGGCTAAAAACCGCGTCCCAGGTCTCTCGTGACTACAGCTTATACCAATAACCATGAACGGAATCTGCTACTCTCTCAAAACTCCTGCGGCAGCCGAACAGTTCTACCAAAAGAACATAGCATTTAAGACGACGGAGGCTGAGAGGATGGCTAGGCTAATAGCCTGGGAGTCTGGGGGTCGAGGGAGTCACACACCAGGGGCTTAAGATGTCTCTCAAACGTCTTCATGACGTCTGACGTCAGAGCGACTGGCCTGTAGTCATTGAGGGTGCTGGGTCGTCCCTTCATGGGCACCGGGACGATGCAGGAGGTCTTCCAGAGCTGGGGCACCCTCTTCCAGAGCTGGGGCACCCTCTCCAGCCTGAGGGAGAGGTTGAAGAGATGTTGGAGCAGTGCTGCCAGCTGCTCCGCACATGCTTTAAGCACCCTGGGATTGGTGTTGTCCGGTCCTCTGGCCTTATTCACACTAATCTTGGAGAGCTGCCTCCTGACCTGGCTGTTAGTGATGGTCATGGTTGGGGCTGATGTCTCCGTAGGTAGTGTGCTGTTGGAACTTATATGAGTCCACCACCTCCACCCCTCCCCTCGGATGGTGATGGGAATCGGGGGGGGCCTCTTCTTGCCCCTCCGGAAGTCCACCACCAGCTCCTTGGTCTTACTGGTGTTGAGTTGGAGGTGGTTGCTGTCGCTCCACCCCACAAAGCTCTCCACCATTTAATGAAGTTACATCTCATTTAAAACTAACTTAAAATCATGGTTGAGAGATGGTCAAGTGTGCGACCATTTTAACTGAGGGGTTGTATTTTAATGTATGTATTTTAGTGTATTGTAACCTATACTGATTCCTACTGTGTTTTAATTATTGTACTATGTTTTTTAACTGAGGGGTTGCATTTTAATGTATTTATTTGTATGTATTTTAGTGTATTGTAACCTATATTGATTCCTACTGTGTTTTAATTATTGTACTATGTTTTAATTATTGTTGTGCTCATGTCACCTGCCCCAGAGACTACAGTTGAAAATTTGCCAACTTGGCTAAACTGGCATATTTACAGTCAAATGTTCCTTAATATGCACTGTCTCTGTATTTTAAACCAATAAATACAAATACAAATACAAATACCAGGGCTCTGTACTCATCGTCGATGATGTAGCTTACGATGGAGGAGTCGTCTGAGAACTTCTGCAGGTGGCACCCGCTTGAGTTGCGGCAGAAGTCTGAGATATAGAGGGTGAAGAGGAAGGGTGACAGCAGTGTTAATTTTGTCAACGAAAATTATGACGAAAGATCTTCGTCAACAAAGCTTTTTCCCGCGATGACAACGAGACGTGACGTCACTTTAATGTTGATCATGTGACACTAACGTCACTAAATAATTAATTAAATATCGTTGACCAAAACTGAGGACACAAAAATGTAGTTTACAAAAACCATGACGAATTCTCTCTTAATTTATGTTGACTAAAACAAAATTAGACAAAATAATTATAACTTTTAGAATAATTCACGTTATTATTTCAGCATTTCCCATTTCCGTTTCCGGGTTAAGCTCTGCTGCGTTTATGGCTAAAAGCCAAGCAACATAACATACATGAGGCTAAAAACCGCGTCCCAGGTCTCTCGTGACTACAGCTTATACCAATAACCATGAACGGAATCTGCTACTCTCTCAAAACTCCTGCGGCAGCCGAACAGTTCTACCAAAAGAACATAGCATTTAAGACGACGGAGGCTGAGAGGATGGCTAGGCTAATAGCCTGGGAGTCTGGACCTATATCCCAGACACATACTTGCTCTCTCTCATCTGTGTATACCCACTACTATCAACATTACACATGGATTCAACAAGGACAAGACCATGTTCACTTAAAAAGGTAATGTTGGTATGAAAAGAAAAGAAACAGACGCGTATAAGTTGTTATGAATCCCTTTAGCGCTTGAAGTGCACTAAAACATCGTAATGACTTTTTATTTTTCATATAATGTTGGGTACATGCTCAGTAGAGTTACAACGCTCCCAGTGTTAGGGGCTGTAATATTTTGTTACCACACTTTATGCACATAGAAGTGCGGTGGCAGGTTCGCTAAGCGAATGTTGTTAGCTGAATGCTCTGATGGGGGCCGCCATTTTAAGTTTTAAGTTTAAAGTGACATCAGCGATCTACGGTACGACTCGAGGGACAAAAGGGAATGTGTGTGTGACGTGTGTGAAATTTGTACAGTAGGTCCCAGTGAGAATTGCAATCAGTGTGTACTGTGTATTTACACTATCCTAATGTTGCTTTGTTGGTTAAAAAAAAATAAGCAATTTAAATCAGAATATGTTCCATTCCATGTCTGACTATTTCTGAATCTATTGACCATTTCAAGGAATGTTTGGTTACTATTGGGCTTCTAGCCTTCTACTGAACTTATTGTGAATCAGCTGATAGGGTTTTGGCTAGACTATACTTAATAAATATAATTGCATTATTTACAATATACTAGGGTGACCATATTTTGATTTCCAAAAAAGAGGACATGTCCCCCCAGCCTCGAGATACTTAATGATACTCAGGCATGCGTTGCTCATGGGACAACTGGTTGCACTATGTTTTAATGACGCCGCGTGCGCACACTCCCGCGCATGCGCATAGATGTTCCCTCGCATAGCACAGACTAAAGACAGTGCCTAATTGCCTCTACGAATGGAATGTAACACATTTCATTCACAAGTTTTGTGTGAATGTATCTGAGAACGTATTTGAACACACCTGACGACCGGCCATATTGTTATGCAAAGTAGTATGAGCAACGCATGCCTGATGATACTCAACGTTTACTCAAAGATGCATTATTGTTTTAATATATTTAAAGTATGCCTCCTCTCTATGGATATACAAGTATTATTTTACTGTATATAACACAACAATATCTCTCTATAACCAAAGGCACACCAAACCAAAGTTACTCAACAATCAGCATGCTTGATTATGCCTAGAATTATCTGACAAATCTCAATGGCACAATAATAACTTAAAAATCAACCTGTAACAAAATAATAGCTCTCTTTTCAAGTCTTACTGGACAAAAATAAATAACAAAATATATGAAATAATAGAAAATAGAAAATCCAGTTAACAAATATATTTTTCAGATAAATCGTTTTTTTTGCCATGTTTCAATGAGATATTGTGCAATGGTTTCTGCTGTCTCATTTGATGTATTTAACCTCGATTCATTTTGTTTGCATGCCACCCTTCCAGTCAAAGTACTGTATTACGATTGGGAATATTTTCACTGCTCCGTGGTTTGATTTGAGTGCTTCATGTGCGACATCAATCGAGTCGAGTGGGGCGCTATAACAATTGGCTTCGGATTTAGTGCGCACACTACTGAACTTTTTGGCAATGTCAGAGTCTGGAAATGCCTTTTTTAGCAAGGCACTTGTGCAATCCATAGATTGTGATGTTTCAGAGTATGAAATGCAAACGCACCCTCCCTTCGCTGCATTTACTTTACAGCATCCTCTGTTTTCCCGGGTTTAACAAATAAGTCTGTCAACTTTGCAGACTTGCACATGTCCAAGCTTTGCACACGGTGCACTCCGCCTCCCATTTGTTCTGACGGGTCGGTACATTTGGAATTTCTTCTGCAGTTCATCTGTAAAAGTACATTCTTTGGCATTGTGAATGTGAGCTGCGGTGCGCTCTCTTCCTCTGTTTGTGAGCGTAGTTGTAGAGCCGCCCACAAAGCTTCTCAGGGATTACGTCACACACGCAACAGATTACCGTAGTATTCTGTGCAATGCGCCAGTCAATTTAAGTATATGCAAACGGTCCATGAAAGCCGGACATTATCATGAATTTATAAACCCCCCCCGGACGGCCCGGACAGGGCGTGAAAAGAGGACATGTCCGGGCAAAAGAGGACGTTTGGTCACCCTACAATATACAAATATAAAATGCCTTTTTTTCATTAGCGAAAACTAGAAAAAAATCATCCGTTTTCTGCGACTAAATCTAGACAAAAACAAAAAAGACAAAATCGAGACTAACACTGACTAAGACTAAAATGCTCAGACATTTAGTTGACTAAAACTGACTAAACAAAAAATAAATGCAGATGACTAAATATTATGAAAATGAAAAAGGAGCACTTGACACATGACTAAGACTAAAACTAAAATGAAAATAGCTGCCAAAATTAACACTGGGTGACAGCACAGTTCCTTGGGGGGCGCCGGTGTTGCTCACCAGTACGTCAGACTGACAGTCATTTAGTCTGACGTACTGCGGTCTCTCTGCGGTGAGGTAGTCCTTGTGTTATGGTTTGAAACCGACCCCAATAGCACAACACAAGACAGGTATGAGAGTTAGCCAAAAACAGGGCATTATTTATTTAATACAAAAAAGCGGCACTCAGCCTTTAAGGGGGTAAAAACATAAAACGTCCATGAACACAAAAAGGCGGCACTGTGCCTTTAACGGGCGAACAGGCTGGGAAAAAGTAACAGGGATCTTCTTCGTCCCTACAACCGAGTAGGGCTCTGCGGCTCGGCTCTGCCAAGGAATCCTCCTCCTCCAGACCAGACGCTGCCCACGGGCAATGCAGCACACAGGGGGTCCGAGGGGAACGGGATGAGAACACGCCATCCTCCCGTGGAGTAATAGGGAGCGATGGCGAGCCTCACCCCAGGAACCAGGACAACGAAGAGGGAGTTGGGAAGTAGCCGGCTTGACGTCTGGAGCGGGAACACTGGAATCCTCCCGTAGAGTATTAGAGAGCGAAGGCGGTGTCCCACTCCAGGAAAACGGCGACAGGTGGTGACGGGGGGCCCGTCGTCTCACGCTGGAGACGCGGCAGTAGAACACAGGGGTCCGAGGGGAACGGGATGAGAACATGCCATCCTCCCGTGGAGTAATAGGGAGCGATGGCGAGCCTCACCCCAGGAACCAGGACCACGAAGAGGGAGTTGGGAAGTAGCCGGCTTGACGTCTGGAGCGGGAACACTGGAATCCTCCCGTAGAGTATTAGAGAGCGAAGGCGGTGTCCCATTCCAGGAAAACGGTGACAGGTGGTGACGGGGGGCACGTCGTCTCACGCCGGAGACGCGGCAGTAGAACACAGGGGTCCGAGGGGAGCGGGGTGAGAACAAGGCCATCCTTCCGTGGAGTAATAGGGAGCGATGGCGAGCCTCACCCCAGGAACGGGGATCACGAAGAGGGAGCTGGGAAGTAGCCGGCTTGACGTCTGGAGTGGGAACACTGGAATCCTCCCGTAGAGTATTAGAGAGCGAAGGCGGTGTCCCACTCCAGGCAAACGGCGACAGGTGGTGATGGCTGGCACGTCGTCTCACGCCGGAGACGCTGCAGGTGATGGTAGCAACAAGAACGACCCGACAAGGAGTGGAGGGGAGTCTGCGATACAAGTACTCTCCCGAGCTGATCGCAAACTCCCAACAGGTGCATGAAGGTGAAAAACGGCACGCCCCCTCGTTAGGCTGCGTGCAGGATTCCTCACACCTTGATCCAGGCCACCAAGCCGTGCTCCAGCTGCATCGCAGAGAGCTTCTCCGCTAGCAGTGACGGCTGGATGGTGTTGAAGGCGCTGGAGAAATCGAAGACATAATCCTCACTGAGCTGCGCGGCTTCTCCAGGTGTGTGTACGCTCTGTGGAGCATATAGATGATGGCGTCATCCACCCCGATGTTTGCCTGGTATGCAAACTGCAGGGGGTCGAGGGAGTCACACACCAGGGGCTTAAGATGTCTCTCAAACGTCTTCATGACGTCTGACGTCAGAGCGACTGGCCTGTAGTCATTGAGGGTGCTGGGTCGTCCCTTCATGGGCACCGGGACGATGCAGGAGGTCTTCCAGAGCTGGGGCACCCTCTTCCAGAGCTGGGGCACCCTCTCCAGCCTGAGGGAGAGGTTGAAGAGATGTTGGAGCAGTGCTGCCAGCTGCTCCGCACATGCTTTAAGCACCCTGGGATTGGTGTTGTCCGGTCCTCTGGCCTTATTCACACTAATCTTGGAGAGCTGCCTCCTGACCTGGCTGTTAGTGATGGTCAGGGTTGGGGCTGATGTCTCCGTAGGTAGTGTGCTGTTGGTGTTTGTGGGTGGTGGGCAGTCTGCTGCTGCTGTTGTTGGGGGTGGGGTGCCGGTGCTGATGGGTGTGGATGGGGGGGGGGGGGGGGGGGGGGTGCTTGATAGGTGGGTACTGGTGCTGGTGTCGATGGGTGGGGGGAGGGGTGTGGGGAGGCCACTCTGGTCGAATCGGTTGAAGAACGCGTTGAACTCGTTTGCACGCTCTTGGGGGCCCTCAACAGCCGTGCCCTGCCGTGTGAACCCAGTGATCTTCCTGACACCCGCCCACACCTCCCTGGTGTTGTTGGCCTGTAGTCTGGCCTCCAGCCTGTCCTTGTAGTTGTCCTTGGCTGCCCTTAGCTCTTTTTTGAGCTCCCTTTGGACAGCCCTGGCCTGCTCAGTGTCCCCTGCCATGAAGGCCCTCTTTTTTCTGTTTAGCAGGTGTTTAATGTCCTTGTTAATCCAGGGTTTGTTGTTTGAAAAGCAGCTGTGGTATAATATCTAATGTTCTCGTGTAAATATAGTCCCCTCCCCTATATCCCCTTACCTGTGCCCCCCCCCCCTCTCTGTGGAATAAGACACTCCCCTCCCCTGTGTCCCCATTACCTGTACCCCCCCCCCCCATCTGACCTATCAAATGGGACCACACCCCCCCCCTGTTAACTATATAGATCTCCTCTTGAGATCTATCCAGGCTTCTTACCTGGGTAAATTCAGCTGATCACCTGGGGGGAAACCCTCAGCCATTCTCTCTATGTAATTCTATCTGTTTGGTTAATAAACCTTGTTATTATCCAAGCCTCGGTTGACTGAGACATTCTTCATCAGGATATCTACAAATATCCCACAATTGGCGTCTACGAACTTGTGACGGATTTTTGCGTCCTCCCGGCGTGCTGTATCATTTCAACTATACAGAGAAAAGTGAGTATAATAGGATGGTCGACCAAAAAATTTATGGAAAGGAATTAAAACCTTCCCGCTTTTCTCTGTGCCAGGTGAATATTACAGAATGTTGTCAAATATTGAGATCATGGCTGAGTAAGAATAATGTGCATTAATATATCTGATCTGTATTGAGAATCGTTACCAGGGCGCGCGTGCACCTGGGTCCTTATCAGGCGGTTCTGAAAGGATGGGTTATATGTGCTAGTCCCAAAAGTTTAGGCACAAAGGTTGAAGTGCTATTCCAGGTCGAGTCGGAGCCGACCAAAAGCTAAGGCACACAGTAAGGTTGTTGGTTTGCTAACCCAAGTCTAATTCAGACTAAAAATATAGGCAACAAAAGAAGATACGTGAGCTTATTATGATGTGATATCCTTGAAAACGCTACTCTGTTAAAAACGTTCTGTGATTCCTTTGCAAAGAGGCGGGAAGTAGGACCGAGAAGCTGATGGAATCATAATTAGAAATTACCAGAGTAGCGTCATAATATTCATTGTTTCAACCTCAAACTAAGCCCACAATCTCTTCCATTCCTGAAAACGATGTATTTTGGATTAAATTAACCAATTGATCAATACAGATAGCGGGAAGATGATCACGCGATGTCTTAGTAGTACATGACGCGATGTCCCGGGAGTACGTAAATGTACATTAAACGGGACATCAGTCGCGGAAAGTACATTAAACAGGACATTAGTCGCGAGTTCAAGAGACCGAGAGTATGATTAAACAGTATATTCACATCTAATATATCGCTGGTAAATTTCGAAGTCAGGTTCGGTCGTTATGCTTTAATAACGGTGTATAGTGTATATCAAGGGTATAAATGCCTTATCGCAGCAGGGTGCTGGGCGATTAAACGAACAGCGATCCAATACAATCAGATATATACACACGTTAACTTATATGTATTAATGTTTGTTTGTCTGTTTAAGTCTCGTTTGTATGTGCACAAGTATTATAGGACCCGTCGCGTTGCTTTATTGAGCCAAGAACCGGCTGCGGATAGCGCGACGAGCATTGAGAGACGAGTTACCGTTATACAAAGAATAACATTGAAGTGCAGTTCACGGGAACAAACTAGGATAGTAATTCCGGAATCAGCAAAACCGGCCCACGGAAACAACCATTTGGGGAAGTATAGTTTTATCGTTTCAGTTTGTTTACGTTTCACATATGCACAGGCGCGTTCATTCGGTAACAAAACGCTGGTATAGGAATTCCAGGCTATTGAGAGCTCGTGGGAAAAATACTGTATGAATTGCAAAGCGTTATTTCCGAGGCGAATGAGAACACACGAACGTCGCATGGAGCAATGACGTGACGCTATGCGCGCCGTTAAGTTATGATTTTATATTAAACTATCCATAGGCAAACGTAAAGTTTAATATGCCCAAGGCCGAAGGTATATGAAATCCACGTGCAGTATATGTTTTATTTGTATATGTATGTGCGCGCTGCTATTGGAAAGTGTTGAGTTGCGGTGGCGAGATGCAGAAGAGTGTTTCCAGGATTGCATTATCCCAGACCACCGGAGAAACGAACCGAACATTGCATTAACGACACGTAACGTGCTACAGCCTCAGGAACCAACGTCAACACAAACAGCTTTCCCCGGTGAGTATGAAAATCATAATTATAGATGCTTTGATTGATTGATTGAAAACTTTATTAACAGATTGCAGAATAGGTACAATACAGCACAGCTCAACACACAATTGTTAAGGGAATGCAGACCAGAGAGAGACTTTAGATTTGTTTACATCAGGGTCCCCCATTTTCAATTTATCAGGACATATTATGACATACATGACATACAGATAGTCAGTACTGCTACATCTGTACATTTATGACATACCAGATTTGCAAATTCAGTACTGTTTGTGATACAAAAGGAGTCAAGAAAAGGGAGTCATTTGACGTAGAAACTGTACATATACACAACTATCATCTCAGTTACAGCAAAGTACAAACTTGGGCACAAACAACATAGATCATGTTTAAAAGTAAGATGTTTAGGTTATATTCACTTGAGTTAATGTGTTTATCTAAAGAACCAATGAAAGATAACTAGCCCTTTCCATTGTAAGACATTTTAAACATGATTCAAAATGTGTGGTTCCACATTCATATGATGCTTGTGTACATATGCGATATGATTGATAAATGATAACACTATCATTACATCCTAGAACGGGATGGATGAGAAATAGCTGATGTTTTGTTAAGCTCACAGACAATCAAGGAGAACCCACTCAGATGGTCTTAGAAAAGAGTGGAAAATTAACATGTGTTTGTATTTACAGATCTGGCTCTGAGGCGAGATGCAAAACAGTGCATGACTACACCCAAATTGTATCACAAAAGACAGAAAATCCAACAATTTGCAAGTCAACCGAGAGACAGTGCAGAGCTGAGAGACAATCGATTGACCAAAGCTAGTTTTAAATAGGATTCTAATCAATTGGATAGAATTGATCTAAAAGCTAAAGAAAGAATAACAACCTTTCTTTAGAGATAATGAATAAATGCAGATAATGTTTAAATGAGGCCAAAATCATGCCTCCTCTTTTTCCACAGTAACATTGATGAGTGAGATGATGAAATAGAGAAAGACTAGATAATGTTTGTTGAGCAGACAGACAGTCAAAAGAAGATTCACCCAGAATAAAAGAAAAGAATGGGAAAATTAACATGTGTTGGTGTTTACAGACAACCAAGAGATCTGGCTCTGGGTCAAGATGCAGAATGGGGTGTAAACACATTGTATCACAAAAGTTGAAACTCCAGTGATTTGCATCTGAACACAGACAAAGCACAAAGTGAGACCAGCTACAATCATTTAAATTGAGACCCCAAAATAATCTACATTTGAACACGAAAATCAGCTGAGGACGATGTGGAGCTGAAAGACAATGCAAATGCCTAGAGAGGACTCTGACCACACCTAGAGACTCAACTTAGTATAGTATAAACACAGGTGATGATGTTGCAGTCATGAAAATCTACCTAATTCCCATACTAACAATAACTAACCAGTCGTTTTCATCATCTCTTTTCAAGAGGCACATGAATTAGAGAAGTGCCCGAGATGAAAGATTAATGATGAAAACAACTTTACTTACAATCTCCTCCTTCTATTCTCTGTTTATAACCAATAACATGCATGACTATTCTTTTAACAACTAATACATTTCCATGACTGCAAAATATCAACCACAAATTGAAGCACAATTATCTAAATGTACAAGGTATACACATACATTGATCATTTAGCTGACACTTTTATCCAAAAGCGACTCACAGGTTCTGTATGACAAGACATCAAAAAGAGCACAACTCTATCAGCTGAGTAACAATGGTCATCAAAGTGTTGAGTGCTACAGTGTAGGTTAGTTTATTAGGACAAATACATGACAGTAAGGTTAGTTAGGGTTAGATGACAAAACGAATGATTGTTTTTCATGCAAAATTAACTGGCTACCTAGATTTTATGTTTTTTCCCCATGCTAAATTATGACGAGCCACACTGAGACGTGAATAACGCCAGAGAAGTCGTGGCGAGGTAGGTATCCTGAGGCACACCCAACGCATCCTGAGGTAAGATCAACTTCAATTTAACACCACAGACTATTTTATCTGATTCAAGACTTTGGCCATTCATTTACTAATTTTATTTAAAGCCTAATGCTGTAAGATCTAGTTAGATACAAGATCTGATAAGATTGTAGTGAATGTGACCTTCTTGACACAAGGAATCACTGCTAATGCAATTGGCTTGCATTTCCTATTTTCAATTAAGTGATTTTATTTACAATAAATTGCATTAACCCTAAATGATTTTCCTCTGTAGCAGAAAGGCGTTGAATCATTTATGTGAGGAGTTTTCTAAGGCAGTTTTTATCATCCTCAGATCACGAATTGGTGAGAGGACAGGACGAGGAACACAACCCAGCGACCTGAGCGACCCACAACAGCATACTACCACCAGGGACGCCGCCAAGGAGCTGCGGACACAACCAGAACGACGACAGCAAACGTGGGAGAACCGCCATCCAACCCAGCCCACAGACATCCCCAAGAAAGTGGAGCAGGGGACCACGAAGGAGACTGACCAAGGAGACACTGACGAAGAGGAGATCAACCTTTGACGGCCTCCACCCCGGCACTGCAGACCACGGCAGACCAAACCCATCACCTGCAGATGGGAACCAAAGCCCCGACCATCAAGGTGGATTCCCATGACAAGATTGTCATCCGTGTGAGAGAGAGCGTCCTACTGACTAGCCACTACACCGGCGGGCCCTCGCCCTCCATCAAGTGGTACCGCAATGACGAGGAGAGGACAGCGAAACCAGCACAACACATTCAAAAACGCCCGCCCCCTCGCCCCTCTAGTACCGCGATGACGAGGAACGGGGGGGGACCAACCACCACACAGCACGTTCAAGAACGCCCTGACCACCATGTCTCTGGGCCTGATGGGGGCCAAGCATGAGCACAGTGGCAGACATGTGATGGTGGTGGAGAACAACACAGGTTCTAGGAAAAGAGTCTGCAAGACCACTATAGTTGACTGCTACAGGTGACCCTTGACAGGGAATGAACGGCGACCAGTGAATGTTCCCGACTGCATCGTCAAGAAGAGACATCATCAGAGACCTGTGAACCAAGAGACTTCTGAACACAGTGTCCACATTGTTATGTATTTATTTAATTTTTATGTGTTACTGTTTGGCCCTGCCACACGGCCGACAGAGAACACCTTGTCAACAACGACGCAACATCATTCAGATTAATACCTTCACAAGCAGGAAACTTTTCACACAATTGTATGTATCTGCAAAACGATGAACTAGGGATGTGATGAAAAGAAATCAATGAGAAAACATTAACAATGGTTAGTAATAATGAGCTAAAATGTATTGATGAAGGAAGAAGTGACCACATGATCACATTACATCACATTTGAATTACTTAGGTTACAAAATTGTATTGTCAGACAAGAAAGAATCAGTTGTTTTATTCTCTCATAGAAGAGGACATGTAACGTTGTTTTGCACCTGTATGGTGAACCATTGATAGTATATGCACTAGAATTACATACAGAAGCGATGCATAAGACGTTTTATCTCCTCATTTATAGAGAAGAAATGGAGAAAATTGCCTGATTCTAAGTAAAGACCAACAAAGCTGAGGCAATCACAGATGAAAGTGACACTCAAACTCAGATTAAATACAACTGGATCCTAAGTAATTTCATCAAGAATCATCATAAAATTTGCAAATATATATATATATATATATATTTGTGAACAGTTTCCCATAATCAATCATGTTAGTTTTATATTAACCACTAGGTTAACGGTTTTCAATTTTATTTTGACACATTAGCCCCTAAGGTAATGTCTATTGTAAATATTACTATGTTTGTATATGTACAACCATGACATAACCATGACATTAGCTCCCCTGAGTCACGACATGAACGACTGAAGGTATGCCAAGATATTTGCACAGCGATAGCTTCTAATGATTATGTTAATTGTTGTTTGATATCAGAGTTGAGGACCACTCATTGATATAGGTATTTTGAGCGATTAATAAAAGAAAAGGGTGATATCTATTCCCACATCTCTGATATCAAAATAACACAGACCGCAGTCCAGTCGATCATGTCATGAATCATGTATGTAAATAATTCTATTTTAAACTATTATTTTCACTTTTACCTGTTCCAAACAATCCTGGTATATTATACATTAATCTCACCCACATTATAAGAAAGAAAAGTGAGTATTGTGGTATAATATCTAATGTTCTCATGTAAATATAGTCCCCTCCCCTATATCCCCTTACCTGTGCCCCCCCCCCTCTCTGTGGAATAAGACACTCCCCTCCCCTGTGTCCCCATTACCTGTACCCCCCCCCCCCCATCTGACCTATCAAATGGGACCACACCCCCCCCCTGTTAACTATATAGATCTCCTCTTGAGATCTATCCAGGCTTCTTACCTGGGTAAATTCAGCTGATCACCTGGGGGGAAACCCTCAGCCATTCTCTCTATGTAATTCTATCTGTTTGGTTAATAAACCTTGTTATTATCCAAGCCTCGGTTGACTGAGACATTCTTCATCAGGATATCTACAAATATCCCACACAGCGTACCTTTTTTGTGGGTGCGATGCTCTCCTCACAGAATCTGATGTAGTCTGTGATGCAGTGGGATAGTCCATCAATGTCATCTCCATGGACCCTCTCAAACATGTCCCAGTATGTCGACCTGAAACACTCCCGTAGCTCCTCCTCGACGTCGTCAGACCACTGTGGGACAGACCTGGTGGTCGGTGGCTGTATCTTAATGATAGGCCTGTATGTAGATACAAGCCTCACTAGATTGTGGTCTGACTGGCCAAGGGGGGCCAGGGAAGTCGCACGGAAAGCCTTTATATTAGCATACAGGATGTCCAGTGTTTAGTCTCCCCTGGTTTTTCAGGTGACATACTGGGTAAAGTTTGTCAGGGTCCTGTTTAGTCTGACATGGTTGAAGTTCCCATTGATAAAAATAAATGCATCCGGGTGTTTTGTCTGGAACCCATACATTTACATTTACATTTAGTCATTTAGCTGACGCTTTTATCCAAAGCGACTTACAAGTTCTGTACGACAAGCCATCAGGAAGGGCACAACTCTATCAGCTGAGTAACAATGTTCATCAAAGTGTTGAGTGCTATAGTGTAGGTTAGTTTATTAGTGCATGACAGTATGGTTAGTTAGGGTTAGATAATTTTTTTTTTTTTTTTTTTTTTTTTTCAGATAATGGTTGAATAATTGCGTCTTTAGTCGACGGCGAAAGATTGGACGTGTTTCGGCTGTCCTAACTGGGGTGGGTAGTTCATTCCACCATTGTGGGGCAAGGATTGAGAATAGGCGACTTCTCTTTGCTGACCCTCCCGGAGCTTGGATAGGAGTAGGTCTGAGGCGGCCAGAAGATTGGTGGAATGAACTACCCATCCCAGTTAGGACAGCCGAATCCCGTCCAATCTTTCGCCGTCGACTAAAGACTCACTTCTTCAACCATTATCTGAAATGATAATAAAAAAAAAAAAAAAAAGATCTAACCCCGACTAACCTTACTGTCATGCACTTGTCCTAATAAACTAACCTACACTGTAACACGCAACACTTTGATGAACATTGTTACTCAGCTGATAGAGTTATACCCTTCTTGCTGTCTTGTCGCACAGAACTTGTAAGTCGCTTTGGATAAAAGCGTCAGCTAAATGACTAAATGTAAATGTAAATGTAAGATGCAGAGCGTAGGGGTCTTGAGGGTGTGTAGTTAGAGACCATTGACCGGAGGTAGGCGGGAGCAGTTCCCTTTGCCGCACGGTATGCTAGGTTGAGGGCCTTGAAGCGGATTCGTGCAGCAATGGGGAGCCAGTGCAGGTCCCTAAGAAGTGGGGTGACATGGGCCGACTTCGGTAGGTTTGAGATCGGGCGGGCCGCTGCGTTCTGAATGAGTTGAAGAGGCTTAGTGGCAGTGGCCGGGAGGCCAGCGAGCAGTGCGTTGCAGTAGTCGAGGTGGGAGATGGCTGTTGATTGGACGAGGAGTTGGGTGGCTTCTTTTGTCAGGAAGGGGCGGATCCTTCTGACGTTGCTCAGGAGGAATCGGCAGGTTCTGGTTGTCGCTGCGATGTGAGCAGAGAAGTTCAACTGGTCGTCGAGGACAACACCAAGGTTCTTGGCGGTCGGGGACGCGGTCACAGCTGCATTCTCGACTGTGATGGAAAGGTCGGTCAGGGGGGAGGATTTGGCCGGCAGGTGGAGCAATTCTGTTTTGCTTAGGTTCAGTTTGAGGTGGTTGGTCCAGCGACTGTGGAGTGTATGACGTCACTCGCCTGCGCCGCCACCGCGCTCGGTGGGATGTAAACAGTCAGAGCCAGAGTCCAGCCACTGAAGAGTCGATTAGAGTCATTGAGGAGACCTACAACAAGTATGTGGAAAAACCTCCCCCCTCTAAAGATGTGACAGAGCCAATCGAGAGTGAGGAAGGGGAGTCTGAGATGGAGGAGGTGAAGGAGATGGAGGAGGTGACTGCATCTGAAACCATGGAGGGGAAAGGAGATGAGGTCCCTACTGTAGCTACAGACGTGACCAAGAAGAAAAACAAACAGAAGAATAAGAAAAAGAAGGAGACCAAGAGAGCAATGAAAGGACATGAAGAGAGTCAGGACAAACCTGTCAAAGAGAACACCAGGACAACCAGTCAAAGACCCAACTCTTCTGGAAGTAAGACAGAAGTTGACCCATCATCAATTCGATCTTATTTCCAATCTGCAAAGGACATAAGCGCGAAGCGACAGAGGGAAATTGGATCACTAAGCTCAGAATCTGGGACCAGCCCACCAGTAAAGAAGCGGGCTGATGACCAGGAAGATATTCAACAGCCACCTGGCCAACAACAAAGCCTCCAAGTCTCAACCAAAGCAGGTGCCATGCCAGAGATGGCCAGCAGGCCACCAGCAGGTGAACATGGTGTGACAGGAGGGGCGCTCAGTAAGCCCCAGGCGACATCAGAGGAACAGAGTGCCCACCCAGTCAACTCTGTGGAGATGTGTTCAAAAGTAGTATCTGTGCCAGTAGGCTTTAGTGATCATAACATTATTGCAGTAGCAAGGAAAACTAAGGTGCCAAAAGCTGGGCCTAAAGTTATATACAAGAGAATGTACAATAATTTCAATGAAATGTGTTTGTTGAAGACTTGAACGAGATACAATGGGATAATGTGACTGAACTAACGAGTACAGAGAATGCCTTACAATCATTTATGAAACTGTTCTCATCCATCTGTGACAAACACGCCCCTATGAGGAAATTAACAGTCAAAACAACTAAAGCCTCTTGGCTTGATTTGGAGTTGAGAAGCTGTATGAAAGAGAGGGATCAATTGAAAAAGGATGCTATTGCATCCGGTGGCTCGGATGATTGGCAGGCCTACCGTTTTCTGAGAAACAAAGTCACCAAAATGAATACACAGAAGAAAAAACAATACTATAAATCCAAGTTTGAAGAAATTAAAGGTGACAGCAAAAAGTTATGGAGAACCTTAAATGAGGTCATGGGAAATAATAAAACAAATAGGATGCCCTCGTTTATAGAAGCAGCTGGTGGATTTATTACCAAACCTCGAGATATAGCCAATAATTTTAATGATTATTTTATTGATAAGGTGGAGATGATAAGGAATCAAATGCTGCCAGTGGATGGTAAGCTGTCTGAATCAATAATTAAACAGCATATTATGCATACAAAAAAATGTGAATTTGATTTTATGGATATAAATCTAGAGCAAATGGAAAAGCTTCTCTTGTCCATACAGTGTGACAAACCTTGTGGTCATGATAACTTAGATGGTAAACTGCTCCAGCTGGCAGCCAGAATTGTAGCAAAGCCACTGTGTCATATTTTTAATCTATGTCTAAGTGAGGGTGTTTTTCCTCAAATGTGGAAGATAGCTAAGGTCACTCCACTTCCAAAAAATGCTAAACAGCCTTTTAATGGAGCAAATAGTCGACCTATTAGTATCTTGCCAGTTTTAAGCAAAATCTTGGAAGGTGTTGTTTTTAAACAGATTCAGCATTACCTCTCAGAAAACAGTATAAATTCTCAATTCCAACATGCATATAAGGAGGGTTATTCTACATGTACAGCTTTAACACAATTAACAGATGACTGGCTACAACAAATTGACAGGAAGCGAATGGTGGGTACTGTACTACTGGATTTCAGTGCAGCTTTTGACCTCATAGATCACGAGTTGCTGCTCATAAAACTAACTGCATATGGATTCAGAACTGCAGCTGTTAACTGGATAAAAAGCTATCTATGTAACAGACATCAATGTGTTGTGTTTAATGGTACCCTGTCCAACTTTAAATCCCTACAGTGTGGAATTCCACAGGGAAGCTGCCTGGGGCCCCTCTTCTACTCCATTTTTACAAATGATTTGCCATGGGTATTAGAAAATACATGTATGGTTATGTACGCCGATGATACTACAATGTATGCATCATCAGACAAGACAGAAGAGCTTAATGAAGTCCTTCAGAGAGATTTGAACTTAGTGTCCACTTGGGTGTCTGAAAACAGGCTGAAGTTAAACATCTCAAAAACCAAGAGCCTAATATTGGGATCCAAGCATACTATAAGAAAAGACGTGAAGCTAAGTATATCTTTAGACGGAACAGCTATTGAGCAAGTTAGAGAGGCAAAGCTGTTGGGTGTCACACTTGATGGAACACTCTCATGGTCAACTCACACCAACAATGTGGTTGCCAAAATGAGCAGAGGTATTTCAATTATCAGAAGGTGTAGGTATTTTCTAGCCGATCTGATATTGAAGCAAGTGATACAGTCATTAGTTCTTTCTCACCTTGAATACTGTCCAGCTGTCTGGTCTAATGCCTCAAGACAAGAGCTCAATAAGATCCAGCTCACTCAGAACAGAGCGGCCCGTCTGGCCCTGAACTGCTCAATGAGAAACAGTGTGGAGGGGATGCATACCAAGCTGTTGTGGTTGAAGGTGGAAGACAGACTGCATTGCAGCCTGATCTTGTTCATGAGGAATATATATATCTCAAGAGAACCTATCTGTTTGTATTCACAGCTAACATGTACACATGATCGACATAAGTATAATACTAGGCATGCCTGTAGGGAAACGTTCACACTGCTACTACCAAAAACCAATGCAGCAAAGAAAACTGTGTTATATAGAGCCATGTCATATTGGAATAAACTGCCAGTACATCTTACTCAGATAACCAGTAAGATAAGTTTTAAAAATAATTTGAAAAGAGCATTGAGAGAAAAAGAAATTAGTTTACATTAAAGAAAAACACAGATACTGTAGTTTACACTGTAAAGATATGACTGTCTGAGAGTTTAATCCCTTTTATTGTATTTTCTGTGATCTGATACTCTGTTTGTGTACTGTAATGCTATTTGGAAATATTTTTATATTTTTATATGTAGGAATATTGGAATATATTTTTAAATGTATGCTACTATAATGTTATGTATGTATGTACTGTTTTTTGTTGTGTGTGGACCCCAGGAAGACTAGTTGTTGCTGCGGTGATGACTAATGGGGATCCGTAATAAAGATAAAGATAAAGAACATGTGTTATTTCTCGCTGTAAATAGTATGGATGCAGACTCAGTGCCAATAGTTTGATGTCGGGGGAACAGATGCGTTCCTTGACGGTGATGTGCCCGGGGTGACACCATTTGGAGTTAACAAAGACAACAAGCCCTCCGCCTCTCCTCTTGCCGCTTTGTTTACCCCTGTCGGCGTGCACCTCTGCGAAGCCCTCTTGTTCAATTACACTGTCTGGGATGTTATCGTTCAGCCAGGATTCTGTAAAGCACAGTAGGCTCGCCTCCCTGTACTCACGTTGGTTGTTCATCAGGGCTGAGAGCTCGTCCGTCTTGTTGGCCAGCGATCGCACGTCCCCATAACGACAGACGGCAGGTAAGGCTTAAATCTCCTGCTATCCTTTCTCCTGTCCCTCACGATCGTGCCAGCTCGTTTCCCCTGTCTGCGTATCCTTATGTCAGCTGGTAGATTCCTCGGTGGCGCTGCGACTCTGTCTCGAAAGCAGTTGACTCAGTTGATCAGCACAGTGTTTCAGTGTCCTTCCACATATTCCATCTGACCCTTTAGCTTTATTTACCTTAATCTCTTAAAAATGTTTAGCTACTGACTGCATGGAGACTTCCAGTGGATGTCCAGGTGCGAGTGAATCTGATAGCTCCTTAAGTTCAGCACTAAAATCCCGAGAGTTTTTAGGGGCTGTATTGGTGTTCATCCCGGACATAATTTTAATTCCTTTCCAGCCTGAACGCATATCACCTTGATTATATTTATCTGCTATTTTATTCTTATAGTCTAGCCTTATTTGTACTTTGAACGGCATTCAGAACTCTGTATCCACACTAGCAGACCTTGTTCAGCAAATGGAGCACCGCGTTGGAGCCAATGAAGACAATGTGAATGATCTCACCACCCGCGTCACACAACTTGAAAAAGACAACTCTTACCTGCTGACAAAGATTGATGATATGGAGAACAGAAGTAGATCTTTGAACCTCCGCTTCATAAAAGTACCCGAGGCCGCTGAAGGTCGGGACCTGATTGGGTTCAGGGCTGGCCTGATTCCTCAACTCCTGGGGCAGGATAACTTCCCCACTCCATTATCCATTGAAAAGGCTCATCGCAATGCGACCTTTCGACAGGATGACAGATCCAACCCGAGACCTATCCTGATAAAGCTACAACACTTTCAGGATAAAGACAAGATCCTCAGACTTGCTCGTGAAAAAAAAGAGTTGTTCCTCATTGATTCACGTGTCTTCATTTTCCCCGACTACAGTGTTGAACTGACAAGGAGACGCCAGGCCTTCCTACCAGTGAAACGGCGTCTCAGAGATCTTAATTTAAGATACTCACTTCGTTTTCCAAGCACCCTGAGTGTGACCGTCAATGGCAAAGAGGAGCTGTTCCGTGACCACAAAGTTGCCGAAGCTTTCTTCAAGACTACAGCGTAATAAACTCCCATTCTCGTCAAAGTCTTTCGAAGATTTCACCTCATGTTCTAGGATGACAAAGTTGCTGACTCCAATCGATGCCAACAGGCTAGCTTTAGCCATTCACTCGCCAATAACGCCAAGACAGTCTTTCAAAAAAAAGTTTGTGAAAATTCCTCTTCATGATCTACGTTAACTCCATCAATATGAAAATGGTGACGAAAAAATATTCTTTAGTTTTCTTCGCTTGCATCCAATTATTATGAATTATTAGTTATATTTTATATATATTTTTTCCCTTTAATGAATCTTATCACTGAAATGTACACTGTACCCTTTCCAACCTCACATGTGGTACTATCCTACCTTACCATTTGTTAAGTTACTACTGAGCTACATATATATACATGACATGAAACAGACAAAGCTCAGTGGGGTGGAGGTTCTGGCCTACTCACCTAAATCCTTGGGCTTAAGGGGTCAAGGATCAATGGGCCAGTCTTGTTTTCTGTTTTTTGTTTTTCTGTTTTTTGTGTGTGCCAGTTGTGTTCTGTCTGTTTGTCCTGTCTCTGTGTGCTCTTGTGTTTTATAACCTTCTATGGATCTGCTTTACTCTACTATGTTTGGTCAATGATAGTATCCTTATAAAACGTATGAACAACTGGATAGTGTTAAAGGTTTGAAAATGATTCATTTGAATATTAGAAGCCTTCGTATTAAAATCACTCTACTTCGTGCATGGGTTGAACTATATAAACCTAATATTATAACCTTGTATGAAAGGAAGGCAGCAGGACCGGACGGCATCCCCAGCCGCATCCTAAAAGTCTGTGCCAACCAACTGGCCCCGGTATTCACTGACATATTTAACCTGTCCTTAGAACAGGCTGTCATCCCCACCTGCCTGAAGAAGTCCACTATCATCCCTGTACCTAAAAAATCCAAGCCTGCTTGCCTCAACGACTACCACCCTGTAGCTCTCACCTCCATAGCCATGAAGTGCTTTGAGAAGCTAGTAAAGGGCTACATCTGCTCCTCCATCCCCATCAACCTGGACCCCCTGCAATTTGCATACCGCCCCAACAGGTCCACGGAGGACGCCATAGCCCATGTGCTGCACACAGCAGCATCACACCTGGACAAGAGGAAGGGGAACTATGTGAGAATGCTATTCATCGACTACAGCTCAACATTCAATACCATAGTCCCCTCCAAACTCATAGCCAAGCTCAGGGACCTGGGCTTGAACTATGACCTCTGCCAGTGGGTCTTGGACATCCTGACGGGCAGACCCCAGGTGGTGAGAGCAGGCAACTGCACCTCCTCATCCATCACCCTCAACATAGGGGCCCCCCAGGGCTGTGTTCTGAGTCCCCTCCTCTACTCCCTGTACACACACGACTGTGTGGCTCAGCGGAGTAACAACACAATCATCAAATTTGCTGACGACACAGTAGTGGTGGGCCTGATCTCTGCAAACAACGAGAGGGCCTACCTGGAAGAGGTCAAGTTCCTGGCGGGATGGTGCCAGGAGAACAGCCTCTCCCTGAACGTCATCAAAACAAAGAAGATGATTGTGGACTTTAGGAGGTCGGGGGTCAAGGACTACAGCCCCCTCAGCATCGACGGGGCACCGGTTGAGAGAGTGAACAGTTTTAAGTACCTCGGAGCCCACATATCCGAGGACTTGGACCACACACATTGACAGTGTTGTGAAGAAGGCACGACAACGCCTCTACATCCTCAGGCGCCTAAGGAAGTTCCAAGTCAGTCAGAAGATCCTTAAGAACTTCTACTCATGTACAATAGAGAGCATCCTGACTGGCAACATCACCTCCTGGTTTGGGAACAGCACTGCACAAGACCGTAGCAGACTACAAAAAGTTACACGTTCAGCCGAACGCACAATTGGAGGGGGGCTTCCCACCCTCCAGAACATTTACAACAAGCGGTGCAGGGGTAAGGCTAAGAGAATCATCAAGGACTCCAGCCAACCGAACAACTGCCTCTTTGAACTGCTGCGGTCAGGCAAGCGATACCGGAGTCTCAAGGCGAGCACAGAAAGACTCAGAAGAAGCTTCTATCCCCAGGCCATCAGGCTGCTCAACAAACAATAAACACTATGCAACAACCATCAAATGCACACAGCACACACAACACACGCACACACTCACTTTAAACAAACAACACACTGCAGCACCCACTCTCCACACTTTAGATCACCTAAACACACTTTATATTTATTGGTAAAGGATTTGCACTACAACTCGTACACCTTACTGTAAATTGTACCTAAATTGTACCTCATCCCATTTCTGCTTTGCACTATATAGTATTGTATATTAGTACATTGCATAGTATATTGTATATTGTATGGTAACTCAGTTACTTCTATTCTGCATCGAACATTGTACATATGTCTATACTGAACACTGTGACCTCTATTTTTACTTCTATTTTACATGCTATATTATTTTATTTCATACTTATCTTGTCTAGCACAGTCTCTGGAGCGTAACAGTAAGACGAATTTTGTATACAAGTATTCTGTACTTCTGTATGACAACTATTAAAGAAACTTGAAACTTGAAACTTGAAACCTTGCTCTCCAATAGAATATCTAATAATGAAATTAAACTCACAAATTATGTCCTATATAGAGCTGACAGGGGAACAAAGGGAGGCAGTTTAGCCACATATGTGTCATCCAATCTGGCTTCCGAACTAATTACACCCGTTGTTGCATGGCATGCCATGCAGGTCTTGACCCAACCCCCAATGTCAACCTTCATCCTGGGCCAGACGAATTTTGCTGCCATTAGGCGCTGTGATGGTTTCCTGCCCGGGTGCGAGAGACCATGGATAGCCTCGAAAACTTGTCGTCTCCATGCCCGTGGAACAACTGGCCTTGGCTGCGTGTTACATTCAAGCCTAAAATATGGCTCGTCAAGGCCTTGAATGCGACGTGGTGGACACAGGACACTGGACAAAAGTTTATCAAAAATAACTATTTATTTGCAACTAACTAAATGGACAGAAATAGTGGGAGCTGGGTGTTCCAGACTCCAAAGTTAAATAACAAAACTATAAGCAAAAGGAAGAACAAGCCGAATGTACAACAAAATAGTGAGAGCAGGTGAGACACTGGAGAGCTGCGACATCTCCTGTGAAGTGGGGGAGACTTGACTGCTGCCTGCACTCTGCATTTGTAGGGCGTGGTGCCTCATCACCACACCTGTGATCAATTAAAAAAGCGGCCATTTTAAACACAAGCAAAACCAGGAAGAAACAGTATGTCAATTAAACCACCAATTAGTGACAGCACACTTAACCACAATGTGAATATGCACCACAGACAGTAAGTATCCCTCCACCATGTGAAAGTAATACGTAACACCCCCACACCGAAGATTTATGTTCTTCTCCCAACTATAGCCCAAAGAAACCATCACCAAGAGAATGAACATAAATAAATAAATAAGAAGATTCTTACCAACCTTACCAAAAAAAATTGCAACCACACACTCTAACATGTGCAGCGCCTGTACTGTGTTGAGTGTGAGCCCCGGTCAAGAGTCACACTCAACTGTACACCAAAAATTACTGTGACCCACAAAGCGAGCCACTACCACAGAGTGACAACGGGACGGCCCCTGTCGAACACAACCCTTAACTCTGTCGAATGCGCTCTACTGAGGAACATCCGACACTGTCGTTTAGCAACCCCGTCCTGACACCCGCCCAAGCGAGACCCCACCAAAATGTATCCAGCCGGGCCTGGATGGAGCGGAGCTAGTGGAAACATCTGGGCAACTAAACCCCACTCAGCCCCTACTGAGGCGCAAGGCCTAGAAGCCAATCCACCCACCAACACATCACCACCAAACAAAAAACTCACGACAACAGGTCCCTCCGCCGATACAGACCTGACAAACAGAGACAACAAACTGGAGTCAGCATGAGACAGCAGCTCACCGTGCTCAGGACAGAAAACAGGAAAACAAAATACAGGCTCCACATCAACAGGCCGCTCCACCGACACCGACCTGTCAAAAGGAGACAGCAAACTGGAATCACACACTCGAGAAAAAACAAACTCATCGCGCTCCGGACAACCAACAGGAAAACTATCAGCACACTCCCCTGGTACCAACACAGTGCCCATCTCCTCCCCACCTGGCACTGTCAGTACATGAGACTGTACTGAGGGCTGTACCCCCGATAGCTGTACAGGAGACTGTGAGTCACGAACATCCAGAGCAGGATGTACCGCCACAGGCACGTCCTCACCATCCCTGGAACAGAGCAACATCACGTCAGGCACAAAAATATCTAGAGTACCACCCAAAATGGCGTCACAAAAAACAGCATGGTCAGGAACCAAAATGGTGGCACACTCATCAACACTGTGACTCAAAATGGCGCCACAAAAATTAGCACTGTCATTCGCAACAATGACAGAAGAAACTGCACCGTCATGAGCCAAAACAGTGTCACAAAAAATAGGACTGTCATGAGCAACAATGGTGTCACAGACAGCAACAGTGTCATGAGACAAAAAGGTGCCCGATTTGTTTCTACTGTCACAATCAAAATGGTTGCCACCCATTAGACAAGGTTGTGAAGACTGCTCCTGCTGCACAGGACACAGGTAACTAGGTCGACAAGCATACCTAACATACCCAGCGCCTGGCAGAGAGTCAGTGTGGTCACATGAAGCAATATCAGAACCAATAACTGACATACTGGGATCATCACCGCTGACAAGTGAGACATCATGAACATTAGAGCTATAGGAAGGCCGGCAGCCCAATTCTGGCCTTGTAGCCCCCTCAACCAGAATGGTGCCACATGAAATGTCAGAAACGGTGCCACATGAAGTAGCAACAACCTTCTCACTCTCATCCTCCTCATTCTCCTCCTCCAATCCGGCTGTGGCCTCAGCCACTGTAAAGGCTGGGAAGCCCACGAGACACTGCTCCGCCACTCGAGTATCTGGCACGCATGTCACCTCCGGTTTCACCAGTACTTTACCTCCAGCCAAGTCATTGCCCAAGAGCAACGTTACCCCCTGCATAGGGAGTTTGCCAGCCGTCACTCCGATCACCACTGGTCCTGATACAAGGGCACAATCAAGAAAGACATTATGCAGCGGCACATTCATCGTGTGCATTCCAAAAGCCTCAATAACAACCCCTGCACCCAACTCAGAGTGGTGCGTAAAGGGCAGGACACTACTTTGCACAAAGGATTGGGATGCGCCAGTATCACGGAGAATTGTCACCGGTACTTTAGGACCTCCCTCTGTCAATGAAACAAACCCATTACTCCTGAAAGGTGTGTAAAGGTCATCCACTCCTTTGCCATCTAGTGGAGACAGAACAGGGTTACGTACAGGTGTATTTATCAACATCACTGGTCTGGGTGGGTTAGACGGGCGCTTTTCCGGGTGCAAACGATAACAATTTCCCATCACATGTCCTGCACTCCCACAATCCTGGCACTTCCGGGCATCATCGCTTCCCCATGCCCCATTAAACTTACCACTACCCCCAGCACTGGACCCTGTAGGCCTATTAGGAGTCAATTTTGGCCTCCCCTCATCATGCAAAGGATAATGCTGTCTCTCAAAAGACGTCCTGTGGGTCAACACATACTCATCAGCCAGGACCGCTGCTGCTGAACAGGTCCTGACTTTCCTCTCATTTAAGTACATAGCAATATCCTCAGATACGCCATACACCTTGAATTCCTCCAATAAGATTAGGTCCCTAATCTCTTCCACTGTGGTGACCTTTTCTGCTGCACACCACCGATCAAAAAGCAACCGCTTTTCCCTCACAAACTCCACAAAAGACTGAGAGTTCTGTTTCCTCAAATTGCGGAATTTCTGGCGGTAAGCCTCAGGGACCAATTCATAGGCTTTAAGGATAGCCTGTTTCACCAAAGCATAATCCTTATTATCAGGATACATCGACGCATACACGATCTGTGCCTTACCGCGCAAAGCACTCTGCATGAGGATAGTCCATTTATCTGCTGGCCAGCCGCAACTGCCAGCTATGTCCTCAAATAATAAAAAAAAACTATCGACGTCCCTTTCCAAAAAAACCGGAACCATGCTTTTCTGCCTAGCCATATCAAAACCCGGCTCCCGATGCACATGCATAGCACCAGCACCACCCGCATTACGCATCGCCATCTCCCGGTCATATGCTGCCTGGGCGCGTACCTCCTGTGCCACCTCAATAGCTTCCTGGGCCTGGGCTGCAGCTGCTCTTCTCACCCCAGCAGCCTCCTCAATAGCCTCAATAGCCTCCCTGGCTGCAGCTGCTGCTGTAGCTGCTGTAGCTGCTGCTGTAGCTGCTGCAGCTGCTCTCCTCACCTCACTAGCTTCAATAGCCTCCCTGGCTGCAGCTGCTGCTGTAGCTGCTGTAGCTGCTGCTGTAGCTGCTGCAGCTGCTCTCCTCACCTCACTAGCTTCAATAGCCTCCCGTTCAGCCTCCCGTTCAGCTGCTTTGTCCTCACGGTCTGCCTTGTTAATAGCTGCAAGCTCACGCGCCGTCCTAAGCTCCACATCTCGCCCACGCGGTAGCTCAAAGCCTTCTCCCTCCTCCTCCAGAGTTCTACCTGCAGCCACACCAAAAACCTTCATTGTACTCAGTTCCTCAATTAATTGACCTACCAAGTTCTCCTTTTTCTGGCCTGCATCGAGGTCTATTGAAAACCTTGCTGCCACCTGTAGTAACTCATCCTTTGAATTTTTTTTTACCTTAGCCAGTGTTGGCTCTGCAACAAAGTCATCAATGTCCAACGTCATTGTCTATTATCCACCGTAAACGACAACAAACGAATACAACAATATTAATTACTAATAAAGTAATTAATCAACCAATTAATGAATTACTAATACAAGGCAATACTACAATTAATCCACAACAAGGGATATAGTTCAGTATCCAAAACACAAGCAACCCACCCACCGTTCCTACGACCTGGGGTTCAAACTCCAATTTCCCTGTATCCACAAAAAGGTGTAGCACGTAATTAAATAACAGTGATTGAAGATACACGGCATAACACAGCACGCAATGAAACTCACAAGCAGTAGTTCAAAACACGGCATTTTATGTTAGCACGCAAAACAAATCACACTGCATTTAAGACACACGGCATAACACATACTGGATCAAAAAGGTCAAGCTCAATAATGCACACAGATCCTATACTAGAGAATCACAGCAGACACTGCTACTGGACACTAGCTACAGGCCTCTGCTGAGATGAACCACCCACAAGACTAACCCTGTGGTAGGCATTTATCCCAAAATACTGGAACAAACGCTCTTCAGTAACAACCAAGTGAGGCAAAACCCCTTGTGTTACTCAACAAACAAATTCAACAAACAAATTCTAATAATCCAAACAGGTGCTCCATACAATCTGATTTGACTCACAAATAGCTTCTAAAAAACCTATACTGCAGTCAAAAGAAGGACTGCTAGGCCCACCACATGTCTAATCTAACAAAAACCACTTACATCAGGTCCTAACACACTAATTACATTTCCCGGCCCCCTAACCTACCTATACTGAAAGCTAATGCACTGTAGACCTAGCTTTCTTCAACCACACCTGCTACCAGCCAAAGATCATATACCAATCACTTCTTTGACTGCCCCAGGAGTACGTGGTACACAGGAGGCTAACAACAGCCAGAAAACAATGAAATTACCTACCTGTGGTGTCCACTAAACTAAATATTTTAAAGCATACCAGTAGTCAAATCAAATTATAAATTAAGAACATACTTACCTGTTTGAAGACCGGCTAGAGCCCCCATGTTACATTCAAGCCTAAAATATGGCTCGTCAAGGCCTTGAACGCGACGTGGTGGACACAGGACACTGGACAAAAGTTGATCAAAAATAACTATTTATTTGCAACTAACTAAATGGACAGAAATAGTGGGAGCTGGGTGTTCCAGACTCCAAAGTTAAATAACAAAACTATAAGCACAAGCCGAATGTACAACAAAATAGTGAGAGCAGGTGAGACGCTGGAGAGCTGCGACATCTCCTGTGAAGTGGGGGAGACTTGACTGCTGCCTGCACTCTGCATTTGTAGGGCGTGGTGCCTTATCACCACACCTGTGATCAATTAAAAAAGCGGCCATTTTAAACACAAGCAAAACCAGGAAGAAACAGTGTGTCAATTAAACCACCAATTAGTGACAGCACACTTAACCACAATGTGAATATGCACCACAGACAGTAAGTATCCCTCCACCATGTGAAAGTAATACGTAACACTGCGCCATAGATATATCACATAGCAGCGTCGTGCCATCATCAAAGAAGGGGACGTCCGCCAACTGGAGACCAGTAACCGCCGTCCTGCATGCCTGGATGTCTGGGTCTGAAACCTGATCCGCAGCCATACGGGCGTAATCAATTCCCAGGTGGACAGCACAAATGGCGGCCCGCGAGAGGCAGTCAGCCACGGGGTTGTCCTTCCCCGCCACATGCTGGATGTCAGTGGTGAACTCAGAGATGAAAGCCAGATGGCGTTGTTGCCTGGCAGACCATGGTTCGGACACCTTCGACCATAGCAAAAATCAATCGTTTGTGGTCTACAAAAATAGTGAAAGGGCGAGCCTCCAGCAGGAAACGGAAATGTCTGACCGCCAAGTACAGGGCGAGGAGCTCACGGTCAAAGGTGCTGTACTTCTGTTCGCTGCAACGGAGTTGTCGGCTGAAGAACGCCAGGGGTTGCCAAATGCCCTCGACCAACTGTTCATATACGCCTCCAACGGCATAATCCGAGGCATCAGTTGTCAATGCCACGGGAGCCTCAGGCACGGGGTGCGTCAGCATGGTTGCGCTCGCAAGGGCCTCCTTGGTATCCGAGAACGCCTTTGACATGTCGTCGGACCAGGCGATGGCATGCTTGGGAGTCTTGCCCTTGAGAGCCCCATACAGGGGGTGCATTAGGTGGGCAGCCTGAGGGATGAACCGATGATAGAAATTCACCATCCCCAGGAACTCCTGCAAGGCCCTAACCGTGGTAGGGCGTGGGAGCCGCAGCACCGCTTCCACCTTTACTGGTAATGGGACCGCTCCAGCAGTAGTGATGTGGTGGCCAAGGAAGTCCATGGCAGGCAGACCAAACTGACATTTTGCTGGGTTGATGATTAATCCATGCTCTCTGAGGCGACTGAAGAGGAGTCGGAGGTGTGTTAGGTGTTCCGCCTTGGACGTGCTGGCTACCAGGATATCGTCTAGGTAGACGAACTCGAAAGACAGGTTGCGCAGCATGGCGTCCATTAACCTCTGAAAGGTCTGAGCCGCATTTTTTAGGCCAAAAGGCATCCTCAAAAATTCAAAGAGCCCGAATGGGGTTATAACTGCCGTCTTGGGGATGTCCTGAGGGCTAACCGGCACCTGGTGGTATCCTCTCACCAGATCCACCTTTGAAAAAACAGACGCTCCAGCAAGGTGGGCTGAAAAATCTTGTATGTGTGGAACCGGGTAACGATCAGGTGTAGTGGCGTCATTAAGGCGCCGGTAGTCGCCACACGGACGCCAGCCGCCGTTGGCCTTTGGAACGAGATGGAGAGGCGAGGCCCAAGGACTGTCGGACCGACGAACGATGCCCAGTGCCTCCATGGAGGCAAACTCATTCCTAGCGATGGTGAGCTTCTGTGGGTCGAGACGACGAGCCCTAGCATGTACTGGCGGGCCTTCCGTGGAGATGTAATGCACGACTCCATGCTTAGTGGCCGCGGACGAGAAGGTGGGTGTTGTGATGTCCGAGAACTCCAACAGGAGGCGGGAGAAATCATCAGTGGGCGCGACGGCGCTGGACAGTGTCATTGTGGCCGTGTCACTGCGCTCACATGCTAAGGAGCCAAAATTCTCAGCATTGACGAGCCGGCGATTCCCCACGTCTACCAAGAGACTGTTGGCGCAGAGAAAGTCAGCGCCTAGGAGGGGAGTAGACACCTTGGCCAACACAAAATCCCAGCTGAAACGCTGGTCAGCAAAACACAATGCCACGGTGCGTTTGACAAATGTAGGGATCGCACTGCCATTGGCAGCTTCAAGGGCGGGGCCCCGTCTCGCTGAGTGAAAATCCTGAGTGGACGCCGGCAACACGCTCACCTGGGCACCCGTGTCACATAAAAATGGCGGCCGGAGAGTGAGTCAGTGACGTACAGCAAGCCTGCAGGATGGCCAACACTCACGGCTGCTAATGAGTGGCAGCCAGCGCGTTTCCCGACCCACCATAGTTACAAGGTGGCAAACACTTTTTAGCTTTGTTCCCAAACTTTGCGTGGTAAAAACACAACCCTGACGGCCTCACCCGACGGGGCATAGCCGCGGCAGAGATAGAGAGTGGCTGGAACCCCTGCTTATCAACGGTGTAGGCTGATGCTGCCACACACCTCCTCCCAGCTGAGAAAAATACATCTGCTTCTCTAGCTAGCTGGCGAAAGTCAGTTTGGATGGAATTAGCCATAGGTAAACGCACATAGTCTGGTAGCTGTTGCAAGAAAAGCTCCTTAAATAGAAAACATGGCCCATGGTCACCCAGCAGAGCTAACATGTGATCCATCAGCTCAGAGGGCTTTGAGTCACCCAATCCAGGTAGAGAGAGAAGCTGGCGAGCGCGGTCAGATTCAGACAGACCGAAAGCCTCCTTCAGGTGTGTTTTTATAGCTACATATTTGTCATGTGTAGGTGGGTTTTCCAGCAAACTCACCACTCTCGCCGCAGTTGAGTTCGTCAGGGCTGCTACCACGTAGTAGTACTTTGTGACGTCCGCGGTAATGTCCCTGAGAGCGAATTGGGCTTCAGCCTGTGCAAACCAAGCGTTGGCGCTCCGCTCCCAAAACTCCGGCAGTTTGAGTGAAACGGCGTTCAAAGATCTGCGATCCGCGTTTTGTTGTTCAGTAGACATGTTCAATGCAATCTCCGAAATACGTCCAAGAGAAACGTCAGGGTCACCAATGTAGGAATGCGGTAATAATAGTGAAAACGGAGTCGTGTGCAAAAATACTATTTTAATACGCACTCCACTGTCGCACAACAACACTGCCATTCCTCTTTCATTCGTCTCACTTTAACTACGTCATCCCCCGCTAAGGATCACGGGAGATGTAGTAAACACCACATAAGGCTAGGATGCCGTGAATTATGCCCCAGTAGCCACTACAATCCCTTCTAAAAAAAAAAGTAGATGTGGCTTTTTTACAAGAAACATATTTGACAGATACTGAACACGCAAAGTTAAAAAGAGAATGGGTAGGTCAAGTCTATTTCTCATCATATAAAAGTCATAGCAGAGGAACGGCTATTTTGATTAAGAAAACAATACCATTTACAGTAGAAAAAACAATTACAGACCCAAACGGACGGTTTGTCTTGGTTTCAGGCTGCATTTGGGGAACATCCATTCCTTTTTTGAACGTTTATGTCCCCAATGCAGATGAACCTACATTTATGTGTGACATGGTGTTGCTGTTCAATGAAAACTGTAAAGGTTTTGGAGTGATGGCGGGAGATTTTAACCTGACAATGACAGCATTGGATAAATCTAATCAGATGACCCATAGCTCCAAATCCTCAAAAGTTCTTCAAGGGTTATGTGCAGAAAGTGGCCTAATTGATGTCTGGTGTGAATGACATCAAGGCATTAAAGACTACAGCTTATTCTCAAATGTACACAACTTGTATAGTAGAATAGATTATGCCTTTATTTACTCAAAATATATATACATGATAAATGATTGTGAAATTAGTCCAATCATTTTATCAGATCATGCCAGAATATGCCTGACTATTCAGTTTAATAGGAACAACTCGTTCACCAAACAATGGAAATTTGATCATTCATTACTCCAAGATGAAGAATTTAAATTAAAAACGCAAACATGGATTACAAACTACATAAAGGAAAATAACGACCCCCTCATTGACCCTAACAGGCTGCAAAAGCAACTATAGGGGGACTAATCATTTCATTTTTATGGCAATGATGTATCATTTCTGTCATAACAGAATACTCCCTCAATCAATGAACGTAGCACATATCACAGTATTGCACAAAAGTGGCAAAGATCCTTTAAATTGTTCATCATATAGACCTATTAGTCTTTTAGATCACGATTACAAGATTATAACCAAATTATTAGCAAAAAGACTAGAAGATATTTTGCCTAAATTGATTAATCCAGACCAATCAGGTTTCATAAAAGGGAGATATTCTGCTGACAATATAAGGAGACTTTTGAATGTAATAAATCATTTGGACACCAGTCGGAGCCCTTCTCTGCTCCTATCGCTGGACGCAGAGAAGGCCTTCGATACGGTTGAATGGAATTACCAATGGAGCTTCCTCTGACTTTTTTTCACTAACAAGAGGGACAAGACAAGGATGCCCGCTGTCAAGCTCACTCTTTGCGATGGTGATTGAATTATTGGCCTCATGTGTATGAGACAATATTAACATTAAAGGACTGAGAATGAATAATGAGGAACATAAAA
The DNA here is from genome assembly GCF_963971535.1 of Notolepis coatsorum. NCBI lineage: Eukaryota > Metazoa > Chordata > Actinopteri > Aulopiformes > Paralepididae > Notolepis > Notolepis coatsorum. Next base: position 224,137,244 of record NC_140165.1, read on the forward strand.
TATCCTTATATGCAGATGACATTATTTTATACATAAAATACCCAGAACAGTCCTTATCACACTTATATAACGAAATAGAGCAATTTGGAAAATACTCTGGATATAAGTTAAACTTCAATAAATCAAATGCTTGTGTCCTGCACATGACCCCAACAGAAACAATGTATAAAACATATCCTTTTAATTGGTCTCCAGAAGGGTTTAAGTATTTGGGAATAAACATTACACTAGAGAACTTGTACAGGGAAAACTATTGTCCTCTTATAGAAAAGATAAAAGCTGATTTGTGTAAATGGTCCACGCTCCCATTATCTCTGCTGGGAAGAATACATGTAATAAGAATGAACATCCTTCCAAGACTAAATTTCCTTTTTCAAATGTTACCATGTTACTTATCTACAGATTTTTTCAAATCTATGAATAGACCCATCTCAAAATGTATTTGGTGCAACAAAATGCCTAGGATAAAGTTATTGACACTTATGAAGCCGGAATCCATGGGAGGTCTCGGTCTCCCCAATCTCCAATATTATTTTTGGTCAGCCCAATTAACACTTTAATCGCCAAGGATGCCTAAACTCATCATTCCCCGCCATGCTAATTCTGCCAATGACGCCGTAACACGTCATTGAGATCAATATTTCAAAAATCTGTGATCGCAATCATATTTCTCCCCCGGAGACTTGAGATCTACTGTTGATCCCCTCTCAACTCTCCAACGGTTCAAGAGCGCCATCTGGTGGCCGATCGGCGGATCGCCCAAACCGGAAACGGAAACTGGTGCTCATCCAAATTCGGTCCGATCACTCGCTATAGGTGCCGGGACTCGAGCGCGACACAATGGATAGTGATCCGTTACCAATAACTCGATAAACAACATGATTTGGACGTATATACTATTATACAACCTGGAGATGGATCGCATATTTCAACATCCCATAATAGGAATATTTTTGCTCCACGCTCATCGGCCAACGCTACGAGGAAGCTGCGGTGAGTTTCAGCGTTTTTTTTACCGTGTTCGATACAAACTGCTCTAATGATCATATCACCCACACTAGATGAATCATCTAACGTTGGCCACGGAATTATAAACGACCCCCCCCCCCATCCGGTCAACATCAGATGATAAGTAGTAACTTCTAGAAGCACGTCCATTTGAAATGTTGTATCTCGCGCAGATCGCTATCAAACTGTATTTGATCATCAATATAATGCATTTAGGGCTATAAATCACGTTCTGGAGAATGCTGCAGAAAACGATAAAAACATATTTATACTTTAGACCGTATTTTAGTATGAATATGTGAATGAAAAAGTATAACCTTCCTACGTCCTGAACGATAGATAATTGACGTTTGAATGGGCCATAGTAATGTCAATTTAGCAATACAATTTAAAAAGTTATAGCCCTGCAAAGAAGGGGAACTTCTCCATATACAAATAGAGCTGGCAGAGGATGGTATAATGATGTACATAAGCCTGGCGAAGAAAGTGTTAAGAAATGTACTGTCATGGTCGTTGGGAAGACGGGACTCACAGTGGTTTCAGCTAGAAACTAAATGTGTTGATCCGTTACCATTGGACTCTCTCATATTTATAAAACAATTTAAAAAGATAAGAAACAGGTAATTGTTTAACTGTTTTTAACACACTATGTGCTTGGAAGGACTGCTAAAATAAACTTGGTATCACCAATTGTACCTCCATATACTCTCCTATCTATCACAATCCTGATCTAACATCAATTAATATACTCAAATGGTTGCAGTTGGGGATAAGTCAATTCAAAGACCTGTTTCACACAAATATGCAGTTAAAATCATTTATGGATTTAAGAACAGAATATGCCATCCCAAATACTGATTTCTTTAAATATTTTCAAATGCGAAACATTATACATACACTTAGAAGAGAAAATAAACTAAGACTAGAATTACATGAAATAGAAGAAATACTAATGTCATCGACCATAATTAAAGGTAAAATTTGTGAATTGTATGACATCTTCTCCAAAGAATGTCACTCATCTTGTTTGCCTTTGTTGAGGATTTGGGAGACAGACCTAGCCATGAAATTTGATGAAAATACCTGGCTAAATATTTGTGATAGAATACACTTTCCATTTACAAGTAACAAAATCAAAGAAGCTAATTTTAAATGTATCCATAAATTGTATCTAACTCCAATAAAAATGCATACAATTTCTAGACATAACTCATTGATTGATTGATTTTATTGTGGATTAGATACATCATCCAAGGGATAAAAACATGATAAAATGCAAGCACTTATTTCCATCATGGTCCCTGGTATTAAAAAACAGGACATACATCAACATAAAACAACATCATAAAAACATCAACATAAAAACAAAATCATAAAACATACAATATGCATATACAGTTGAAGATAAAAGAATAATCAATTTAAATGCTACCCTCTCTTTCCTATGCCGATAGCCATGATCATACATGCTTTTTGAAGCCAGTTAACCCGGGGGCCTGATTAATGCTGCTGGGCAGGCTGTTCCACAGTACTGCTGCTGAGTAAAAGAAGGTCTGCTGGCCATAGGAAATTAGTCTAAATCTAAATGGAACTATGTTTGTGTCTCTACCTCTGGTTTCATGGCTATGCTTTGGTTGTTTCTTACATACTGAAAGTAATCTTGAAGGTAGCTTGGCAGCTCCCCTTTATAAACTCTATATACTAGGCATAGCTTTATCATTGATACTCTTTTTTCCACCCTGAGCCACCCCAGGCTGTTGAAGTGGGGCTGGTCTAGGTGAGTACGAGGGGGAGCTGCAGGACTATCCTAACTAGCTTGTTCTGGGCAGTTTGAAGTCTAGTTCTCAAGTTGCTGGGGGCACTGTCATACCAGGACAAGCAAGCATAGTCAAAATGACACTGAACCAGTGCCCCTGCAAGTGCTCTAAGAGCTTTCCTGTCTAGGTATTTTGAGTTTCTAGCTAGGAATTTTATTCTGTTGTTATGTTGACCTTGGCTATTACTTTTTTCGCCATGCTTTCCCCTGAGAGTGTGTTTTCTAAAGTACACCCTAGATACACCACTGATTTGGTACTGGTGACCATTGAGCTACCTAACTGTATTTTGAAACCTTCCTGTGTTTTCTGTTTCCTAGTGGTAGTAAATAAAATGGATTATGTTTTACCTAAATGGTAACTTAAACTGTCCTAGATGTAAAACTAACGAAGGAACATTTCTACACATGTTTTGGCACTGTGAAAAACTAAAACGATTCTGGAATTGTATTCATTCATTTACAAAATCTGTAATCGGAAACGGAATTTTACTTGTCTCCATGTGCCTACTTATTAAAGGGGAACTATTTTACTATTTCTTTCACTATTTGGGCACTTTTACACAATTCCTGTGAGTCTATGGAACACCTCTGTAATATATATATATTTTTTTATTCATTGTTTTGTATTTCTAATCAAGTCCTCAAAAACAGCATTTTTCTACCTCAAGATCTCGAGCTGTTTTGAGCCTGGGCTCCTAAACCACTGCGCAGCGTCGTCTTCGCCTGAACATTAACATGCAGCGGTGTCTCTCTGACATCACATATAGGCACATTTTCAAATGACTCAGTTCAGTGAGGGTGAATATTGTGAGAGGAGAATTGGAAGAATGCGCCAATATGAGAATTTTGAGACATAGATCATATTAATATAAGTTCACATAGCTAGGAAACAATGCTAAAACTCAAAAAGGCCATTTATAAGATAGTTCCCCTTTAAATGAATTACCTGAGATCCAGATGGATCCAAAAAAATATAGATTGCTGATTATTAACAATCGATTGGTCGATTGGTGGTTTTGCTGTTTGGTTGGGGGAGGGGTGGGGGTCGGGGGTCTTGGGGTGTCTGTCCCCGGTTGTGTTTTTTGGAGGTGGGTTTCCCTAGTGGAAGAAGTTGTACAACAGACGTGTAAGAGGCCTGTCTGTTGTACAACAATGATGTTGTTGTTGTTGTTGTTGTTGTTGTTGTTGTCATTGTTGTTATTATTTATTATTGTTTATTTTAATTTTATTATTGTCCTGTCTTTATTTAGTTTTGTTGGCCGTGGCTGGGGGAAGGGACCAGAGGGTGAGATAATTGCCGTGTGCTGTGGGAAGAAGTAAAAAAAAAAAAAAAAAAAGAGAATGGCTTCTTGTGTTTAGCCAACACCACTGGCGTAGCGGGTTGAGCCCCGGAGCTTAGGGGGCCCCGCCCCCACTGTAGGCTATCCTCTTAGATTTGGTAACGCGGGAACAGGGCGCAGAGGGCGGGGCCCCCCTCCCTGCTATGTTGCTAGGCACCCCGTCCCCGTCATGTGTACGCTGTAGTACAACAGTGTATCATTATACAAAGACGTGGACCTCTTACAGGCGACAGCAATGCTTGGTAACGCAACACTTGCCCAACTCCGAGGAGAGTTTGATGGCTTAAAAGTGCATGCGCAAAAGACCTGGGCCCTCATTTGTCAACGTGGCGTACGCACAGATATGTGCGTAACCCGTGCGTACGATCATTTCTAAGCAAAGTGTGGGATTTATCAATTTGAACTTGTGCTTGACTTTGTGCGTATATTTAAGCACAGGTCGGACCATGCGTAGCTGGCGCCCGTTGGTCGAATATATTATTACAACAAGGAAATAAGCTTCTGTGCATTAGTTTCAACACTGGCATGTTCTGTATGAACCGTAATTCATTATAGTTCATTGTAAAATAGCAACAGTAGTGGTCAAAACCCTATAAATAGCATTTGGAATAATAGGTATTTTCTCTCAGAATGAATGCAGCATGGTTTATATAGCGTTATCGTAATATACGGGGTGTATTGACTGACTGCGCTCCGCTTACTGTAACTCAACTCGTTATTATTTTGCGCACAGACCGCAGAAACACGGGAACGTTTTGATTATATTTAAAAGGCTTTACGTTAAACGAAACAAGTGGAATTTCGAAGCTGTAAGCAGAATACAAGTCATATGAACACCCACGATATAGTGTTCTTCCCCCTTCCTACTGTATAAGAAAGAATAAAAAACGCATTGCAATGAGACCAGGGTGTATGTGTATTACAAAACCCTTGCAATAATGTGTCTTAAATAAATGAAAAGCATACATGCTCTGGACACAGATCATATATCGTGTGGGTGATATGACTTGTATTATGCTTACAGAATTCCATGTATTTAGTTTTACAATGGCAAAGCCTTTTAATATAAATCAAAACGTTCCCGTATTTATGCAATCTATGCGCAAAATAATAAGGAGTTGAGGTAGATACACACTCAGAACGTATTACATGCTGGTATGCTGATAGAGTAAACTATTATATGATGATATGATATAAGGTATACACTGGTCCGTCGCATACACTGGTATGCGCAAGTTACTGTTGCATAATGTAGGCTATGGCTGCTATTATATGTAATTCATATAGGCTACCTAATAGTATATGATTTTTAGAGGCATCTATTTTGTTGGCGGTATTAGGCTAATACCAACAACAACATGGGGGGGACCCTGATGTAAACAAGACAAACGTCTTTCTCTGGTCTGCATCCCCTTAACAATTGTGTGTATTGAGCCGTACTGTATTGTACCCATTCTGCAATCTGTTAAATAAAGTTTTCATTCATTCATTCAAAATAGATGCCTCTAAAAATCATATTATAGCCAATCGAACACAACTAATAAAGGCATTCATATTACAGCACGGTTATAATGACACACACATGATGAATTGAAAATGGGGGACCCTGATGTAAACAAGACGAAAGTCTTTCTCTGGTCTGCATCCCCTTAACAATTGTATGTATTGAGCTGTACTGTACTGTTAATAAACTTTTCAATCAATCAATCAAACCACCAACGCCAAACAGTGGTTGGTTCGGCAGCGCCTCAGTGAACAATCTCCCGTCAGAGTTCCGCTCGGGTCAGTCCATTATTTCACATCCCATGGGGGGTGTTTCATCACTTTCATGACCATATATGGATAATCATGCACGAGCATTGACGGTAGAACAAAGAGGTATTTATCAACACGGAGGAGCGTAGGACCTGTGTACGCACGGTTGATAAATCCCGTTTTTTTTGTGCGTGCACACATTCTAAATTCTGTGCTTACGTATGAAAATAGAATACTTTCTAAGAAAAATTGATAAATGAGGACCCAGGCATCCTCATGGGGGGTCCACAGTCTCTTCAAAGACAGCAAGGCGCACAAAGAGGCACTTTTCAGAGCTTTGTGAGGACCAGCGGCTCCAAGGCAGGGGAGCATTTTACAGTGGCAGTATTTCACGCAAATATCGATATTGTCATTGCCCAGCTCCAAAAATTGATTTGTTGGAATGAGCGAAGTTGCATAGCGATGTTCTTTTCTGCTTCCCCGCGAACATTTGCGTGCAACAGACAAGGATCTGTCTGACAGTCCGCAAGTGCTTTATCAGGGCAGTATAAAGACGACCTGTCAACCGAGTTTCCTTTCCAGATCCTGTCCATCCGTAATGCTATAGGCCTACTATAAAGAAAATTGAGCGTGGAACAGTCAACCTTGCACAAACCCTGCTTATTGAAAATCAGTCCATTTTGCCAAGTATCCCCGATGTTGCCACAGCACTGAAATTGTTTTTAACTATACCCGTGACTGTTGCCAGTGCTGAGAGATCTTTCTCAAAACTTAAATGAATAAAGACCTATTTGAGGAGCACATGTCGCAAGAGACACTGTCTGGGTTAGCAGTCCTTAGTATTGAGAGCCGACGTGCGCGCAGTATAGATTTAAAGACTGTTATACAGGACTTTGCGCAGAAGAATGCTAGGAGACGCGCTCGTATAAAATAATAGGCCTACAAAGCAGCTCCTGATTGCATCCTCTATGTAGCCTATAGGATGTGTTTTGTTTGTTTGTTTTTTGTAGGCTACTTTTCTTTTATACAGAATGTTATATATGTGAACTGTTCCGTTGTGTGAACTCCAATGATAGGCTATAACGTTCTACAATATACCTTCATGTTACAAAAAATACACAGCCACTTGTTTGTATTTGTCAATGATGTTTAAATCAGATGTATATTATTATACAGTTCCTACTGACCTTACTGTTTAAATCAGATGTATATTATACAGAAAGTTCCTACTGACCCTATGTTTAAATCAGATGTATCTGTATAAAGAAAGTTCCTACTGACCCTATACTGTTTAAATCAGATGAATCTTTATCCAGAAAGTTCCTACTGACCTATACGATGCCTGAAAAAATAAAAATTTAAAAAAGTGGCCGCGATGTCTATCCCATGTCACTATATTATTGATTTAGGGGAGGGGGCGTGGCCCCATGGTCCGACCTGCGGGGGAGCCCCGACATATTGCGCAACGCCACTGGCCAACACCCATGCCACTGAGTGAGGACTTGGTTGCTTTTTTCTCATTGTGACATACTGTAGCTTTAACAATAATTCTGCTTGCAGCTTGATATGATGATTTCATTCCATTTATTTTTGTGGTTCTTAGCACTGAATTTTGAGGAAAGGCTGCATCAAAATAACTGTGTTTTGTTTCATAGTGGCGTTTCAAATTGCCACTCTTCACAAGAGCCGTTTCTTGGCCTATTAGGCACATTGGTTTGGTGCTGGGAGGATGCACGCATATTTTTCAGTCCATTCACCTTTGAATTGCAGCGATTGTCACTGTCGACTTTTCTTTATGGCCATCTTTGAACATTCCATATTTTTCTTCTAACTGCCTGCTGGCGAAACTAGGCTACTAGCTACATTTATCTCACAGGGATAAAACTGGGAACAAGGTTACTAGCTAGCTACAGTACCTGCAGATTAGACTACCAGTAGATGCGCTGTCAACTCGCTCTGACCCGCTGAAAGACAACATGCATTCCGTGAAGACCCGCCCTACTCTGCTCTGATTCGCAGACTGTGGGTGGGGGGGGGGGGGGGACGCTGACGGGACGCTGAATGTGATTGGACCAGAGTAGCCAGACAGACACAGACAGGCAGAGCACTGCTTGCAGAGGAGACAGTGGAGAATTTTGAGGATGCCTGCCATACGCACTGGATATGTTTTCCTTCCACTTGGTATCACTCCGGAATCACGTTTCAACCAAGTCACTAACGTAACGTTGCTGTCATGAGCCTGTGCTATGGTAGCCCTCAAGTGATAGAATAAATAAAACATCCAACTCGCACAACGACGCGGCAAAAAGTTGCGCGCGGGCCGCACTAACACTAAACTTTGATGTTAAGTAGGGGGCCGCAAAATATCATCCAGCGGGCCGCAATTGGCCCGCGGGCTGCAAGTTTGAGACCCCTGATCTATATGAACACAATATATTATCACCCAATCAATCTGGCTGTCGATCAAATCATTCCACAACTACAGCACTACTGAAACCTACTAGCCATATTTCCTCTGCTCTAACAATGGTAACTTGACTGGTGCTATTTTTGTTGATTTTAGCAAGGCCTTCGATCTCGTGGACCACTACCTCCTTTTAGATAAATTATAATCTGTTGGTTTGTCAAGGAATTCTTTATTATGGTTTAATTCCTATCTTCATAACAGAAAGCAATGTGTAGCAATTCAAGGTAGAAAATCTGATTTATTAGTTCAACTAAGAGGTGTGCCACAGGGCTCAACTCTTGTTCCACTTCTTTTTTCTATTTTTATAAACGACCTCCCTTCAATTATTTCTGAATGTTGCATTCAGCTCTATGCTGATGACACAGTAATTTACACCTCCAAATCCACCCTATCACATATTGAATTAGCTCTGCAATCTTTGCAACATTGGCTAGCTGCTAACAAATGACTACTTAACAAAAGCAAATCATATACAATGGGCCTTATGCATGAAGCGATATAAGAACAGATTTCGTTCTTAACCCTTAGGGGTCACGCTGGAGCTTTGAACCCGTCGGCGGACAACAAAAGAAATTAGAATCCCTCTTAAATGCTCAAAAAGGACATCTTTTCAGAAATCGATAAAAATAGAAAAATTGCCATTTCTAGTGCTTTGACATGTAAGGTATACGTCCCCCAACTTGCTAAACCTAATACGAATTGTAAATACGTTTAATTCTTGCTAGATGGCATGATTGTAATAATCTCCATTTGCGATAAGAACTACAATCGCGTCACGAAACGCACATACATGGACGCGCGCACACACACAATAGCGGCGTGTGCGCTGTGAATAGGTGTTACACTTACACCCCCGCAGAGGCGTGAGACTGGTATCAGAGCCTACCCCCCCATCCAAATTCTAAACATAATAATGTATGAATTATCTGTTGCAATAATATCCACGGGACTCGACTTTTTGCAGTCGTTTCTCCTCTCCTGCGTGAGGAGTCTGAGGACATTCGCGGACATTCTCTCAGATAAAAAAAAAAAAAGCGTACATACACATACACACACTCTCGCTCTCTCTCAATTCAAATGGGCTTTATTTAACATTAACTACTGTATGGCAGAGTGCGTCTGTGTATACGAGGTATGAATGATCACTGGCTGCTGTGTGACGAGTTTGCTCATCCGCGCTGTCGCGCTATATAAATCCAAGTCATTATTATTATTATTATTAAACACGGACCGCTTTAGTTGACAAAATTACATACATTTCGGGTCATTTCATAATAGCAGTGTGGACCAGCTCTGTAACCAGCTCTGTAACAAGTACAACGCATCTCGCTAGTTGACAGCTTACGCATGCACCCGCGCTGTAGTAAACACGGTGCTTTAGTTGACAGCGTTCGATGCGCTTTGTGAAGGAAAGATGACGTCGCCTCTCTCTCTCTCTCTCTCTCTCTCTCTCTCTCTCTCTCTCTCTCTCTCTCTGTCTGTCTGTCTGTCTAACTGTCTGTCTGTCTGTCTGGTAAATCAGACTACAGCTTTGCTATTATGGAACGAAATGTAAAATATTGTAATGTAATGTATCAACAAGCTTAACAAAATAACTAATACTGTCTCATTCGCTAAATGCATCATGTAAAAGAGTTCAGTTTTATCAAAAGCCTTCTCACTATCTTTTTTTACCCCAGGAGGTGAAGAAATTCAAGCTATTGCGATGCTATAGCAATATAATAGTGCTAGCAATTGTTTTATCATTATAATACTTTTTAAACCGATGTAATACAGTTCTTAGCATAGCTATTGTGTTATTTTGTTAGATGATAGTTTACTTTCTCAGAAATCTAACATTAGCTACTAGCTAGGCTTAGTCTATTCAAAATCATTAGATGTCTGTGGGGGGCGTATTACCCCAAAACAGGAGAGGCATCTTCCCTCAAAGGTCCTATTCTTACACTTTCATGGATGACAGTATGTCGGTTAGTATGTTGGGAGTTGGATGCGTGTCTGAAATCTTATACACCAGAAGGTCTTACAAGAGGGTACTACCAAAGTATGTCTAGAGAGAAGATGGTTCACTCTGCTTCATTGTTGATAACAGGGACTAACAAGATGAACAAGATCTGTGCCCTATCTCTTTGAATGGGGAGTACTCCATATTTAGTGATAGAAAAATGCCTTTTCCCCCAAAGTAGACCAGCTTCTATGCATGCGCCACCTTCCTTGTGTGATATTCTATTCCAGTTGTCTTTGGTCTTGTTTTCTCTGGTTATGATCATGTTATTAGTGTGTGTGTGTAAAAAAACTAATAATATAATTATTATAAATGTCGCTCTCTCTCTCTCTCTCTCTCTCTCTTGAAATCTACAGTTACACATTTAGTATGTATTTAGTGAGGTAAATGAGTACAAGACATGTTTCACAGACACACACACACACACATACACACACACACATACACAGACAGACAGACACACACACACATTTACATTTACACATTTACACATTACATTTACATCTAGTCTAGTTTGCTTATTTTTTTTTGATATGGTACAGTACTGTAGATACAGACACAGACACACACACACACAGAAACACACACAGGCTAGGCCTCCTGCTGGGTCCATTCACTGGAATAACAAAGGAATGACTGGGCCTTTGCTCAGGTGTGAAATGGTGCTAGTGACAATGATCACATTGAATTCTGGGAGTGTAGTTCTCTCATCAGATAGCTGAATGAACTTGGATCTAGTTCAAAGTCCTATACTGAAAAGGTGTTAGGATTTTACCAGAATGTTTGATAGGACATTGATTGAAAACTATCGTCTCAAATTTGACAATTGATGGCTTATTTTGAAGGTATGAATCTGTAATTTTATATTATGTAACAAAAAAAAAGGGGGAAATTCTCAGGAGGAGGAGCTATTTAGGTTAGACTTCTAAGGGTTAACTAGCATTGCCTCTTACTTTGTTCTTACCTGGGATTCAGCAAAGTTTTTTAATTGTTGCTTTTTTTCAGGCAAGAACAAATTATAAGAGTGGTCGAGAGCACTCTTACCGAAATAAGAAATTCTTACCCCAAAAAAATTTAATAAATAAAAAGCCTACCACTGGTTAATTGCCCCCAAATACAACTTAAAAAATACTGAACTGTTCAATAATAATTATTATTATTATTATAACTTATTGCGTGCGTTCTGTCTGAAATGGATTATATATTGCTGTTAGGACAGTTATACTCTGGCCGCCCAGGCCATTGATTGATTGAAGATTTTATTAACAGATTGCAGAATGGGTACAATACAGTACAGCTCAATACAAACAATTGTTAAGGGGAGGCAGACCAGAGAAAGTCTTCCGTCTTGTTTATATCAGGGTCCCCCATTTTCAATTCATAATGACATTTATGACATACACAACATACAGATATACAGATATATATCATGACATTTATACAGATATGCAGTACTGTATACGTAGCATAGAACGCATATTTAGAGATTGTCTATATCAGTGGTTCCCAAACTTCTGTTTTATGCGGACCACTAGATTGTTATCAAGAACATTTGCGGACCACCTCGTATGCAAACAGTAAAACATAAATAAATAAACAACTGACTTAAACCCAGTAACACACGAGACCAAGTAGGTTTCGTCGATAATCCAATGTACAGTTACCCCACCCAACCACATCCAATGTACAGTCCCCCCCCCCCACCCCACCTACCCAACCCCCCCCCCCGCCCCCACCTCCTCCAATGTACAGTTTCTACATCAAATGTATATACTCTCTTTTTTTTTCTTTTTCTCCCATTTTCTATTTTTCTCCCATCCCAATTTCATATCGTCCAATTCAACCCTCCCCTGTCTCGAACGCTGTTTCTTGCCTCTCACAACCCGGCTGCAATGTGGATGAAGCCATACATAGCACAAGTCCCCTCCGATACTCGAGGTAGCAGCCGTCGCATCTTTTCACCTGCGTGGCGCGATCTTTCAGCGTCAGGGGTCTGCGCTTTGGAGGGCTACCGCCCCCATCGCTTCTTGATTCTACTGCGCAGGCGCACCAACCGACCTGTAGGAGTCGCTGTCCACAACGTCCGATCCCCACCCCTCAGTTTTCCCTCCCCCTAATACTGCCAATGGACCTGTCTCAAAACCCTGCCCTCTTTTCTTGATCCTCCAATCACAGCTGTCAGGGGTAAGCGACAGCTGTGATTGGAGGATCAAGAAAAGGGGCAGGGTTTGAGACAGGTCTATTGTATTAGTACGGACGACCAGCCAAACTGAAAACAATGTGGAGAGCTGGGCTCGAACCCAGCGTCTCCAGCATTGGTGGTGAGTGCCTTGCCCACTGCACCACCTAGCCGCCCCATACTCTATTTTTTCTTTAACTCTTTTTGTATCACAAACAGTACTGTATTTATAGATCTGGTATGTCATAAATGTATAGATGTAGCAGTACTGTCTATCTGTATGTCATGTCATGTATGTCATATATGTTATGATGAATTGAAAATAGGGGACCCTGATGTAAACAAGATGAAAGTCTTTCTCTGGTCTGCATCCCCTTAACAATTGTGTGTATTGAGCTGTACTGTATTGTACCCATTCTGCTATCTGTTAATAACATTTTCAATCAATCAATCAATCAATCAATCAAGATCCGCGTCGCGGGCACTGCGTTCCGTTCTCAGAATGGATTTGAGAGAGATGTGTCATCCAGTTTCACTTGGAGCACGCACTGTACTATGCACACTGCCAGTCATCAGGCTATATATGCGGAGATATTCAGACTCTAGATTGCGCGTACTGTGGGAGGTGGCCAGAAGCACGCAACTAGCCAACTATTGGACCCAGGCAACTACCGCCCTGTTTCTATCCTTACATCCATCTCGAAAGTCATGGAAAAAATAGTATACGAACAGGTCGAAAAGTACCTCACGGATAAAAATCTAATCTACGAATTCCAATCTGGCTTTAGAACATCCCACTCCACTGACACATGCCTTCTCTATTTGAACGACCACATCAAGCAAGAGGTGGACGCGGGCAAATACTGCGGCATGGTCATGCTAGACCTACAAAAGGCCTTCGACACTGTCAATCACACCATTCTGATTGACAAGCTAAAAGCAATTGGTTTTGATAGTTTATCAGTGAGATGGATACAATCCTACCTGGAGGGGAGAGAACAGATGGTGTAGGTAAACGGTACCCTATCCCCCCCCATCACAGCAAACTGTGGTGTTCCACAAGGAAGCATACTAGGACCACTACTGTTCCTAATTTATGCAAATGACATGTCGTCAGCTTGTGACTGCAACTTGTTCCTGTTTGCGGACGACTCAGCCGTGCTGGTCTCTGACAAGAACAAGTTACAGGTTGAAAAAACCCTCAGCTCGGAACTAGGCAAAATCTGCATATGGCTCGCCGACAACAAACTATCATTACACATGGGCAAAACAGAGTCCATTCTCTTCGGTTCAAATAACAAACTCAGCAAGACCGACGGCTTCTCAGTTACAGTGGGTGACAATATTGTCACAAGGAAAGATGAAATTACCTACCTGGGTTCCATCCTAGAGGCTAATCTTTCCTGTGACAAAATGGCATCCAATGTAATAAAAAAAAGTCAACCAACGAACTCGATTCTTGTACCGGATCTCCTCTCTGGTAAACAAGAATACCCTGAAGACTCTGGCAGGAGCACTCATTCAAGGGTACTACGACTATGCTTGCACCTCATGGTACCAAAGCACCTCAAAGGCACTAAAAACCAAATTACAAACATCTCAAAACAAACTAGTCAGACTACTGCTTGACCTGACTCCTAGAACCCACCTCACCCCTGCACACTTTGCCAACCTAGGATGGCTTAGAGTAGACGACAGAGTACAGCAACTTGCAATGGGCCTGGTCTACAAGATACACTACACGACCAAGGTACCCATGTACATGTCAAAATACTTCCCAAAGGTCAGTGAATACCACGATCACAACACCAGAGGGAGCTCCACAAATCATGTAAAACCCAGATTCGGCTCAAACAACGTTTCGCAATTATGTCACATCAATGTGGAACGCCCTACCCAAAGCTGTAAAGGAATGTGAATCACTACCCACCTTCAAAAACACTCTCAAAGAACACCTACGGGAGACTGCAATTCGAAACTGGCCCCTACAAATGTTCTAACCCAGTTGTACAATAAAGACCAAGCATGGCTTTGTCAGTATTCCAATGTACAGTGCCCCCCCTCCCATACCCCCCCCCCCCCACCTCCAATGTACAGCCCCACGCAACCCCACCCTACCTACCCAACCTCCTCCAATGTACAGTTTCTATGTCAAATGTATGTCAGTATTCCAATGTACAGTGACCCCCCCCCCACCTCCAATGTACAGCCCCACCTACCCAACCTTCTCCAATGCACAGTTTCTATGTCAAATGTATATACACTCTTTTTCTGGATTTTTTAGTATCACAAACAGTACTGTATTTGAAAATCTGGTATGTCATAAATGTATAGATGTAGCAGTACTGTCTATCTGTATGTCGTGTGTGTCATATGATGAATTGAAAATGGGGGACCCTGATGGAAACAAGACGAAAGTCTTTCTCAGGTCTGCATCCTCTTAACAATTGTATGTATTGAGCTGTACTGTACTGTACATCCGTGTGCGTACTTCTGCTCCGAAAACTGCTGGGACGGCGTGGTACCTACCGCGTGGGACCACCACTGCACCACTGGCGGTGGCTTTTCTTATTGTTCTCTTATAAGAAAAATAATAAGAGGGTATTGTTGATCTTTGGTACTCGCCAGAGTGCGCCTGTTGATTTTGCAGCATTCAGATCAACGGTCACTCTCTCCCCAATATCATTATGAGTCACAGCTGTCTCGCGCTGAGGGGTTTGTCACACGCAACAAGCTCTCATTGGGCTGGTGCATATTTCTGATAACGTGATTGGTTCAGATGCATCACGTTCTCTGACATTCCTGACATTGCTGTTCTCAGCCGCGGGAGATTCAGCCGGACCTTTCAAAATGCAGAAACAGCTCGTAAAGAGCTCCCAGAAAAGACGACAACAGTTGTTGCTAGCAAGAGGGTGTAAGAAAAAATTTACTTCTTGGGGCGGGTGACCAAACACCAAACCTCGTCGCACAGCAGTGGCTGATACTTCACGTGAACCTCTGTCAATAACAGTAGTAAACTGTAGTCGATTCAATTACTTTATTATGACATTAGGTTGCATTAAATCCAATGTAACGAAATTCGTTTGCTCATCAAATTCATGACATTTTAAATGTGATTTATAACAGATTGTTGTGTGACCTATTGAGAGGCCGCGGAACACAAGTTAAGTTGCTATAACGTTAAGAAGTGTAACTTAATGTTTTTTCGGAATTAATTTTTTCCGTTCTCTCTGCAATGATGAAAGCAGAGCAGTGTGTGTTTCAACACCTCTGAAGTACCTGTAATGAATGAATGCCAAGTGGGTGTTTGGCTTCACTCTGAACTATCATTTAAGTGTAACATTGATCATATCGTTAGAAAAATTGGGTATTCTCTACCGCTCCAGAAACTGCTTAACTTTTTCTGTTAGAAAGAAGCTGGTAATTCAACTGATTTTGCCATTGATGGATTATGCAGATTAGTGTTGTCAAAAATATCGAAAAATCGATACATATCGATTCTGAATATTTAAAACGGTTTCAATACTCATTTCCCGAAATATCAATACTTTCTGCAGTATCGATACCAGCTGGCTTGCTCGCAGTGTTCTACTGCAAGTTGTTGACAGACAGACACGCTGTTGCAGAGCACGCTTGCCCCTCCTCCTCCTCAGAGACCAACAGACACACGCTGCTGCAGCCTCCTCCCCCTCACAGACCTGTCTTCAGTTTGTAAACAAAGATTTTAGCTCTGAAGGCAAGTGCAGAGCCTCCGCAACTTGTGCTTGTGGATAAAGAAAGCAGCAGAAGTGCTGTTTGGAAGTACTTCGGGTTTGAAGTAAACGACGAAGGAAAAGCTAAAGATGCTCATTTGCAAGCGTTGTTACAGAGCAGTGCCAACGATACAGCTATTAGCTAACGTTAGCTAGTCGTTCCTCCGTTAGCTTATGCTAGCTAGCTGGCCACCTTTATAATTACTTCATGGAAACGGAGTAACGTTAAGTCGAGTTCATTCATACTACTCGCGTTGCGTGGGTAAAATAACAGGGGTTGCCAAATTTTATTTATTCTTTTATTATTTAAGATTTTTATTAATATTTTTTTTTCTTCTTTTTTTAAGTCAAGCAGTCACCATGTACGGCGGCCAGTCAAACTTTATTTTTATTTATTTAACAGATTGCAGAATGGGTACAATACAGTACGGCTCAATACACACAATTTTATAAGTGGATGCAGACCAGAGAAAGACGTTTGTCTTGTTTACATCAGGGTCCCCCATTTTCAATTCATAGTGACATTTATGACATACAAGACATCATGACATTTATGGCATAGGTACATACATGACATACAAGGGGGACCCTGATGGGGGACCCTGATGTAAACAAGACGAAAGTCTTTCTCTGGTCTGCATCCCCTTAACAATTGTATGTATTGAGCTGTACTGTACTGTACCCATTCTGCATTCTGTTAATAAAATGTTCAATCAATCAATCAATCAATCAGGTATTTAGTACTGTTACATTTGTGACATATACGATATTCAAATATACAGTAATGGTAGCCATAGATCCTGACAGAGTATATACATATGATGGGGATGGGAGGGACTGTAGAATTGTTTTCATATTTAAGCCAAATAATATATATAATATATTTCTCCCTCCCTCGCTCTCTCTCTCCCTCTCTTTCTGAATATTACACACACACACAACACAAATATATATATATATACACACACACACAGTGGTTGCCTGCAGGAGGTCTGGTTTGATTATGAATCAGAGAGAGAGATAGCCCCTTTGAATGTTATGAATTGAAAATGGGGGACCCTGATGTAAACAAGACAAAAGTTTTTCTCTGGTCTGCATCCCCTTAACAATTGTGTGTATTGAGCTGTACTGTATTGTACCCATTCTGCAATCTGTTAATAAAGTTTTCAATCAATCAATCAATCACGTTAGTTAGCATCCAAGCTAGCCATAACGTTAGTATATAGCATCCAAGCTTCTTACCTGGCCAATAATCCTCCTTGCTCCTTCTGGACAGATAGATTTGTTAAATCATTATATCCACAGTGTGCTGGTCCTCAGTAAATGTCCCGCCGGTGAAAAATAAGTGCCTAATAAAGTGCTAAATGTTTGATAATAGAATAGAGGCTTCTAACGTGCCTTACGGTGCCTGCTCTGTTAATAAAATGTCCAATCAATCAAACAATCCCGCGAGGGGATGACGTTCAGACCTATGGTTGGTTCAGACGTTGTCACGTGACTCACATTAGCAAATGTGCAGAGGGGAGGCCAGACTACTTAGTCTGCTGACAGCCCCATTTTAAGGTGTGGGCAGGGCTTTAGTCAGCTCGAATCTGATTGGCTAGTATTGGTTTTGGACTCCACATACATGAATCACATGGTGGGAGGATGGAGAAAGACACCTCCCCTCTGCCTCTCATCTCCTCTGCTGCAGTGACTGCCTCAGTGACTGCACTGTGTCTCATCAGTGTGTTAGAGAGAGTGAGAAGGAGAAGAGGGAGACATTAAAAAAAAAATTATAACACAGAGATGAAAAATAATGATTTTTTATTATTATTGTAAACTATATAAAATAAAAATAAATGTTTTCTTTTTTTTCTTTCATATTTCATATTAATTCATATTTTAATAATGGGGAAGCCTGGCTTCCGTTGGCTTCCAGGAGGATTCGCCACTGTACTACAGTACACGTATGAACTCGACATAACGTTACCCCGTTTCCAACGTTAAGTCGAGTTCATTCATACTACACTAGTACACGTATGAACTCGACATAACGTTACCCCGTTTCCATGAAGTGTTTAATTAGCAGCAATCTTGTTGAAAATGTAACGTTAATAAATGCTCCGAGCATAGCTCCGGAGAAATCTCCGAAGATTGATCGATCTCTCTCTCTCTCGCTCTCGCTCTCTCTCTCGCTCTCTCTCTCTCTCTCTCTCTCTCTCTCTCTCTCTCTCTCTCTCTCTCTCTCTCTCTCTCTCTCTCTCTCTCTCGCCGTCATGAAAATTGTTGTAGTTGTTGTTTTAACCAAATAAAAAGCAGCAGCACTATTGCATAACTGAGACATGTTTGCTATGTATTTCTTTCATTAGGGGAGTTTGTTTCACAGTTTTAGCATTATGTTTTATAGATGGCTAGGTTAAACAGGTTTTTGTTTTTAAGAGGGGTTTGATTTAGATTAGATTTAGTTATTTTTAAATGTCTGATCTAAATATAAACAAAGGGTTTTAAAAGTGTTATATTTATCTTCTATTATAGTACCAGAGAGAAGCTGAGGAGAATCAACCAGCAACAAAAGCAAAATTTCTTAAAAAAATATTTATTTTTTATTTTTTTTGGTATCGAAAATGGTATCGAATATCGATACTTTTCAAGGTATCGTATCGAAGTTGAAATTACAGTATCGTGACAACACTAATGCAGATATTGTCTACCAGGTTGCATCCAAAACAAATCTCATTCCTCTCAATACAGTTTACAACAAACTACGCAGATTTGCTCTTGGATGCCCTTTTACAACTCATCACTGTCTAATGTATGAAACTCTGAACTTTCCCTCTCCCACTGTAAGAAGACAGCGCCACTGGTTACAATTTATTTTTAAATGCATTCATCTTAACCCATTTAATCCCACATTTTTTCTTGCAATGCAAGTGCTTGCATTTTGTTCCTTAGACCGCCCTAACAGATGATCTGTATTTATTTTTTTATTTTATGATGGTTAAATTGGTGAAAATGTTAGTTTTATGCTTGGTCACAATAGTGACCATTGGGATCTAACATAGTCAAAATTTAAATAAATAAACTAAATAATGGCAGTAAAGTAAAGTGTCAGTGTGTGTGTCAGTGGGGGGGGGGGTAGTCCAGAGTCTGTGGGGGGGGGGGGGGGGGCAGAGTAAGAGAGGAGACCAGATTCTGTGGAGGCAGGTAAGAGAGGGGGGGGAGCTGGGTGTGTGTGTCAGTGGGGGGGGGGGGGGGTTAGTCCAGGTTCTGTGGAGGAAGGTAAGAGAGGGGGGGGGGAGCTGGGTGTGCTCCGTGATTATAGCCATCCATCCATCTCTAAAGCTAACCACTATTTGTAAAAGCCACAACCACGTTACCATATTTGTAATAATGTAAATCATTGTGTCGTTGTACACATATTGTGTTTATAACGTTAGTAGATAACATAGCTTAGCTTGGTAGCTATTGTGCTAACAACATATCCCGACATCCGGCTCGCTGGCCGGCATGAACGGCCGACCCAAAATGGTTCTCTCCTCTCTGTACACCCCGTCCCCACGGGTGCCCTGCCGGGGGGCCCATGGACGCGACGGCGGCGGCAGCCGTAGGGTGCTCGAGCCCGTAAAGGCTAGTGTTACACGATAGCTATATCGTTCACCTGCCTTCAACCAAAACGGAAGGAGAGTGAAGTACTGTACACAGAGAACGTGAAAATATACAATACATTCACCAAACACTACACAAGACAACCAATGATGCAGACTGATGAAAATATAAATGTTCTCTCCATATACCCAAATCAGTCAACATGTCAACATGGAGAATCGCAACAAAATAATTTCTTGCCAGATCCAGCTAGGCAAAGAGATCATGTCTAGTATTTTCTGTACTCTATTTAAATGTTTTCTATTTTTGTTTTTGTTTTACTGAAATTTTAACCTGTACTGGATACAGTATTTTATGTTTGTCTGATATTTGCTGAGCTTACTGTGTTATGCACACAGTAGTAGCATGAAAACTGGGACATGTTTTGTTGTGATTCTCCATGTTGAAATGTTGACTGATTTGGTTATATGGAGAGAAAATTTATATTTGTGTCAGTCTGCATCATTGATTTGGGTATATGGAGAGATTTTTTTTTCATCATTCTGCATCATTGATTTGGGTATATGGAGATAAATAAATAATATTTTCATCAGTTTTTATTTTATCAGTCTACAGCATTGGTCTTGTGTAGTGTTTGGTGAATGTATTGTATATTTGCACATTCTCTGTGTACTTCACTTACAGTACTCTAATCACTGAGAAGTAGAATTGCTAAATGTGTTTTAGGTTAAGCACAGCAGTGTGTAACTGGTTCAAACAGAATTGTGTTTCATATGGTAACAAAATGTAGTTTTTATAAATTAGTGTATAGTTTGTGTTTCATTTAGCAAAGGATCTGAGGTGTTCTGATAATTGTGTGTGTGGTTGTGCTAATTGTGTGTAGTGTTTTGAAACACCGGGCCCTGTTTTCAAAATCGTGCTTAAGCAATCGAAAAAATTATATACATAATGTTTCAGCCTTCTCATAAAAAAAATATTAGATTTTGGGGTCTTTTCCTGCCTTTGGTCCGCTTTGTATTCACATCTCAAATGAACCGCAGCAGGGTTCACTTGCAAGAGTGAATGAGCTTTCACACCACCCCAAACCAACCGGACTATCCGAGGAAATGAACCAGGGTTCGATTAAAGCTTATTATAGTTGTATGGATGGCTCCAGGTGCTGCCATGTTAAAGTGCACATCTTCAATACCTATCTGTACTAGTCAAGTCAAGTCAAGTCAAGAGTTTTATTTGTCACGGCATACAAGTATACGATGAAATGCGGGTGGTCTTGCCCGCGACAATGTGCAATACAGTGGTACAACATATAATAGAATCCAATAAAAAAAAAACATTGTGCAATAAACAGGTAACAGGTAACATGGTGTGACATCTCGGTATCTGTACATAGTTATTTACAGAGCATATAGGACATGCTAGGTAGCTTTAGTAGTGCAATACACTGTTCCTGTTGTTATACTAATTTAAAGTGGCCTTTCCTCTTGGCCATAAGTGTGCGTGTGTGCGGCATGAGTGTGTGCCCACTCTTGTTAAAGTGTTAAAGTGGCTGCTAGTGTGTGAGCGTGCACAGCGTGCGTGTCGTGTGTGTGCTCATGTGTGCTTGTGTGTGGATAGTTCAGTGTTCTGTGGCACTCAATGTTCATTGTTCAAGGCTCTGATGGCCTGGGGGAAGAAGCTGAGCCTAAGCCTCTCTGTCCTAGTAGCTGGGGTTCGCAGGCGTCTGCCTGACCTCAGCAGCTGGAACAGGCTGTTATTGGGGTGGTGGGGGTCTTTCATTATCCTGCAGGCTCTGGATTTGCACCTCTTGTTGTATAGAGCCTGCAGGGGAGGTAGCGCAATACCCGTGGTACGCTCGGCTGAGCGCACCACTCTCTGTAGGGCCTTCTTGTCCTGTGCCGTGCTGTTTCCATACCAGGCAGTGATGTTTCCGGTCAAGATGCTCTCTACAGCTCCTGAGTAGAAGGACTGGAGTATCTTCCCCGATACTCTGAACTTCCTTAACTGTCTCAGGTGGTAGAGGCGCTGCTTCGCTTTCTTTACTACTGTGTCTATGTGTGTTGACCATGTCAGATCCTCTGAGATGTGGACCCCCAGGTACTTAAAGCTGCTCACCCTACACTATTTAAAAGCACAGTGCAGGACACACTCAAAGGTTATCGCACCTCAGAGATGGCAGTGGACATGTATGACAGGACAAAGGCCATATTATGTAATGGCCTTGGGATTGAGGAATATACTACCAGCCAAATGAGGAAGCAGAAAAGGATGGACGAGTATGTAGTTGAGTCATCTTGTGGCACAAGCTCAGACCTCATGGAGATCAGCTGAGACAGAGACTGTTCTATCCAGTCCTCGACAGAATGCTGCAAGAGCTTGAGAGCAGGTTCTCATGAGTTGGAGAACAACGTATGAGAGGCATACAGGCATGTTATCCAGCCTCAGACCAGTTTCTCTCAGTGGAATTGCGGCAACCCCTCGCCACACATTATAATATCCAACTACTGCCAGAGGAGATCACAGTTGCAAAGTGTTTCCTGGCCAGGACAGGCAGAGATGCAGTCCCTACTATCCAAAGTGTATTTTCCCTCCTGGATGATAATAATAATAATACTAATAATAATACTAATAATAATACTAATAGTAATAATAATAATAATAATAATAATAATAATAATAATAATAATAATAATAATAATAATAATAATAATAATAATAATAATAATAATAATAATGCATTTGATTTATAATGCGCCTTTCAAGACACAAAAAAAAGTCCACAAATCGGTGAATGAAAAAATTATATAGGATCAAATGAAAACTACTACTTGCTCAAAATAGATGTTTAAAAGTACTAAAAACCAAAGAAAAATACCAAACACTATCAAACATTCAGCACAGACAATGGAAATGCTGCCATCAAAAAAAAAAAATAAATAAAAAATGTAAACATTTTTATTTATTTTTTTAGATCCGGGGCTAGGAGAAAAACATCCGGGGCTAAAGCCCCGGAAGCCCAGGGCTAACGACGCCACTGCTTCTACGCTTTCAGTTAGCACACTTGACATGTTAGCGATGTGACATCAAACAAGCAAACTACTCAACGGGTCTGCCACGCAAAGAAGCAATTCACAACATTTTAATCCATTACAATGCAGATCAAAGAATAACATTATGGAACGCAAGTAACAACCTATTTGTTAGATTAGCAACTCTTATGTGATTACTGAAATTGGTAATGTGATTACGGAAACGGTAATGTGGTAAAACAAAAAAATATGTGATTAACGCAACACTACACACTCAAAATAGATTGATTTCATAATATCCTGAGAATATGTGACATGTAATACAGTGTCAGTGAAGGGTAGAATAATATGAAGATCCTATGTGAGAATGCCGGGACTGTGACCCATCCTCTTGTTACAATTTTAAAGGCAGCTTTTTCTCACTCAAATTCTCAATCCGAAATGAATAGGTCAAGGTTATAGGAATGACATGTATATAAGTACAGTGGCGGACTCAGGCTGTTTGAAGGGCAGGGGCGAAAATAAAAAAAGGGCACCTACTGCACAACATGGGACCCCATCAGTGAGCAAAAAGATATGATGCGTCATGTATGATGAAATAGTCTTCATCCTTGATTAAGATTAAAATTAGAATAACATAGACAATCCAGATTAATAGTATAACCACACCTCTATGATAAAAACACACAGGGAACAATACACCTTTAACATTTTTATTTCACAAAACAGTTTAACAGTTAAAGTTAATTCGAGTGCCGTTGAGCTTCTTACTTTCTCTCTCCTCCCCTTCTCTCATGTCTTCTCTTCCTGTACTCCCTCTCTCCTCTCATTCTCTCCTCCTGTCCTCTCCTCCCCTTCTCTCCTCCTATACTCCCCTTCTCTCCTCCTGTACTCCCCTTCTCTCCTCCTGTCCACTCATTCTCTCCTCCTGTCCTCTCCTCTCCTTCTCTCCTCTTGTCCTTTACTCTCCTTCTCTCATCCTGTCCTCTCCTCCTGTCCTCTCCTTCTCTCCCTCTCTTTCTCTCCCTCCCCCTCCCTATCTTCCCCATTCTCTCCATTAAACTTACTATATTGTACCACCTGACTCCTCCCTCCTTCCATCCTCTGTCCTCTCCTCTATCACCTCTAATGAAAATATGTTGGTTATTTTCATGGACAGATTTGTATGTGCTGGCTCTCCATTGCTGCAATGGAAGGGAGATGGGGGTGGGGGAGTCATAGCAGAATTCGTCTTTTGGTCCTCTGTTTATATATGTCAATGACCTCATTATGATCAATTGGGATATCCCTCTCAATTGAAAGCAGCATAAGATCAGAGAGCCTTTTTTCCCCACATCGGTTTCTGAGCTGGGTTTTGATCAGCTTCAGTTTAGAGAATGATCGCTCTACTGAAGCAGTTGTCACTGGTATTGTAGCATATGTTTTGAGGTTATATTTGGGAAAACAGATTCCACATCATTGTCTTTAAGGCACTTAAGCGCAGCTTTGACATTGTTGGAGGGGAGAGCATATGAAGAGTGGAATACCTTGAGTTCGGTGACAACATTCTCTTCCTCTACATCATAAAACTGGCACACATCTCTGACATATACAGCAGCTGTGTCGTTTGTCATGCCCTTCCAGTGACTTGAGATGGTAAGGCAGTGAAGACCTGATAGGATTGACCCAGTAGGCGTGTCATCCTTCCCTTTGAATCTTCAGTGTAGCTCATGGGAGAGTATGTCAAGAAAGGTAAAGAACACCTTTCCCCGGTAGTGCTCCTCCAAGTCTTGGACTTGGTAGTCCTCCGTAGCAGATTGAGAGCTATACCTGTACCTTTGAGGTACCTTCCTGCGTCTTGTTTGTCCAGGTATTTATTCTGGCACCTCAATGCCTGCTGCCTCTGCTTGCCCTTTTGCTTTTGAGAAAAGGACCTTGAACTCCTCATCCTTCCTCATTGCTTTCACTCTTTATATGACTCCCTCCACAATGGTGTATGATGCTGACAAGTCAAGGTCTTTTCTCTGAAGTGAAGCAGATGCGATGGCAGTCTCATTGAAGACAGGTGTGGCAATCTCCATGCATAGTATAAATTCAAAATCTATGCTACGCAAGAGCATCCGGGCATCACCTGCTGCAGAGTCTTGTGGATCACTATCAGCCATGTTCTGAAGCAGCTTCACCACAGCAGAAAGGACCTTCTTCAGGGATCTCAGAGCATCTTCTCTACACGCCCACCGTGTGTCAGACAGCCTTTTCAGTTCACAGAGTCTTTGGCCAGGGTACATGGTCTGTTGCATTTTCACAAACGCAGCGTGGCATTTTGGAGATCGGGATATGAAAGTGTACAGATTTTCAACTAAATTGAAAAACCGAACAAAATGCTGGCTTGATTTGGCAATCTCCACCAAGACCAGGTTGAGACAGTGGGCATGGCAGTGCATGTATAAAGCTTTCTCACTGTGGCTCTGAATTTGCGACTGCAGACCGTTGTAGCTTCCGCTCATATTTGCAGCTCCATCATAGCCTTGGCCCCTGATGTCTTCCACTTTTAATCCATTCTCCTCAAGGAATGTCATCACAACATTCTCCAATTTTTTTGCTGTTGTTCCACTCTCTCCTTGATTTCCATCTGATGGACAAAGCGAACAACAAAGGACACTTGTTCGACATGAGAAACATCAGTTGTCTCATCCAAGAGAATGGAGAATATTTTGGAATCTTCCATTTCCTTGAGAATTACTCTTCTGACATAGGTGGCAAGGGCACTGATTATGTCATTCTGTGTCTTGTAGGACAACAGTGATGTCTGTGTTTTTTCTGTTGAGACTGGATGTGATTGATTTTATCAAGGTGCATTTTGATGGTGGAGTCATATTTTGCAAGTAGCTGTACAAGTTCAAGGAAATTCCCTTTGTTCAAAGATGTACCACTTTCATCATGACCCCTGAACGCCCCATCTTGCAAGATACAATGTGATGTCTACCAGTCTTGTCATTAGCTCCCTGTTTCTTTGTCGTTCCTGTTCTCTTTTGGCTTGGCCTTCTACGTCTGCCCTCCTGAAAGCCTCTTTCAGTGGTCTCTGTTTGAATTTGCTCCATCTTACCATGCTTACCATATGTGCTTCTGTTTGTTTATGCTCCTTAATTTTATCTGAGCCTTTTCTCCAATTGATAACTCCCCCTGTTCTCCCAGCTGCTCTATTATCATCTTTTCTCTCTTTCAAGAAAAGTCGGCAACCAAAACAAAACATAGAATCACTTTCCATAGAATATTCTAGCCAGTGATTATCTTGATACCACTCCCTGTGGAATGAACGCCCCTCTGTCTTTGGATAGGTTATGACTATAACCAAGTTCTGTTAGTATAGCGAAGCTCGGCATCGCTCTCTGCACTATCTCGCATATGTGCACGCGCACTGAATAAAGACCACAATGTACCTTTAATCCAAATATTCGTCTGACCACACCCCTATCAGCTTACCCATATAAGCAGGGGTGGGGCCACCCACTTGCCTCCTTCCCAAGCTTTCGCCACAAGGCGAGGTCAAAGGCTGCAGCGGCGTCGGATGCCGAGCTTCGCTATACTAACAGAACTTGGTTATAGTCATAACCTAACGTTCTGTATCGTATCGCTCTCGCTCGGCATCGCTCTCTGCACAAGGGAGGCCGAGTGAGAGCCAACGGCCGACAAATACACCCCGCTGACAGCCCCCCACAAACCATCAGAACAGGGAGGGCCGATCCCCCCCGACCCACCCTAATGGCGGGCACCCCCCCTATTAGGGGCTTCACGGGAGGGCGACGGACCCGACCGTGCGAAGAGGCACTCAAGCAACTCAACGCACAGGGTGAGCAGACCGTGGCTTGACCCCACGACTACACACACGCACAACCCGCATGCCACCCGGGAACGAACGGAGGAACAACCTCGTTACTGCCCCCAGAATCACGGGGTCAAGGGCAAACCCAACCCCGTGGCAAGGCCGTAGCAGCGGAGCACGAAGGAAGACCCAGACCCACCAAAAGGACTGGACTCCCTAGAATGGGGGCCCGGAGAAGTCCATGATGCCAGCATCAAGACCCCACCAGATGGGCACGTAGTGCCCCGCCCCCCACATCGCCAGCGTATTCGGACAAAGGCCCCTCAGTTACTGCACCTGGTATTCCCAGGCGGAATCCCATCCAAGTACTAACCAGGCCAGAACCTGCTTAGCTCCGAGATCGGACGAGATCGGGCGTGTT
Source organism: Notolepis coatsorum (assembly GCF_963971535.1). Lineage (NCBI taxonomy): Eukaryota > Metazoa > Chordata > Actinopteri > Aulopiformes > Paralepididae > Notolepis > Notolepis coatsorum. The sequence continues at coordinate 224,164,400 of NC_140165.1, forward strand.
CAGGTTGGTATGGCCGTAAGCCGAGCGGGCCCTGTCCCCCCAATAGTACACCGCCTGGCACACTGACCCTGCAGAACAGGCAGTCAGCATGGCCGTAAGCACACAAAAAAAGGTTAACCAACGGAAGCAGGCAGCGCACCGGGGAAAAACCAGGCAACAGGCTGTTAACCCTAGCCTGGAGACTGCGGACGAGACAGGCGCCAGAGGGGACAGCTGAACACAGCCGCCCCGGCGGAAGGAGCGTAAGCTGGCGGTGTTGGATGACCAAGCCTCCATTTAAAAACCCCCACCCAGAGGGGTCGAGGCAGAGAAGGCTGACACGATTGGCAGACGTCATGAACGTGCAGGGGCACCCTCAACCGGTGAACCCGGGAGTTGACACTGCTCCAACACACCAGGGAATCAACCACCTCGGTGTTACCCAATGCGGTGGTTGTTCCTATAACCCCTCAAGAAAAAACTCCAAAACACACCTGCGGGTATACACCGGCTATACCGCAGTACAAGTGTTTCAGTTTTCAAAAAAGGTTAACCCAGGCCTACGGGTCGACGAAACATTACTTCGGACCGGGCCTGGCGGTACGGGAAGCATAGGGTCACCAGAGGAGGTCAAAAAACCACCCCCACAGGCCCCTCATCGCCATGCGTGAGAGAGGAGCGAAAAAGAATGGAGAACCAGCCCCTAAGCACACCGTACTTGGTATTCCCAGGCGGTCTCCCAACCAAGTACTAACCAGGACGAACCTGTGTAGCGGCCGAGATGCGACGAGATCGAGCGTGTACAGAATGGCATGGCTGTAAGCCATTACGACAGTGCTGAGTAAAAACGTACCCAACCAGGGTCTCCATAGCGCTTAACCCTGTGACACCCAGACCGACCTGGCATTTTTCCCCCTGAAAAAAGCCCAAGTCCCTCAGGGTACCAGAACAGCAGATCTGCATCCCCGGCGGACAACGGGTTCAACTGATCTGGACCAGCGTGACCAGAACCAGTCCCGTGCCCTAACCACGCCGACATGCCTACTCCAGGAGAAGGGCAGATATGCGTGTTGATCTTAACATGAAAAGAAGGCGCCACCCAGACGTTCGGGCGAACCGCGCCTGGTGGCCCACCCCAAGGGCGTGAGACCCCTCTACATACTGTATGTTCAGATCCATTCCGTCATCATCCCCCAGACATGAACGAGAATCCGTCGAAAAACCAACCCAGGTCATGGGATTTGGTCGTCGGAAGAGGAAAAATCCCCATCTCAGTTGCTTTATAAAAACGCTGTTTCAACCACAAGCAACCAAGGCGTGCCAGTCAATCGCCCGTTTACAGCGAGCTAGCACTATACGTGCGTCGGGACACACCCCCATCAATGAACAGGCTATTTAGACCTGTCATTGAATCCCCAAGGCGCCCAGGGGAACGACAAGAGGGGTGTGACACTCCCTAACTCCAACACTTCTGGAATAGAAAAGAAGGAAGCATCAACAGTATGTATCCCAGTCTACACAGCCGGGGTAAAAAATGTTCACATTTTTACATCCCACCACCCTCCCATAGGAAGGAGACGGGGATCCCCAGAGAGACTTCCCACGCGAGCTGTACAGATTGAAAAGAATATATTGCACCTTGAGCCATGTAAAAAATTGGTTTTAGGGCTCTCCGGGGAAGAGGCACTGAACCCATACACACTCAATAATCGAATTGAATCGAATACATATACAATAGAATAGGACCCTTCTAGAGGGTCCACTCACTTTGACAATCTGAGGAGGAAGGCTCTGTACTCTGATGGAGGCTCCCTCACATGGAAGAAGGAGTCCGAACTCACAGAAGGCCCGAATAGGCGCTTGGTGAGGAGGAGCCCTGACCACCCCCCCGAAACAGATCCATCACATGGACCTGAACAGCACACGGAAGTCCTACCAACAGAGACGCGCACGGTGACATACTCTATGGCGGGGGAATTCCTGCGGTGCACACGCCCAATATACCAGGCCGTGGGACCAGGAAAATCCCCCCCCCCCGTAACGTGCCGAAACGCCACGTGACGGGAACCTTGAAGGACAGGGGGTGTACCCCTGACCGACAGAAACAAGGGGGAGAGGAAAGGTTACCAGTTCACCCCTTTACGACCCCACACCCATGATACGATGTAATGACAAAAAGAGAATATGACACAGTCATAGTCAGCTCTATGAAGCGTTTGACAGCTCCACACAGCGCATGAGCTAACCTGCTATCTGATTTTTACTAAGGAAAAACACAGAATAGAGAGGGCTCTAAGAGCCCCGGTCCAACATACACATGTGCTTCTGTGGCCAGTCCAACCCAGTTGTAGGTCACATGACACACACAACCCATCATCACCTACAAAAAATGGCAAAAAACACTCAACAGAGGAAAGCCGTTTTTCACAATGAGAGAATACATCATTCTCGATTAGTATCGGCCACAGGCCTTGCTAAGCACACATGACAGCGACCAAACCATTTTTTCTTTTAGGAAAATAAAGTTTCTCCAGCAGATTTAGCACAACCTCAGCAATCAAGCTAAGAGTTACATCGCATCCCTACCACACAAAAGACACAATTAGTGCACAAACATGTCTGATAGGAGGATGAAAAAGTCCCCAGGGAACCGGGGGGAAACACAATCCTCTTATTTTACCCTCAATACGGCCAGTTAAAAACAGGAAAACCTGTTAATATGTGAACACACTGTTCATTGTCATCACAGGCTGAGAAAAGAACATTCTTTTACTCACTTGTCACCAAGCATAGCTTCATAGGTTAGTTACCTTAGTTGTGAGTACACGGTACATATAAACACCATGATGTTTCTCACACAACAACCAGATCATTACATCCCGATTTGCACGGAGAAGCTAACTGCCAGTGACAAAAACAGCTCACACATAACCCGCGCCGTATCCCAAATGCATTGCAGCAACACACGTTTTGGGAAAAACATCATTATTCACAATACATTTAGAAAAGTAAAACCAGAAAACGTGTTATAAGGTCTGGTCAAACCTGTTCCTACCCGGAACGTAGATCAGCGAAGTGCAGTCACAGACACCGTAGGAACACAGCCGCTCCTGTGTTGTTCGAACTGGGCAGCGTCGCCGCTCCAACCCGCACTACAGTCCTTTGTTGATGCAACCTTGCCGTCCTGGCTCAGGGCAGGGTCGACGAAACATCCCCTGTCAAGGATGACGTCGTAGTCAAGAGTGTAAAACATGTTAAAATCAAAGCACGTTCAACAGAATAGCATCAAGCTAACGGCCGCTCCAACCGTTCGGGTGCTACTGCTTCTGCTCGCGAGATGCCGAGCTAACGACGCACGCGATCAGAAGCGAGCCCACGGCGGCGCGCGAGAAGCTAAGCTACCCCGTGCCAGGCCATGGCCTATAGCAGCAAGCTAACGTTACCTAGCGATCACGACATGCTAGCACCGCAGCTAACAGCTGACTGGCTAACAGTAGGCCCAACCTGAGCAGGCCATGCAGCGATCCCAGCAGGCTAACGCAGCAGTTAACAGCTGACTGGCTAACCGTAAGCTAAGCAGCTATCAATTGAACCTGTAAACAATGACATAACACTCACCCAGACAGGCCGCCGTTCTGAACCTCTCCTCACTTTTCAACACCGCTTCACAACGGTGATTTTACCAACACCCGACGGAATCAGCACAATACCAACTGGCCTGTAGCTGACTTTGAACATGGATCTGCCGCTATCGCACATCCTACAGTATGCACATATCCCCTCGTGAAGGAATACTCTCATTTGGATATGAAAGATGGGGCCTTAACACGGTGACAGAGAGAATCCACTCGTCCAAAACACACAGGGATCACCAGTGTTAATGGTCGCGGCCCACTAGTTAAAACTATAATGGTCTTCAGACCAAGGCCTTCTGTCGCCTAGGTGGCTGAACAAAGGACCCTAGCCTGGGGCCGGTTTCCATAAACATTGTCAAGTAGCCCCCATAGCACTAACAGACAAGTGGAGCCTGCCAGCAAAACACTACTCACCCAACCTGGAACGCACCGCTTCTCACAACAGCGGCATGTCCGACAGTTCAGCTGTGGCCTGACAGGTTTCACCCCAACAAACACAGCAAGGAACTGCAGTTGAGAAGCATGCAGCGGCGTGCTCCCAATACGAAAACCGGTGGAGGATTTTTAGAATGATCAACATCTTCCAGACACTCCAGTACGAAGACAATATCGCCGTATTTTCTCAAAAATAGTGAGAGAGAAAATAAAGATATGATGTCAACGTATCCTTGTTTCCCAAAGCTGTTCCTAATCCAATTTCTTCCATCATGGTGTCAAGTGTGGGGATCTACCGAGGCACTTATTCCTTGTGGTGAAAGCGAGAAGGAGGCGAGTGGGTGGCCCCACCCCTGCTTATATGGGTAAGCTGATAGGGGTGTGGTCAGACGAATAATGGGATTAAAGGTACATTGTGGTCTTTATTCAGTGCGCGTGCACATATGCGAGATAGTGCAGAGAGCGATGCCGAGCGAGAGCGATACGATACAGAACTGCATTCTCTCTTTCCTCCACTTTTTCATTGTTTCTCTCCATACAATCATCTGCATTTTCTCCTTCCTCCACTTCTTCACAATTTCCCTTGTGAATATCTCCATCTTCATTGTCTATACTGTCTTTATCTAAGGTGGAGCAAATAATATTAGTTTTATAATAGTAATATAATTGTACTGTATATAATATTTGTACTGTAGCCTACAATGTTATAATTGTATTATAAAATAATATGTCATATAGCACATACCACTAGCCTTCTTGCCTTGATTGGAATAAAAACGGTCTATGGTTGGTCAATTTAAATGTTTAAGACACATTTTTCTGTCCAAAATAAGCATTATTGACCATGTTAGCACCAGATTATAATTATTCACCACTCAAAAGGGCACTTTAGCGCGCGTTTTTCAACCGTGGGGGCACCAATAGGGCACATCCTCTAATTTATTTCACTCAAAAGGGCACTTTAGCGCACGTTTTTCAACCATGGGGGCACCAATAAGGCACATCCTCTAATTTCTTTCACTCAAAAGGGCACTTAAGCGTGCATTTTTCAACCGTGGGGGCACCAATAGGGCACATCCTCTAATTTATTTCACTCAAAAGGGCACTTTAGCGCACGTTTTTCAACCATGGGGGCACCAATAGGGCACATCCTCTAATGTCTTTCACTCAAAAGGGCACTTAAGCGTGCATTTTTCAACCGTGGGGGCACCAATAGGGCACATCCTCTAATTTCTTTCACTCAAAAGGGCACTTTAGCGCGCGTTTTTCAACCGTGGGGGCACCAATAGGGCACATCCTCTAATTTCTTTCACTCAAAAGGGCACTTTAGCGCGTGTTTTTCAACCGTGGGGGCACCAATAGGGCACATCCTCTAATTTCTTTCACTCAAAAGGGCACTTTAGCGCACGTTTTTCAACCATGGGGGCACCAATAGGGCACATCCTCTAATTTCTTTCACTCAAAAGGGCACTTTAGCACACGTTTTTCAACCATGGGGGCACCAATAGGGCACATCCTCTAATTTCTTTCACTCAAAAGGGCACTTTAGCGCATGTTTTTCAACCGTGGGGGCACCAATAGGGCACATCCTCTAATTTCTTTCACTCAAAAGGGCACTTTAGCACACGTTTTTCAACCATGGGGGCAACAATAGGGCACATCCTCTAATTTCTTTCACTCAAAAGGGCACTTTAGCGCACGTTTTTCAACCGTGGGGGCACCAATAGGGCACATCCTCTCATTTCTTTCACTCAAAAGGGCACTTTAGCGCACGTTTTTCAACCGTGGGGGCACCAATAGGGCACATCCTCTAATTTCTTTCACTCAAAAGGGCACTTAAGCGCGCATTTTTCAACCGTGGGGGCACCAATAGGGCACATCCTCTAATTTCTTTCACTCAAAAGGGCACTTTAACGCATGTTTTTCAACCGTGGGGGCACCAATAGGGCACATCCTCTAATTTCTTTCACTCAAAAGGGCACTGTAGCGCGTGTTTTTCAACCGTGGGGGAACCAATAGGGCACATCCTCTAATTTCTTTCACTCAAAAGGACATTTTAGCGCACGTTTTTCAACCGTGGGGGCACCAATAGGGCACATCCTCTCATTTCCTTCACTCAAAAGGGCACTTTAGCGCGCGTTTTTCAACCGTGGGGGCACCAATAGGGCACATCCTCTAATTTCTTTCACTCAAAAGGGCACTTTAGCGTGCGTTTTTCAACCGTGGGGGCACCAATAGGGCACATCCTCTAATTTCTTTCACTCAAAAGGGCACTTAAGCGCGCGTTTTCCGACCGTGGGGTCCGCCAGTGTATAAGTATATTGGACATGGACATATTTCCAGTACATTTGTGATACTTACTGGCACCCATCTCTCTGTCTCCCCCCCTTTCCCTTTATTTGTCTCCGTCTGTCTCTCTCTCTCTCACTCTCTCTCTCGTCTTCATAATGCGGCGACGGAGCCATCTACAGAGTGCCAGGCCAGCTGTGACAGATCCCTGCAACAATACAGAGTTGGTGTTGGACCACAGTGATTGGATACACACTGGAACATTGAACAAGTGTAGCCTAACATGGCTTCAGAAAGGCCTAGTGTGCCAAACCCACAGAAGATAAAGGGAAAGGGGGGGGAGAGAGATGGAGAAGGATAGAGGGAGAAACCGATGTAGGAAAACCGGATGAAAGAAAGAGAGAATGAGGGAGAGAGAGAGAGAGAGAGAGAGAGAGAGAGAGAGAGAGAGAGAGAGAGAGAGAGAGAGAGAGAGAGAGAGAGAGAGAGGCGATATGGGGAAATGGGAGAGACATGCAGGGTGGCACATTAAAATGATGTAATTGCTGCATTATGTGCACTCTACTTGAGCTGAAAGGATGTGTTGCTGGTGTCCCATGTCGGACCGTCTGCCACGCGGCTCTTTGTTACACAACCTCAACAGACGTGGCTACAGGGCCTCGGTTAAACACAGACTTACTGTAATTAACTATGCCAGCAAACGTCAGACCAACCACAGTCAGGCCAGATGCTGTGTCGTGTTATAACTTTACATTAATTAGCTGTTCATTCAACCCAAATGTAGATCGTGACATATGAGTACTTTCCCCTGTTAACACTTTGAGTGCCAGCAGGGGGTGCACGGGTGCTTATGGATTTTTTTAACCCAGTTTTTTTTATAAATTTTTTTTGGTCCTTGTGTCTGGAGGTCCTTTGGCCTGGAATGACATCCAGACATGTCTCAAATTGGCCTCTCTGATCTCCTTTTATTGTTTTAAACTAAAAATATTGGAAATCCTTTCCACCTGCTGCTCCTGCTTTGATGTTGAATTTTTTAATTTGGTTTGATTGCTATTGTTTTATTGTGCTTGTATTTTTTAAACTGAATTTGACTTTTTATTTAATATCGGTTGTATGGTAGTCTACTGTATGTGTATTGTGTCTTGTTATGTATGTTTTGTCATCATTGTGCTTGCCTTCTTGGCCAGATCACCCTTGAAACAGAGACCTCGGTCTCAATGGGTTTTTGTTTTCTGGTTAAATAAATGTTTGATGATGATGATGATTTCTTACTGTTATTTACCCTGGGTCAGGATGCTCTTTTCCCTGCTTCACACTCAACAGGTTCCACAGCTGGGAGCTGCCTGGTACAACCACAGTCGGACTCTGTTTGCTACAGAGCTGTTCCAGTGGAGCAAGAGCACTTCAACAGTGGGTATTGATGGAGGGGAGTGTTATTCATTCACTTACCCACCCAGATTACTTTCCTGTCGGTCCAGGGGATCGAACCGGTGACCTTCTAGTCACAAGCCCAGCTCTCTAACCAGGGGCACCACTTTACTTTAGTTGATATCCTCGTCATCCCCGTCCTTGGCCAGAAACAATGTCAAACAGTATCAATCGTGTATATCATAACTTGCTCCACACATGACATTTTTTTAAGTTTACTTTTACTCTTACTTATAGTATAAATTCATATTCAAATTCTGATATTTTTATATTCAGAGTTAATTATATTGTTTACACTGTTTATTTTCCCCTCATATTTCCTTCAGATCTAATCATATTGCATAATGTATTTCTACTATTACCCTGGCCACACCTGTGCCTCCCATCCCCCCTTCCCCATGCTGCTATGATGCAGCATGGGGAAGATGATTCCCCAACGGCATCAATAAAGGAATATCTTATCTAATCTTAAGTGTGTGTGTGTGAGTGTGTGTGTCTCACATACTGTAGCATAATCTATTATGCAATCACAAAAGGTAGGCCCTATTTGCTTTAGGTGGCAATGATTGATGATTGTAATTAAAAAAATTACTATCTAAATTACACTTCTATTTTTTCCAGGTGTGAGCTAGAGAAATACATTTTCCTTAATAGGCCACACTGAACTAAAGCGTAATGGAAATCAACTCAAGCAGCGCGTTATATGTACGTGTTATACGTGTCATATGTTTTCAGCTGTATTCTATTGTAATTATTAGGGATGTCCGATATTATCGGCCTACCGATATTATCGGCCTACCGATATTATCGGCCGATATTGGCAATGTAATATCGAAAATTATCGGTATCGTTTTTATTTTTATTTTATCTACTTTTTCTCCCCATTTTCTATTTTTCTCCCATCCCAATTTCGTATTATCCAATTTTACCCTCCCCTGTCTCGAATGTTGTTAGACCATGCCTCCCACTGGTCGGCTGCAATGTGGACGAAGCCTTGCATCACGTGTCCCCTCCGGTTCACGAGGAGGCAGTCGTTGCATCTTTTCACCTGCACAGCGCGATCTCTCAGCGGCGAGGAATAGCATGTGGGAGGCTCACGCTGCCCCGATGCTTCTTGATTCTGCTGTACAGGCGCACCAACCGACCTGTGGGAGTCGCTGCGCCTTGCCCACTGCGCCACTTAGCCGCCCTATCGGTATTGGTTTTCAAATGTATTTATTTATTTTTTACATTTATTTAACCTTTATTTACCCAGGCAAGCAAGTAAGAACACATTCTTATTTTATTTATTGTGAAAAGTATGCATAATGTTGTGTTTTTGGGGGGGGAAACCTTGCATATATTGGTATCGGAAATTAAGAGTTGGACAATATCGGTAAAAAAGCCAATATCGAACATCCCTAGTAATTATGTTTCATAACTCACTCGTTCACTACACATGCTCAGAATTAATTCAGCATTATGGAATGACTGACCATAATACTAACTGATAATGTCATGTTTACTGTTAGCACATTACGGATGTGAGGTATATTAAATTGTAAAATTGCATATTGATCATATTAATATAAAAAAATGTATAGCCCAACACTGCTGTATAAACAACGAATGGAACAACGTTGGTTTAAAGACTGATGTCATATAAACTTGGCTAATCGACGTGGAACTGCACTGAGACATCAGGTCTGAGACTGTAATAACCCAGTTCCTCAGCAGTACAGGGACATATTCGGTATTTCTGCATCCTAAAGTAAAGCATCACAACCTCTTTGTATCTGATCACAAGTGTTGTCCCATGTAAGACAGGTGTATTCCACGAGCTCCTTGAGGCACTGTCCCCCGACATACCTGGTCCTCTATCCATCTGTCGTGAAATTGAAGCGCTCTCTCCGACGTGCTATTCCCCCGTCAAGTTTGACAGGAGCCCCCCCCCCCCGATATGTTTTATGCCTCGCCGATCATGTCCACACTACGCTTTTTGTTGTGTCGTTTTACATCAAAATCTGCAAAAAAAACTGCCTTGTGAACCTGATTCACACGAGGAGAAACGGATTCAGACGGATGAGAAACCGTCCGCGGCTCAACGGGTTGTCTCCTAGAAAGACAGCAGCGGCCTGGTGGTCGTACGTACGTATGACGTAATTTACTTCAGCGGTCGGGAGCGATAAGAATGAAGAAGAAAGATCTGTTGGTCTCTTTGGTAATATCCCTCTCTACTCCAGAGATGGGATGAAAATACAAAGGTGGCAAAGATAGATGGAGAAACGAGGACGGAGGAGGAGTTTTTTTTTTATTTGATCAGTCTTGGCTGGAGGCTTATAGTATGGATGCCGTCTTCCCGGCAGATGAGTTAAAACTGCTATGAAATGATTTAGAAAACGCTGAAGCGGGGGATCGAGGGAGCCGTGTCACTTCTGAAGCGGGGGTTTGAGGGAGCCGCGTCACTTCCAGTTCCCTTCTTTTCTTTCTCCAGCAAAACATTTTCACACAGCGTTTTTCCCGTCCCGACGCGAGAAGCGTTATCGAGATCGGCAATTTCACGGGCGAGATTTCATCCGTTTTTTTAAGAGCCTCCTTCCAGAGTCAGACAATATCCCGCAGATACCATTCATGTAAGGAAAATCACCCTTTGAGTTCTTTCATGCATTCTCGAAAGCACTCCCTCCACCCGCAGTAGCACAGCAATATGAAAGTGTAGTTTCCAAACACAGATGGTTAACTTTACTGTGTCAAGTTACGCCATTTCTGCATTACTGAATAGGACAGTTAATGAAATCAGGGGTAGAGAGAAGGGGGGATGACATGCAACAAAGATCCTAAGCCGGGTTCGAACCCAGGACATTCGAACCCGTGCAATTACACGGTATGTGTCCTATGATGGTGAGCCACCTGGACACACTTTTCCCCCCAACCCTTTCACTACCACACTACAAAGGGTTAACGCTTTCACTACCACACTACAAAGGGTTAACGATTTCACTACCACACTACAAAGGCTTAACACTTTAACTACCACACTACAAAGGGTTAACGATTTCACTACCACACTACAAAGGCTTAACGCTTTCACTACCACACTACAAAGGGTTAACAATTTCACTACCACACTACAAAGGGTTAACCATATATAGTGTGGTAGTGAAAGGGGTAGTGTATTTATTTCTTCTGCTTGGACAGTGAGTCTTCAAGGTGAAGATGACGTGCCCTCAATCTTAATGTCAACCAGTGGCGTTGCGTGGGTAAAATGACTGAGGATGCCAAGTCAGAATGTTTTTTTTTCTTTTTTTACAATCTATGTTTTGATAATGCGTTGTTAGATCTATGTTGCAATAATTGGACCGTTATGCTATAAGCCTGATAGTGGCATTGTTTCACTAACAAAGTGTTACAAAAGAAAGTGTTACAAAGTGACGGAATAAATTCAACCACATCGTCTATGTTTGGATTCATTAAACTGGAGTCCACGTATCATATTGCATGTATGTAACAACAAACGTCACATGACAGTCAGTGTAATTATTCTGGGTTCGACAAATAATGCAAGTTGAGCTCACATGCATTTACTGGGCTACAACCTCTTCAAATCACAGAACAGCATGCCTTACAAAATTCTTTAACTTATTGTTGCCAAAAAGCATTACAATAACAGCGTTGTGATCGTATAGTATGAATTAGTTCCCATTACAGTTCAACACATGCAATACAATGATATAGCTTTCCTATCCCACCATGCCTATAACAATCACTTTCAGCGAAGATGGAAGAAAACATCAAATAAACAGAGCTAAAGCACAAGATTATATGGCCTCATTTTACGACCATCTTATGGCGAAGATGGCAAAACAACACAATATTAGCATCTTACGGCAAAGATGGCTCAACAGGTGTGTGTGTGTTTTCAATACAAAAACAATCACTCACCCAGTGATGTGGTTCTTTGACTTGCCATGTCTGTCAATGGACCTGGACAGATTAGTTAGATCAGAATATCCAGTGGTGGTCCAGGGATTGTTTAGGACACCTTGTCGAACAGGAGGCATGGCCAGCAAAAATAGCACCCTTAGCCGATCCAGTTAGCCATTCTGTTCATTTGTAGTTTTCGATATTAAAAGAACGTTGTACCTTACTTACTGTGTCCTGGCTGTAGTAGAACCAGGTTAACTGTGTCCTGGCTGTAGTAGTAGAACCAGGTTAACTGTGTCCTGGCTGTAGCATTGTAGAACCAGGTTAACTGTGTCCTGGATGTAGTAGAACCAGGTTAACTGTGTCCTGGCTGTTGTAGAACCAGGTTAACTGTGTCCTGGCTGTAGTAGAACCAGGTTAACTGTGTCCTGGCTGTTAGTAGAACCAGGTTAACTGTGTCCTGGCTGTAGCAGTTTGGTTTGTTAGAACAGACTGTAATCTTATGCTTATGGCAGATCAATCAGCATGGCTTGTCTGTAAACTTTAATACATGGCAGTTTGGTTTGTTAGAACCGACTGTAATCTTCACTTGCTTATGGCAGATCAATCAGCATGGATTGTCTGTAAACTTTCACTTGCTTATGGCAGATCAATCAGCATGGATTGTCTGTAAACTTTATGCATTGTTGTCACTTGCCATATCTTGCTATGCTCGCTCATGCCTGTATTTTTTATGTCCGTTCTATTTTATAATTTTTATTTTATTTTATTTTATTTTTATTTTACTATTTTTAAACTGAATCATTTTAAACTATTTTTACTATTTGTGTTACTGAAAACTATAAGCGGAGAGCCTATTGGGATGCTAGATCCTAATGTGAAACACTGTGATTCTACCTGTCTATCTTTTTATGCTCGCTTATGCCTGTATTTTTTACTGTTGTGAAGCACTTTGAACTGCAACCTCTGTATGAAAAGTGCTATACAAATAAAGTTATTATTATTATTATTATTACTCTCTCTCTTGTCTGAACAATACACAATTGCGGTGTCAGCCTTCCATTTTCTTTCATTTTCAATTGTTGTTCAAATCATAACTTTATGAAATCATTCACTATCAGACACTCTCCATCACCACCATCCATAGTTACATTTACATTTACATTTAGTCATTTAGCTGACGCTTTTATCCAAAGCGACTTACAAGTTCTGTACGACAAGCCATCAGGAAGGGCACAACTCTATCAGCTGAGCAACAATGTTCATCAAAGTGTTGAGTGCTACAGTGTAGGTTAGTTTATTAGGACAAGTGCATGACAGTACGGTTAGTTAGGGTTAGATTTTTTTTTTTTTTTTTTTTTTTTTTTTTTTTTTTTTTTTTTTTTTTATTTTTTTTTTTTTAGTTATGTAGTTACTAGCTAGCTAGCCTAGAAGTAGAACGGAGGCTATATGATGACGTTTCGCTTTTAATGTGATTCACCATTAGCGTTTTAACAAGCTCAAATTAACAGAATGCATTAACTCATTCAGCGCCAAAAACTAGATTTCTCGTGTTTGAAATCCAACATTCGACAATGGCGATCGCCTAGAGCGAACTATTGGATATTATGAAGAAGACAAAATGGATTATATGGATGATGATTATGGACGATAAGGTGCGTTTCCACCAGACTATGTTGGACTCAGCACTTCTGGTAAATCATAAAAATACTATAATCAAACCGGCCGATGAGGAAACCTATTCGGCTCCATCTATAGTCTGGCCTGAGCAGACTATAGACGAAGAAGATAACGGATGAGGGCCACCTAACGTTATATGTATTGATCCTGTTCTGATTCAAGACACTTGGGGCGGGATCCACAAAGAATGGATTGCACGGTGCTAATTGCATCCTTACTTACAATTCATTATGAATTGAAAATGGGGGACCCTGATGTAAACAAGACGAAAGTCTTTCTCTGGTCTGCATCCCCTTAACAATTGTGTGTATTGAGCCGTACTGTATTGTACCCATTCTGCAATCTGTTAATAAAAATTGTCCTGCACGGTGATTGATTGATTGAAACATTTTCAAGGGCAAAGTATATCAGAGAAAACAAATATAAACATACACACCACACTAGCCACTCCCATTTACACTGCCAAATCCAATAGAAAGCCATAGAAATCTCCCCCACACACACTCTCAAGAAATGCAGTAAAAAGTCACCCCTGCTCTCACATCTTAAGACATAGTGTGCAGTTATTTCCACAGATGGGGGGCAGCGGTGCTGGCGGGCTCTGAACCCAACCCCAGGCACGTCCCTCAGGCTGCAGCTGACCATTACGGAGGGCCACGGCCGGGCCGTGAGCCAGGGTCAGTATGAATGTCTTGAGCTGTCCGGCACAGACCAGCTGCCTAACAGACCCGGCGAGAGCCCAAATCACATTAAGGGGCTGTTTAACACTTTGATTGCCACGCCTCCGTATCCTATTTACCCCGTTGAATGCCACCGCTCTATTCAATGACAGAGCACTCGCATTTGTGAACGCATAAACTATATCTTTGATGTGTCTAATACGACCGTCGCTTATCAATGACTTGTTTGCAGTCAACATTGTTGCGGATTGTTTTTTAATCGGTTCATTTTGAAAAACGCTCGGTTTTTTAAACTTTCAGAAAAAATAAAAGATTCTGCAGGAATCGCGCTTTACTGTAATACACAAAACACATGGTAATTTTTCGGCCTATTTATGAATTGTTTCAAATAAACGCTAGATTATCGATAGTGTTACGAAGGATCAGATTAAACCGAATATATATATTTATTTATTGATATATATTGAATAGTATTTGTATATCGTTTGATGTCCCTTGTATATTCCTTGTACATATACACGGAATATCCCTTTAACCTACTATAGCCCATAATAGTTCATTCTCTTATTGGACAAAAGGACCGGGCGCCAGGGACCAGCCCCTGGCGTCAAGTTCAAAGGTACCGACGAGACATGTCCGTACTAGCCCCGGCTCCGCTCAGGGATACGGCTACCGAAATGAGAGTGGCACTATTTGTTCACCGTGCATATAAATATGGCGCAAGTAAATGTAGAAGACCCTTAGTCCTTTACCCTTCTACCCAACTTAGTAACAGAACGTGAAGCCTCACCCACGATACCACGTGCGGTGTAGTATGGCCTGTTTGGCCTTAGAATAGCATCGAGACCTCGTGCGAATTAATAACTGAATTGTCAGAGTTTGGCACTGTACCGTCGAGTGCGACGTATTTCTATTAAGTAATAATAGTCTATCGTGTATGGTGCATCGTGCGGTTAGAGTTCTAAAGTGACCAGCATCTCCAACGCTTCCTCGTGTTATCTAGAGTCTTAACCAGGCTGGGCCGACCACATGGCGCCTTCATCCGAGGAGATCTAGACGAGGACCGAGGGACATGTACACTGGATTACCTACCCGACGACTGCTGAGCCCTATGCGGCTGGAATATATTTGCTTTGGTACTGTGATTTGTGGAGCGAATAATCGCCGACGCCTGTGAGTGTTGGATTTACCCCCGAGAGGAGTCAAGTTGAGTCGGCGCTCAGAGAGACTGAGGTCGCCTAGCTTCTTCTTCATTGTGGAGCTACAGCCTACAAGAGAACCAAGGTGTATTCATCTGCGGATCAAGAGTCTACTGCACTGTCTTCTGTACTTGAAGTCTCCCTAGATATCGTTGACCAGACGGTCTACTACCGACGGCTCTCCTACCCCCCCTACTGGCTTACAACCGGGAGGACCCCTTCCAGAAGATCCCGCTATATCATTAAGTGTACCATAGATCCAATTCCCTAAGAGCCAGGTTGTATACTTGCTTCCTGCGTAACCAGAGATTGGACATTCAGTGTTGATTTGCCTACGAGTACTCATTTGCCTTACAAGTGCATTCAAATCATAAATGTAATAGTAAATATCATATGTACCTTTTGCTATATTAAATATTTGATTATTACCTTTGTCTGGAACCGATTTCATTGTGGGAAAGTGTTCATCATATTTAGATATCGTGTACTGTATGGCCAGTAGTTAAAGTACATAAAGCGGTAGTGGTTTAATGATACCATACTTATCAATACAGTCAGGGAATTGTACCCCTCAGTTACAATTGGTCCTTCGAGCCGGATGGTAATTAGTGTAATATTAATATAGTGGTATTAATATTGAAATGGCCTATGATGAACACTCCACGAAACGGTCCTCCTAAAGTAGAACGCCCACAGCGTAGACGGCAGCCACCTCAGTACTTAGAGGATTACGCTGCCAGTATACTACCTAGCCTTCTACAAACGGTAAACGCGGTAAAAGTAGAAAGTAAAATTATGTCCGACCCTATCAACCAGGATACCCCGACCACAGAGGCCCTAGTGGGTTCTAATGTAACTGACCAAGCTCAAGGTGGGGACCAGGAGGGAACTGACACGACTTTACCCCCCGCCAAGACCGAAGAAGTAGTCCCCGAAGAGCTCCGGGAGGAAGACAACCCTCCAGAGATGGAACTCTGCACGGAACAAGATGAGGAGAGTGCCGAGGAGATAGCCTAGCAGCCTCTACGGAGCGCGATCGACTCCAAGCACAGACGCTTAGCGAGCGCGAACAACTCCAAGCACAGATGCTTAGCGAGCGCGACAGACTACAAGCGCAGCAACGGAGCGACGAAGAGCGCATACGTCTGGAGATGAGACGCCTTCAGACGGAAGAGAATATGGCAAGAGACCGGGCCGACACCCAGCGTGCCGCTGCCGGTGCCCAAAGATAAGCAGATCTCACCAAGCGCGAAGCCGAGCGCGACAGACTACAAGCGCAGCTAATGGAGCAGCTGATCACCAGGGCAACACCCCCTCCCTCCACAAGGGGTTCCAGGGCCTCGTCAAGACACGGGTCAAGGGCACCCTCCCCTAACCGATTAAGCGACCCTGAGCCCGACCACCAGAGAGAGCCTATACCCCCCTCCGAACTCCCTCCCCGACTGGTCCCAGTGAGACCCAGCTACAAGGAAGGAACGGCGTAGACCGCGGAGAGGCTAAATAGACGACTACAGGATCTAGATGACCTGGCAGAGGAAGAAGAGGGAGAAGAGGAGAGTCAAGCCCGACAACAGCACCGTACTCCACAGGACCAGGAGGTCCAGTACAGCCCAGGCTATACCCCCGCGGCTCTGCGCTACAGACCCCCGACTCTATTCACGGGTGAGCATGACGCACGACCAGTCCCGAGGAATAGTACCTGGACCAGCGGGCCATGGTACCCTGCCGGTACCAGCCCACCGAGAGGCGTAAGAGGAGACTCGCCCAGGAGGCCTCTCTTCCAACGCTCACCGATGTGCCAGCCATCCACGGCGTCATACATTGGCACACCGACGTTTCCAGACTTCACCCATGAGAACCGAGCACAGTACACGGAGCTACGGATGTGCTTAGAGACAATGATGGTGGATGTAGCTGATGAACGCCACAAGTATGCTATCCTATTGAAGCACCTGAAGGTGCCCAGAGCGCACAACATAGCGCTGGCCTATGCCACCTCTACTACCCCATACACAGCGGCTCTAGCAGCACTAGACCAAAGATATGGACGTATATGGGATTACGTAATACAAGAGATAAGGCATATTGACCGCCTACCCCCAGCAACAGACAATCGCTCACTAGACGACCTGTCTATCAAAGTACAATCCCTGGTAGGGATGCTGGGGGCGCAACGAGAAAAGGGTATGCACGAACTATACGCAAACTCGAACGTCGAGAGGATTTTAGAGAAGCTGCCGCCTGCCCGACAGGAGCGCTTCAGGCGGCAAAGAGACCACCGTGATCCTAACGGTCCCGAGCCATCCCTCCTAGACCTAGCCGACTTCCTGGCGAGAGAAGTCAGCAGCCTACGGTTGGATACGTTCGTGCGGAGCACACCAAGCTCCAGAGAGGGACCTAGAAGAGCAAACGATGGCCGAAGATCGGTGACTGTCATGCACCAATCAGAATCAGTACCGAGCAGCAAGAATCACAGTACCCCCTCGATGAAAGAGAAGTGGAAGATGGTGTGCCCGTACTGCGAAAAGGAACACTGGTTGTCACAATGTGACCTGTTCAAGAAGATGACCGCTGAAGAAGTGAGTCAATGGATAAAGTCCAACAGGCGCTGTTACCGATGTGCGCGCAGTCACATGGCAGCCGAGTGCCGCCTCAAGAAGAGGTGTAGTCGGTGTGATGGAGCCCACCTAGATGTCCTACACGACAGTAACAGAAGAAAGCCTGCACCATCCAGCAGCACAAAGGCAAGTGTTATGTACATTGACCCCGCTAGCAGCAGCGGCGCCCAGGTGCTCTTAAAGGTGGTCCGCGTAACACTGAGTTACCAAGATAAGGTCATGGACACTTACGCCGTCCTTAATGACGGGTCAGAGAAGACCCTTCTCCTCGCGTCCGCTGCGGCCCAGCTGGGGCTGCGGGGGAGCGAGAACCAGATGACGATTCGGACAATAAGAAGAGATCTAAAGACGATAAAGGGCGAGAATGTCTCCTTCACTATCGCAGCAAGCGGGCAGCCAGAGAGACGGTATAGGATTACTAATGCTTTCACCAGCCAAGAAATAGGACTATCGCAGTACACCTACCCCATCGCCAAGCTGATGGATAAATATGTGCACCTGCGTCAACTACCTATCCCGCTCATAGACGGTGCCACCCCGACCCTGCTGATAGGCTCCGACCATGCAGACCTCATAGTCCCGATAGACCGGGTCCATACAGGACCCAGAGGTTGTCCTGCAGCAGTCGAGACCCGCCTAGGATGGACATTACAAGGCCCCCTCGCCAAGTCTCTTAACCGAACAGCAGCCACTAGCTGCCTCCACTCCAGAGCGACAGAAGAAGACACCACACTCCTGCAGCATGTCGAGAGGCTATGGACACTAGAGACAATGCCCTTTAAGAACGAAAAGAAAGACATTCGTTCTAAGGAAGATATTTACGCTATAGCCCTCCTCGAGCAAGGGACAAAGAGAGTCACAGTCAACGGAGTGATGAGATACGCAACTCCACTCCTGAGGCGAGAGGGAATACCCACCTTTCACGCCACAAAAGAGGCGACGGAGCGGTATCTATTGAACACAGAGCGGCGCCTAGCCAAAGACCCCGCTCAAGAGGCTGTGTACCGCGCTGAGATTAACAAGCGAATCACAGCGGGACACATAAAGAAAATTGACTGGCGACGTCGTGCGCTGCTCCGCGCCTCCCTGATCAAAGACGGCTTTGATCTCCGGCAGCGGGCCAGCAGCGACCCCCCAGTATTGCGCAGCCTCTCCCCCGAGGACAAGGCAGCGAGCAGCGACACCTGGATGGCGACCATCCCAGGAGAAGCCCAAGAAATGACACTAGGACTAGTCTGGCGCTTCAAAACAGACTCGCTCCATTATAGACACAAACCCCTGACCAAGGAGCAGGGAAGGTCGACGGCAATACCGACCACCAGACGGAGTGTATACAGAACACACGCCAGACAATATGACCCGTTGGGATGTATTCTACCTTACACCACCAGGGCAAAGATGATTGTAAGAGCGCTATGGGACAAGGACCAGGGCTGGGACGATCCCATACCCGAACACCTTGCATCTACATGGAGAGAGTGGGAGACGGAACTCCGCTCACTCCCAGGTGTTAATATACGCCGCAGCTACTTCCCACCCACAGTGAGGCCAGAGACATGCAAGATGGACCTGCACGTATTCAGCGACGCCTCCGAAGTAGCCTACGGTTCGGTGGCCTACTTGCGTGCCCGAGAGGAGGGAGGAGAAATACATACTGCTTTCATCCTGGCTTGCTCAAGAATAGCCCCACGAAAGCAACAATCTATCCCGCGTCTAGAGCTCTGCGCAGCCCTAGCAGGAGCGCAGCTCGCCACGTTAATCCAACGTGAACTCACCATCCCGGTGCAAAGAACAATCTTGTGGTCAGACTCCACGACCGTACTCACATGGATCCGGTCTGATTCGTGCAGATACAAGGTCTTCGTGGGAGTCAGAGTCACCGAGATTCCAGAGTTAACAGAAGTAGCGAGCTGGAGGTATGTGGACACCAAACCCAACCCAGCTGACGTCATCACCCGGGGAATGTCCCTGGATGACCTCACCCGTCACAACCTCTACAGTGACGGACCAGAGTTTCTCAAGCTCCCCGAAGAAGAGTGGCCTACACCCACCCCACGGGAGGCGAGTAAAGAGGAGGCCGAAAACAAGAAACCTATGTTCTGTGGATTGAACACACTCGTCTCCACAGACCCCGACATAGACGATTGCCTCACCCTACAGAGTGCGCAGTTAAAGACATTTCTGTGGCACCACCCAGAGGTTCAGCCCACGACTGACATTTCAGCAGCTGACTACGAAAAAGCAGAACTTCTTCTACTACAACGAGCCCAGAGAGACTCGTTCCCCGATGAGCTAGCCTGTCTACAGGGAGCAAAGCCCGTCCCATCAGACAGCAGACTGCTCCACCTAGCCCCCGAGAGCGACGCCCATAATCTCATCAGAGTGGGTGGTCGTCTGCAGAGAGCCCCAGACTTACCGGATGACGTCAAGTACCCGATAGTCTTGAACAGCCGACACAAGGTCACAGAGCTGATCATAAAGAAATACGACGAGGATGTGCACCACGCAGGGGCAGAGAGAGTCTTCGCGGAGATCAGACGTCGTTATTGGATACTGCAAGGGAGAGAAGCAGTGCGGCGCTTCCAGCGAACCTGTCTAGACTGTCGTAAGTGGCGAGCCCAGCCCAGTATACCCCGGATGGCTGACCTACCTCCCTGTCGCCTCCGACTCGGCGACAAGCCCTTTCACTCCACCGGTATGGACTGTTTCGGCCCGCTGTATATAAAGAAAGGAAGAGGAACCGAGAAGCGGTGGGGTATTGTATTCAAATGCATGACCACCAGAGCGATACATATCGAACTCCTTCCAACCATGAGCACAGACTCATTCCTTATGGCCTTCCGAAGATTCACATCACGGAAAGGAAAACCGTCTACATTATTGTCTGATCACGGGACAAACTTCAAAGGCGGAGAAAGAGAGCTGAGAGAGAGCTTCCAAGCTATGGGCCCAGAAGTTAAGACCCACCTCGCTCCATCCCAGATTGACTTCCAGTTTAATCCCCCGAACGCACCTCACTTCGGTGGAACTTGGGAACGAGAAGTACGTTCTATAAAGACAGCCCTGTACGCCGTGCTTGGGGCCCAGACCGTGGCGGAAGAAGTCTTAATGACAGTCCTCACGGAGATCGAGGGAGTATTGAACTCAAAGCCCCTCGGTTACGTCTCAAGTGATGTAGCAGATGTCGACCCAGTCACCCCCCACACACTCTTGATGGTGCGGCTGGACCCCGCGCTACCCCAGACAATGTACAGGCCTGAAGAAGCGAACGGCCGAAGAATGTGGAGGTACAGTCAAGTACTGGCTGACAAGTTTTGGAACAGCTTCCTACTCCACTACCTACCGTCTCTACAGACCCGCCAGAAATGGGTGAAAGAGAGAGACAATTTGACAGAAGGAACAGTCGTCATGATTATCGACCAGTCACTACCCCGAGCTATGTGGCCGGCCGGCCGCGTAAGCAAAGTGATCACCGGTGCCGATGGAAAGGTCCGAGCAGCTGAAGTGCTCGTCCAAGGGCGGACCTACACCCGACCCGTGGCGAGGCTAATAGAACTGCCAAGGCTCCCTGATACTATCGATGACGACCATGACCCCATGACTTTGTGAACTGACTGACCCTCACAGCGGACATTGAGTAGTGGACAGTGCGGTTAATCTGTCTCTGCTTAGCTAATTAGGTGGGACTAATTAGGGGGCGGCTGTTACGAAGGATCAGATTAAACCGAATATATATATTTATTTATTGATATATATTGAATAGTATTTGTATATCGTTTGATGTCCCTTGTATATTCCTTGTACATATACACGGAATATCCCTTTAACCTACTATAGCCCATAATAGTTCATTCTCTTATTGGACAAAAGGACCGGGCGCCAGGGACCAGCCCCTGGCGTCAAGTTCAAAGGTACCGACGAGACATGTCCGTACTAGCCCCGGCTCCGCTCAGGGATACGGCTACCGAAATGAGAGTGGCACTATTTGTTCACCGTGCATATAAATATGGCGCAAGTAAATGTAGAAGACCCTTAGTCCTTTACCCTTCTACCCAACTTAGTAACAGAACGTGAAGCCTCACCCACGATACCACGTGCGGTGTAGTATGGCCTGTTTGGCCTTAGAATAGCATCGAGACCTCGTGCGAATTAATAACTGAATTGTCAGAGTTTGGCACTGTACCGTCGAGTGCGACGTATTTCTATTAAGTAATAATAGTCTATCGTGTATGGTGCATCGTGCGGTTAGAGTTCTAAAGTGACCAGCATCTCCAACGCTTCCTCGTGTTATCTAGAGTCTTAACCAGGCTGGGCCGACCACATGGCGCCTTCATCCGAGGAGATCTAGACGAGGACCGAGGGACATGTACACTGGATTACCTACCCGACGACTGCTGAGCCCTATGCGGCTGGAATATATTTGCTTTGGTACTGTGATTTGTGGAGCGAATAATCGCCGACGCCTGTGAGTGTTGGATTTACCCCCGAGAGGAGTCAAGTTGAGTCGGCGCTCAGAGAGACTGAGGTCGCCTAGCTTCTTCTTCATTGTGGAGCTACAGCCTACAAGAGAACCAAGGTGTATTCATCTGCGGATCAAGAGTCTACTGCACTGTCTTCTGTACTTGAAGTCTCCCTAGATATCGCTGACCAGACGGTCTACTACCGACGGCTCTCCTACCCCCCCTACCGGCTTACAACCGGGAGGACCCCTTCCAGAAGATCCCGCTATATCATTAAGTGTACCATAGATCTAATTCCCTAAGAGCCAGGTTGTATACTTGCTTCCTGCGTAACCAGAGATTGGACATTCAGTGTTGATTTGCCTACGAGTACTCATTTGCCTTACAAGTGCATTCAAATCATAAATGTAATAGTAAATATCATATGTACCTTTTGCTATATTAAATATTTGATTATTACCTTTGTCTGGAACCGATTTCATTGTGGGAAAGTGTTCATCATATTTAGATATCGTGTACTGTATGGCCAGTAGTTAAAGTACATAAAGCGGTAGTGGTTTAATGATACCATACTTATCAATACAGTCAGGGAATTGTACCCCTCAGTTACAGATAGTATATGTTTCCTACTCTTTCCTACTCTCTCTTCCCAGGAGCAGTCGCATTTTTATCTCCTCTCCCTCCTCCAGAGAAAACACCTCAAGGCCTCTCTCTTATCCGCTTGGAGACGTCCGTACCAGCCCTTACAGCTCGTTTCACCGGAGCCTAGATCTGCACTCGCTGGAGAACGCTCAGACGTTTTGGCCTTTTTCTTCTTTCTTTTTACAGCAGAATCCTCAACTCAACTCGACTTTTGACCGTAATATGGATCTAATAAGCTGGGCTTTTACAGCGATTGATCGCATATTCTCTACAAGGAAGCAGAATGCGGATGACCCATTATGCCCTCTTGGGAGCTATCAGGCGGGATACACCATAAATTCATACGGGACCTGGCTCGCAATATGCTTTTTCCCACTGGAGATAAACGACGTTGAGGACGTATATCTTCTAATTGTCATGCTGCTCGGCCTGGGCACCGTCAGCTGCTGGATCTGGTACTGTCTGAAGCTAATTCGGAAGAAGTTGATTTCCCTGGCCAGGGATCTGGCCGGGATCAAGGAAAACCTTATGGAACTGTTTAAGAAGATCGCTGATCTAAGTACCCTGCGCGGTGATGAACAATTGAGCTCCAAGACCATGTTGGAAAGAGGCGAACTCTATCATGTAGACGAACAGTCAAGCTTGAAGACAATTCTTGAGAGACTTGCTTCTAACCATGCGGAGGAACTTTCGCGGTCACAGGCCATACTGGACATCACGTCGGAAATTAGGGACGTGAAAATAAAAATGCCACCGTACCGTAATAGGGGATACGACGATGGTGACGATGATTAGACAAAATTGACCTGATTTTAACTATATGCGGCATATCTGCCTCGAGCTGCATTTGTTATCACCCCCCCCCCCCCTCCCCCTTCCCACACCCTCCTTATCCTTTCTGCTGTGGAACGGACCGAGGCCAAGGTCAACGCGGAGGAGTTGACTCGCCGGCGATGTGTGATTCTGGGAAAGAGGGGACGGTCTGTACTAGCTGGAAGCGATAAGATTGATGAGGCCCCCCCTACCCCCACCCCCCCACCCACCCCCCCCCACCCCATCCGCACCTGCTGTTGTGACTCATCTGGCGCCACAGCCATACGTAGGCTGCCTCTGATGCTCGACGGTGGGGCCCCCCCCCCCCTTGACTGCTCCACAACCAAATTCCTTAACCGCCCCCCCCCCCCCCCCCCCCCCCCCCACTCCGCCCTCCCTCCAGTTCACCAGGCGCGATCCACTGTGTTCACATGGTGGAATGCAGCCGACTATCGCATACAGTGTCTCAGGCCTCCTGTAATGCTGACATGTGTCAACAAATGTACATGTCTGTTGAATTTATGCTGTGCCATTGTTACTGTAAAAATGTAATGATTGTGTTGTTGTTAATATCATTTATGAGACGTTGAGCTGTATGTGTGTGTCATGAATTTCCCCAAGGGGATTAATAAAGGAATATCTTATCTTATCTTATGTGTACTTATGCACGCTATAGAAGCGGGCTGAAAAATCTATTATCTTATTTCCTGATCAGCACACACACACTCACAGCCACACACACACATATGGCACACGCTGATATCTGTGAAAATAGCTCTGATTATCCCAAGACTGGTAAAATAGATTCCTTACCTCAGATCAGATGTTCTCCAAAAAGATTATTCGAATTCCTGATCGCTATTCCAAATATCGATCGCGTTTATTGATCCAACGCTGGGTGGTCGAAACACCGATTCCATGCTGTTCTGATGGTCCACAATGAATCCGATCGGCTCGAGTTACAGTACATGCCTGAGAAGTATGTGGAATGTGGAAGCCGGATTTTTTTTCTCCATGTGTTTTCACTCAGTCCATTCCAAAGGCAGCAATACCATCCGGAGAGACGATAGGGGTGCTGTATTTTCCCTGTTTGAGCTTAAAGCCAATCCCAGTGGTAATGTGAGGCTAAATTGATGAAATATGAATGGAAATCGCTAATAAAAAAAATAACGATTAAACAACGAGATCTATCGTCATTGGCACTCAATGGTTGGCATGAACTAACCAGATTTCCCGTCGTTGACACTCAAAGTGTTAAGGCAGAGGAGCTGATTCGATCACTTCTGTGAGGGTATTGCAGGGGTGGGTGCGGCGCCGGCGTGACCTTTGTCATGTATGCTGGTCGATGGGGATCACAGCTCTTTTGTCATTGTTTTTGTTGTGGTTGTCATCACAGGTAATGGAAACTACTGCTACCTGCACTTTAAAGGCCCAATCCATGATCCAAATGTAGACGAATGGGCAGCCCTGCACCAACCGGAAATAAAACATAGGGATGGAGACATATTTACATGCTCCAATTGATTGAGCTCTTGATACCAGTACAAGGCCACAAAAGATAAATGTATTTTTTGTATTACCTGTTATATTATACCATATTTGCTGTTGAAGAAGGTTTGTTTACATTGGTAATGTTTGAACATTTTAAATTCACATTTACTAATTTAGCTGACTCTTTTATCCAAAGAGACTTACAAATTCTGAACAACAAGTGAGTTTTGTTCAGGGCTTATCTTCCATCTATCAAACTCCTTGAGAACATCATGCGAATATATCCCACATGTTATAGTCATGAAACAGAATCCAGATCGGGACTTAAATGCCATTACTCTGGATATTTTATTTTATAAGCTGTGGTGATATACACACTCTAAAAGCACTCAGGAGACAAAATGGTGCCCTGCGGAGGGGGTTTACAAACTTTTTCATGTCTGTGACCCACAAATAAATAACACATTAGGTCACAGACCCCCATCTGAGAAGAAGTGATCCCTTAGATTGGATTTGTTATAGAATCGGACAACTGTCCGCATTTATATTGTAGGTGCAAAGATAACAATCCAGAGAGAGACACTAATGATTAGAACGGTCATTCCTCATTCTTGCCACGGCAGTGATGTCCAGCTCCTCTACCAACCCTTGTCTCCCCCTCTCCCCAGTGTCCCTCCCTCTTGTCCTGTATGTCCTTGTGTTTCCCTCACGTGATTCCGTCCCGTCTCCCGGTGTGTCACCAGCTGTCTGCAATCAGTCATCACCTCCCCTTTTGTATTCATGTCTGTTCCCCCAGTTAGTCAGTGCTTGTTTTTAATCGTTTTTCCTGCCTGTTTTTGGTTAGAGTAGCCAGTGACCTCTCCCCCCATATCTCTGCCTGTACCTGCCTGCCTGCTTTCATTAAATATCCTGTTTTGGATTTTCGCATCGTCATCTGCATCCTGCCGTGTTTTGTCTGCTCTTAGGTCCACATTCCTGCCTGGCTACATTACCGCTATCTCACCGCGCTAGCCTCTAGTGAATGAAATAATAGAGAAATAAAACAACTCTTTATTTTGTTGTGGAGAAAACAAGACCCCAGGCGGTAAAGCTTTCCTGCTAAACTGTTAGTGACAGTTTTCTTAACAGGACAGCACACCATGCTCTCAAAGTACCAAGTACTTTGGTAGGTTAGACCGGCGGAGCGTAGCAGTCGTGGAGATGACAGCTTCAGGCTGTCTCCGGTTTAAGCGCTTCAGATAAAACCTGCAGAGCACAGAGGTTTTTGCCGCACAGGCCTTCTTCAGCGTCGCAGGCTCCGCTCCACTCCAGGGCCTGACGATTGGATTCTTTTGAGTGTGGAACTTCATCTCGACTGTTAGCGCGAGCGCGGGAACCCCAGAAAAGCCTGATGGACCGAGTGATTGTAGTTCATACAGAATGCTCATCACGACGGCCCTCTTCTCTCCAGGAGCATGCCGTGGGAGCATGTGGGACGAGACTCCAGCCGGGACACATGTACGCAACGCATAATGTATATTTCAGTGGATACCGTGATACTGTGAATAATGTATACTCAGTAGATAGTAAATTATAACACTACCTTATGCATACTGCACCTTATGTGACACTGTGAATATTGTGAATATTTCTTCAGCTAGTCAGATAGTAAATTATATTGACCATATAACATCAGGGATATCCTGACACAACTTGTATTTACCTGCACTATTCTTACCCTGCCTACTCTTGTACACTGCCTATCAAATTCATGTGTCGGTTATTGCACTTTTTACTTCTTACTGATGACTATTTTTAAACTGAATCATTTTAAACTATTTTTATTATTTGCTAGATCCAAATGTGAAACACTGTGATTATTTGTATTACTGAATAGAGAGCCTATTAGGATGCTAGATCCTAATGTGAAACACTGTGATTTGCCATACCTTGCTATGCTCGCTCATGCCTGTTTTTTATGTCCGTTCTATTTTATAATTTTTTGACTATTTTTAAACTGAATCATTTTAAACTATTTTTACTATTTGTGTTACTGAAAACTGTAAGCGGAGAGCCTATTGGGACGCTAGATCCTAATGTGAAACACTGTGATTTGCCATACCTTGCTACCTGTCTATCTTTTTATGCTCGCTTATGTCTGTATTTTTTACTGTTGTGAAGCACTTTGAACTGCAACCCCTGTATGAAAAGTGCTATACAAATAAAGTTATTATATTGATCAAATTGTTTACACTGCCTGTGTTGTTTTTTACTACCTGTACACTGTGTTGTTTTACTACCTGTACCCCCCCCCCCCCTCCCCCCATGCTGCTATGATGCCTGAATTTCCCCAAGGGGATCAATAAAGGAATATCTTATCTTATCTTATCTTATCTTATCTTATCTTATCTTATCTTATAACCGCAAAGACCGCCCTGGCCTCAGGACCCCTCCAGACCACCCTGGCCTCAGGACCCCTCCAGACCGCCCTGGCCTCAGGACCCCTCCAGACCACCCTGGCCTCAGGACCCCTCCAGACCGCCCTGGCCTCAGGACCCCTCCAGACCACCCTGGCCTCAGGACCCCTCCAGACCGCCCTGGCCTCAGGACCCCTCCAGACCACCCTGGCCTCAGGACCCCTCCAGACCGCCCTGGCCTCAGGACCCCTCCAGACCACCCTGACCTCAGGACCCCTCCAGACCACCCTGGCCTCAGGACCCCTCCAGACCGCCCTGGCCTCAGGACCCCTCCAGACCACCCTGGCCTCAGGACCCCTCCAGACCGCCCTGGCCTCAGGACCCCTCCAGACCGCCCTGGCCTCAGGACCCCTCCAGACCACCCTGGCCTCAGGACCCCTCCAGACCGCCCTGGCCTCAGGACCCCTCCAGACCACCCTGGCCTCAGGACCCCTCCAGACCGCCCTGGCCCTTTTTTTTTTTATACCGGTGCAAATTCCTACATTATATATATTGTTAAAAAGTACAATTAAGAAATATAAGATACAAAGTATCTTAGAAATAGAACTATATATGCAATGGATCTTAAGGAGTAGCACAGAACATTGTACTACATCAGTGAAATATATAGGCTACACCACGATGCACGTCAAGGAAGAGGTGATCATTTGCAGTGTATGCAGGCGCAGGAGATTTTACAATTCTGAGACTATTCCAAGATGGATAAATGAAGGACGAGTAAAGTTTGAAAGTGTTTTCTGTATACTTCATCAACCCTGGTCAGACACATACACAGACAAACGATCCAATCTTCTCTGGGAGAATTGGAAAGGGTAAAAGGTGACTAGGGTCGATCATATAAACCACAAAGATTCACCATGGGTCTGTAGATTTCCTATGATATAACGTGTAATTCCACCTGACCTCGGAGGATATCCCCGCGGGACGGGCTACTGCAATCAGAAGAGAAGACGTCTCCATCAGCCTCCGTTCTCTGGTAGGAGATGCAGAGGTCAGGTTCACTTTTGATTTCTCTGTGAGACAACATGTTGAACAGGGGGAAGCCACAGAGGAATATTGCACAGTGGAAAACATAAAGAAGGGCGGAGCCTAAAGGGCACATTTAAATTCCCAGGCCGGCAGGGGGAGGATGAATGAGGAGTGCTCTCCCTTCTCTCAACAACTACCATTGAAGTGCCCTTGAGCCAGGCATTTACTGTACCCTCAACTGCTCTGCTCTCTAACAGTATAGAGGACTATTAGAGAAGTTATAAGAAATCGAGCGTGTTTGTTGAAAAAGGGCGATCAGAAAAATCTTTCCTGAGAAAATAAAGGTAAAGGGGAAAAAAGTTGAGAGAGAGAGGGAGGTAGAGAGCGAGAGAGAGAAAGAACAAGAGGTAGAGAGAGAGAGAGAGAGATAGAGAGAGAGAGAGAGAGAGAGAGAGAGAGAGAGAGAGAGATGTACGAGGAGAGGGAATATAAAGACAAGACAAGATAGAGGCGGTCTAGAAGCTTCCCATAATGCCTTTAATGTTAAGAGTCCCTCGTGGCACAACTTCGGGGGAAAGCTGATACTGCGGTACGAGGCTCTGTGGGGGAAGACAAGACAGTCGGATGTGGATGTTCACCAGAAGATGAGCTGTCAGGGGAAGACTGGGGAGGCAGGCCAGCTGGGCCAGAGAGCGGCCACTGACAGGAACATCCTCATGGTCTCAATCTCAGCCCAGTCCCTGATCTACAGTACATGCTTTTAGCCTTGCCCTGGGAATTCTGTCAAATAGGGAACTCTCTCTCTGTATCTACTGTATCCATCTACTCTCTCTCTCTTTCTCTTTCTCTCTCTCTTTCCCTCTCTCTTTCCCTCTCTCTCTCTCTCTCTCTCTCTCTCTCTCTCTCTCTCTCTCTCTCTCTCTCTCTCTCTCTCTCTCTCTCTCTCTCTCTCTCTCTCTCTCTCTCTCTCTCTCTCTCTCTCTCTCTCTCTCTCTCTCTCTCTCTCTCTCTCTCTCTCTCTCTCTCTCTCTCTCTCTCTCTATCTATACAGTATATAGACAGATTTATCTCTATCTATCAATCTATCTATTTCCCTCTATATCCATCTTCAATAGGAAAAATCTCGTCAGAAAACATAAATAAAGTACCACAGGAAAAAAGGTACATAATGTACGTTATGTTATGGCCATAAGTGAAATAAATAATTATGTATTGTATCTGCAAAAGTCGAAAAACAAACGCTGTAAGCAGGAGTTGAACTAAAAATCAATGCAGTCATGGGCGAGTGCTCTCACCATGACTATGATTATAGTTAGAGTGAAGATTCGTTTTACATTCACTTAACGGTTATCGCTAAGTCATAGAGTTAGGGTTCGATCCTCAGTAGGGGAACTTAAAATGTTTCAGAAAACGTAAATAGTAAAAAAAGAAAATATAATAGACCTGATATATGTACTTATTTGTAATAATAATATAATAACAAAATAATAATTTGTTACATTTTCGATATAATACTGTACATAAATATGATTTATTGTATGGCTATAAAATAACATACATTATGTACCTGTTTTCATTTATCATGTTTAGCACATTAGAAAATTGTAAAGGCTGTTCAGATTGAGAAACTTAATTCTATAAAATAAAGTTGGTCTGCGCGGTTCAGCTCTCTAATGTATGATTGATGTTGTTCAAGTAGCAAAAAACTTATTTCCAGTTGGAAATGTGTATAGAATGTAGTAACAAAAAAGGGGGGGGGGGCTGGGTGCAGGGTTATTATAGTTTTGAATGTTTCATTTTTTTTAATTTGTATTTCCTTTAAATTTTTTTGTTTTCAACGCAGTTTAGTTTATATTAATTTTCCAGAGTGGGTTCAATAGTTTCCATTTAATTTTTATTGCATTCATTTTATTATAGTTTTATAGTATTTGATTTTATTATAATATCCCCCATATTATAATAACATCAAATACTGTAAAACTATAATAAAATGAATGCAATCAAAATGAAATGGAAACTATCGAACCCACTCTGGATAATGAATTATGGTCTTTGTCTGAGGCAAGATTTAAGACGTTCAGAAAGTCAATTGACAAATGTCCCAGTCTCACTGATTAGCACCAATATCCCCTCATTCCAGAGTCTAGTTTTAATTTTAATTTGAGTTAGTTAGTAACTAAAATGTTTATAATAACTGTAACTGAGGGGTACAATTCCCTGACTGTATTGATAAGTATGGTATCATTAAACCACTACCGCTTTATGTACTTTAATTACTGGCCATACAGTACATGATATATAAATATGATGAACACTTCCCACAATGAATCGGTTCCACACAAAGTGGTAATTAAGTATTTATTGCAGCAAAAGGTACATAATATACTTCTCTATTTTACTTTGGATGCGCTTATAAGGCAAAGGAATGTGCGTAGGCAAATCAATAATGAATGTCCATTCTCTGGTTACGCAGGAGGTAATTATACAACCTGAATCTTAGGGAATTATATCTATGGTACACTAGTAATATATAGCGGGAGATACTGGAAGGGTCCCCCCGGTTGTAAGCCAGCAGGGGTAGAGGATCTGTCGGTAGTAGAGAGTCTGGTCAACGATGACTAAGGAGACTCCAAGTACAGGAGACGGTGCAATAGTCTCTTGATCCACAGACGAATACAGCTGTTCTCCGTAGACTGTAGCTCCACAGTGAAGAAAGCTAGCCGGCCTCAGGCTCTCTGAGGCGCAGACTCGACGTGGCTCCTCACAGGGTAAATCCCACACGTGTAGGCGTCGGCGATTCTCCGCTCACAGGACCAAAACAAATATAATCCAGCCGCAAAGGGCTATGTAGTCGTCGGGTAGATTAATCCAGTGTACATCTCCACACGGTTCTCGTCTAGGTCTCCTCGGGTGAAAGCGCCATGAAAGCAGCCCAGCCTGGATAAGCACTCTAGCTGGTACGAGGAAGCGTTGGTGATGCTGTTCACTGTAGAACTTTAACCGCACGATACACTATACACAAATAGACTATTACTGACTTAATAGAAATATGTCGCACTCGACGGTATAGCGCCAAACTCTGACAATTCAGTTATTAATTCGCACGCGGTCTCAATGCTCTATTTTGGGGCCAAACAGGCCATACTTCACCGCACGGAGTATCGTGGGTGAGGCTTCAACTTATTGGGTAACTCTACTTCTGTATTCACCTGCGCCATATTTATATGCACGGCGAACAATCTAGTGCCAACCTCATTTCTGTCTCGTATTCCTGGGCAAGGCCGGGCATGTACAGACATGTCTTGACGGTGGCTTTGAACCTGACTCCGGAGGCATGGCCCTGGCGCCTGTGGACCGCTGTCCAATAGGAGAACGAAACATCATGGTCCGTACTAGGCTAAAGGGATATTCCGTGTATATGTACAAGGAATATACAAGGGATATCAAACGATATACAAATACTATGCAATATATATCAATCAATAAATATATATATTCGGTTTAATCTGATCCTTTGTAACAATAACCATGGTGAGGTGATAGTAGCCTAATGGATTCCATTACATTACAAAAAGCACATAATAATAGTTTATAATAATAAAAATATATGTAATTTTCAGTATATTAAACTGAAAATTACATATATATTTAATTGTATTAGTATTATCTTTCTTTTTGAGGTAGAAAGGTAATTTGGATGCAAACATATTACATAATTTGGAATACTAATTAATGTTAATAATGGCTGTAGAGGATAACAAGATTATTTAGAATAAATCTAATAGTAATTTAAATGTTACTGAGTGATGTAATCCAAAGGATAATGCTAAATGAGATCCATGGGAATGTAGCCAAACACCCAACCCTCCAGTTACATACCCTCCAGTTACATAATTCAAACTAATAACCAACGGCCCAACATTGTCCTCCATTTCACATTAAGATTAGTAATAAAACATTATTTTCATTACGTAGAAGACGATGGTCAGAGAGAATAAAAAGGTGTGACCAACAATTACAAAGGATAACTGACAGTAGCCCAGGCAGTTGTTCGTGCTTCAAAACTGCCTCCATCGTGGCTTTGCAGTGAGCTTTAATGACTTCTGCCCCATTGCACTCACCTCCATCATCATGAAGTGCTTCGAGAGGCTGGTGCTGGCTCATCTCAAATCTGGCCTATCACCCTCACTGGACAAATACCAATTAGCCTAGTGTGAGAACAGGAGCATGGAGGATGCCATCTCCTCAGCACTACAGTAAATTCCGCCCTCTCCCACTTGGACGACAGCAACACCTATGTGAGAGTGCTGTTCATCGGCTTTAGCTCAGCATTCAACACCATCATCTCCTCCAAACTCTTCTCCAAACTCTGTGACCTTGTGGAAACCAAGGACCTCCACATCAACATCACCATCTGCAACTGGATACTTGACTTACTAACCAACAGACTCCAGTATGTTAGGTTAGACAATCTCACCTCCACCCCTCTCACCCCTCTCACCGGCATCCCACAGGGCTGTGTGCTGAGCTTTCTCCTCTACTCCCTCTTCATGGCGTCTCCAATACTATTATCAAGTGTGCAGATGACACAACGGTGGTGGGTCTCAACAAAAACAACAATGAGTCTGCCTACAGGGAGGAGGTCCAGCACATGGTGGCGCGGTGCATTGAGCATAACCTGGCCCTCAACACCAAGTAAACCAAGGAGCATCGTTGGACTTCAGAAAGAACAAAGCAGGCATGCACGACCCCATCCATATCAATGCGACAGAGGTTGAGCGTGTCTCCGGCTTCAAGTTTCTGAGGACCTCTCGTGGGCCCGCAACCATCATCAAGAAAGCTTACCAGTGTTTTTTCTTCCTGACCAACTTCTACCGATGTGCCATAGAAAGCATATTTACTAACTGCATCCAGGGCCGTAGCCAGGGTTTAGAAATTGGGAGGTCCATTTATTTTTTTGGCCCAGACCGGCCCACCATAATCGGTCGGACACCACCCCCCAGTACACCATCCTTGCGGCTCCCTTAAATATGTGTACCTACTGTACTATTCCCCCAAACCACTACAAAGCTGGGTAGTAAGTGCCATGGACAAGTGGACCAGTGCAAGTGAACCAGTGTACTTACTCGCTCTTGGCTGAATCTTGTTTTGGGTGGTGATGTAAAAACACCTGCATCATAGCAGGCTCAGGATGGGCAAAGTAGTCTATAGCCTGTTCACCTATCCCTGTCTCTCTCCTCCACAACCTGGCTTGACTAGACATAAGGAGAGAGAGAGAGATGATTACAATTAACTGGTACATTCAGTTCCAGAATTGTTGGAATTCCCTGACAAAGATGTGCAAAAAGCTGTACAATTTAAACAATACCATACTGGTAATGAGCTAATTGTTGTTTATTCAATTAATGCATGGAGCTGTTCCATCTTATTTCATTTGATACTAACTACTCAGTTCATACAGATTTCAATTATCCAAATATCAATGATGAATATTTCATAAGGTTTACACAGTTAATAGATCACCTTTTTGTTTTATATTCATGTTCAGTGAGGAGTTAGATCTTTGTATGTGTGATTTATATGGCAATTAAATCAATGGTGTGCTTGTTTGTTTGGGGAGTTTGACCCAAACCAAATGTACCGCCGGCCACTAAGGGGCAGCATCTCGTTAGTAGTGCTGGACCTAGGTCACTCAGAGTCGCAGTAACGTGGGCTTAGCTTAGCCAACGCGATGCTGACCAAATAACGTTATCATTCATATTATTATCGACATCACCATGGCATTGATGTCACACACAAACTTCCTCCTGCTGCTTACTGTCCCTCCTCGGCCCTGCTGCCTGTGTCTCTGCCTGCAGTGGCGAATCCTCCTGGAAGCCAACAGAAGCCAGGCTTCCCCATTATTAAAATATGAATTAATATGAAATATGAAAAAAAAGAAAAAAAATGATATAGTTATTATATTATATATTATTATTTTTCATCTCTGTGTTATAATTTTTTTTGAAATGTCTCCCTCTTCTCCTTCTCACTCTCTCTAACACACTGTCAGACTCACTGAGGCAGTCACTGCAGCAGAGGAGAGGAGGCAGAGGGGAGGTGTGGCTTTCTCTAGCATCCACCATGTGATTCATGTATGTGGAGTCCAAAACCAATACTAGCCAATAAGATTCGAGCTTACTAAAGCCCTTCCTACACCTTAAAACGGGTCCGTCAGCAAACTAAGTAGTCTAGCCTCTGCACATTTGGGCAGGTCCAGAACGTTTCCACCGATTGACCAATCAAATCACATTAAAAGCTAAACGTGACGACGTCATCGCCTCGGTGAACCTGCGTTGGGGGAAATATACATGCCTCGCGGCCATGTTCGAATCAAAACAACAATACGATGGAAGGAGATAGCTAGCTAACGTTATGTGAGTCTTAATGTCTAAACAAACAGCATTGTTTGATTGATTGAAATTCGGATTCCTCTCTCGGATTAATTCATTGAGGAGACCTGAAATTCGCTCAGCTGCATGCATAAGAGTTTAGGAGAATACCCGAATACCCACAGGACTTGGAGAACTTTGTGATTGTGGACGTTGCTTGACTTTACTTTGCAGCGTTAGCTGCAACAATGGTGACTGTCTGTGAGTACCTAATAACCTAATAACTTTTCATAAGTGATGCCGCTGTGTGTGTGTGTGTGTGTGTGTGTGTGTGTGTGTGTGTGTGTGTGTGTGTGTGTGTGTGTGTGTGTGTGTGTGTGTGTGTGTGTGTGTGTGTGTGTGTGTGTGTGTGTGTGTGGAGCCATACTGTATATTCTGCCGTGTCATACCATACTGTGTTATCATACTGTGTTATCGGCGGCGCCGACTCGCTGACTCGCAGAGTCATACTGTACTGCCACAGGCTACTGTATACATGTATGTTCTGCCATGTCAGCAATATCTTGCAAGACGCTGAGAAACGCTCCGACGGCGACATCAGGCCATATCTCTATATCTATCTCTCTCTCTCTCTCTGATTCATAATCAAACCAGACCTCCTGCAGGCAACCACTGTGTGTGTGTGTATATATTTGTGTTGTGTGTGTGTAATATTCAGAAAGAGAGGGAGAGAGAGAGCGAGGGAGGGAGGGAGAAATATATTATATATATTATTTGGCATAAATATGAAACAAATTCTACAGTCCCCTCCCCATCATATGTATATACTCTGTCAGGATCTATGGGTAACAGTACTGTATATTTGAATATCGTATATGTCACAAATGTAACAGTACTAAATACCTGATTGATTGATTGATTGATTGATTGATTGATTGATTGATTGATTGATTGATTGATTGATTGAAAAGTGTATTAACAGATTGCAGAATGGGTACAGTACAGTAGCCTACAGCTCAATACATACAATTGTTAAGGGGATGCAGACCAGAGAAAGACTTTCGTCTTGTTTACATCAGAGTCCCCCCTGTATGTCATGTATGTCCCTATGCCATAAATGTCATGTATGTTGTGTATGTCCCTATGCCATAAATGTCATGATGTCTTGTATGTCATAAATGTCACTATGAATTGAAAATGGGGTACCCTGATGTAAACAAGACAAACGTCTTTCTCTGGTCTGCATCCCCTTATAAAATTGTGTGTATTGAGCCGTACTGTATTGTATCCATTCTGCAATCTGTTAAATAAATAAAAATAAAGTTTGACTGGCCGCCGAGCCATACTGTAGTGTACATGGTGACTGGTTGACTTGAAAAAAAAATAAAAAAAAATATATATATATATATATATATATATATATATATATATATATATATATATATATATAAATAAAAATATTTAATAAAAAAATTTTTAATAAATTTTTTTTGGCATCCCCTGTTATTTTACCCACGCGACGCCACCGCTCTGCCTGGCTGGCTACCTGAGGCTGTTGCTGCACAGCCTGCACTATCATTGTGGGTGACAACGTTGAAGCTGCAGCAAACATGTCTGTGATTTTATTATAATTTGCAGCATCCACCTCTAGATTTTAGATTTTTTTCGCCCGCAATTTCTCCGCACTCCCTTTACGCTTCTTCTGTTTGTAAATTGTTTTCGCACTAAGCCGCATCTGTTCTTCTCACACGATAAACAGGTAAGAGAGGAGGGGGGGGGGGCTTATTAAGAGATGTGATTGGACGGCGGGCCAGCATAATGGGCCGCTGTTCCCAGCCTAGTGGGGGGGGGGGGGCTTAGTAAGAGATGTGATTATTGGGCCAGCCCAGTGTCAGTCAGTACCAAATGGGCCGCTGTCCCAGGCTGGTGGGCCGGTCGTTGACCAAACGGTCCAGACCTCGGTGACCTCATAGCTGGCTACGGCCATGACTGCATCACAGTCTGGAATGAGAACTGCTCTGTCTCGGACTGGAAAGCACTGCAGAGGGTGGTGAAAACCTGGTTATCACTGGTAACTAGGGGTGTAACGATTCAACCCCACAACGATTCGATTCAATTACGATTATTCAGGCAATGATTCAATGCATCATGAAATCTCTTCATTTGACCACGATTTGATTAGATTAATCTTCGATCAATTAATTCCCCCAAAAATGTTGAATACACAAAATTTGTGGCTGGGGGAACTGATTCACTCAGCATGAATGGACTATAGTTATATTATCGTATAGCTTACGCTCTGCACTCTAGTGGAACTATCCCTTTATCCAATATAACACTGAATAATTTGTCTTCACATGTACACACCCATCCGCCTGGCCACACCCACATCCGCTCCTCTACATAAGCGGGGTCGTGGCCACACTAACAGCTCCTTCCCAAGTCTTTCACCACCGAAGGCGAAGACCACGGGGTCCTCAGTGAGTCAGTGCAGAGCGCTCGCTATACTCATATAACTATGGTTATAGGATAACCGTATGTTATATTATCGTATAGCTTACGCTCTGCACTCTAGTGGAACACAGGAGCTGAGCAGAGCGGAAGCTCGACAAATGTACCCGCTGAGGCCCCCCACAACCTCAGAACCGGGGAGGACCCGAGCCCCCGGACCCCCCTAGAGGGGGACGGGAGGGAATCGGATCTGACCGTGCGAACAGGGTTTAGCACCCCAAACGCACAGGGTGAGCAGATCGTGGGACTTACCTTCACACAGAAGGACCCGCGACCGCTCAGGCGCGCATCCCACATGCCACCAGGGAACGGACGGGAAGCAGAACACCCCTGTCACAGTCCCCAACATCACAGGGTCAAGGTCAAGAAACCAACCCTGTGGCAAGGCCGTAGCAGTGGAGCGCGGAGGAGGACCCAGCCCCAGGAACAGCCTGAGGGCCAGGACCCCCCGAAAAAGGGGGCCCGGTGAGGTCAACGATGCCGTAGCATCAGGACCCCACCAGACAGTCACTGATGACACCACCTCCCACATCGCCAGCACATTGGACAGGGCCTAAATCAAGAGTAGGCCCTTCCCCCCTTTGGCACGCCGCCCTGAAGCACTCTAACTTACTGCACCTGGTATTCCCAGGGGGTCCCCCATCCAAGAACTACCAGGGCCGAACCTGCCTAGTTTCCGAGATTGGGCATGTCCAGGTTGGCATGGCCATAAGCCCCAAGAGGCTACCCCCCCACAATACTGTGGGGCCAGACGGCGCGCCGGGGAGACAACCCCCAAGGGGGTTGATGCCTCAATCCAGGCAACAGGCCAGAACCCGACCTGTGCCTGGTGCACTGCGGACTAGACAGGCGCCTAGGGTCTACTGTAAGAACAGTACCCGGCGGAAGGGGTGTTCGGTATGCTGTGCACCATGTCATGACCTCAACACACCCGACCCCTCCAGCGGGGTCGAGGTTCAAAAGAGAGGCCGATACAATTGGCAGACATCATGAAAGATGCAGGGGCACACTCTCGGGCAGAAGGGGTCAAGCCCGGCCTCAACCCGAGAGTCGACTATGCTACCAACACACTGGAGAACCAACCACCTCCCTATGTTTAGTTTAACAGGAGGCGGTTGTTCCCTTAACCCACCAAGAAAAACCTAGAAACAAAGTGTTTCAGTTTTCAAAGGGTTAACCCAGGCCAACAGGTCGACGGGAACGAGTCCGGACCTGGGCCTGGCGGACCGGGACCTACACAGGGATGCCTAGAGGGGTTGACAGCAACCACCTCGACAGCCCCCTCCCATCCCTGCTTTGTTTTCCTGGAACCGTGATTCCGAATCTGCGGTTCAATTCCCCGGGTCTCTGGACAAATGGATACCCACTGTCGCCCTGCTGGCCCCGCTTTTCAAGATGAAAAACACCCGGTGCGAGGGAGGTGAGCTTGGTGTTCGTTATGAGAATATCTCCAAGCTCAGGTCGGCTATAGTACAACGAGGGGCTTGCTGCCGACACCGCTGTGTCTGGTAAACACCGTTCTGAAGAGGGACGTGTGTTGCCTTTTTTCCCTTTTTTTCTTCGGATAAGAAGAGGAAAATACAGCGGCTGTCTGAAGTGTTGGCCTGTATTGCTTTTCTCACGTTGTACAGTTTTGAGTAGTAGCCGCTTAGCTTGCTTCTGCATTAGCTAGTGGCTAGCGATAGCCGGTATGAGCTAACTGTTAGCCACTTAGCTGTTTAGCTACGACGTTAGCTGCCGGCTGCGCTCGGCTGGGAACGTTAGCTTGATGCTATCAGTTAGCCTAGAGTTAGCTGTTTAGCTTGTGCTACAACCATTGGCTTAGCCGTGAGAATAGCAGGCTGGCACTCTGACTACGACGTCATCTTTGGCAGAAGATGTCGTCGGGCCTGCGCCATGACCGGCTGCAGGAGGGGGGTGTCACGCCGGAGCAAGGCTCCGGCCATTGCTTCTTCTGGCCTAGCCAGCGAGAGGCCTTCGTCAACGTGGTGGACCAACCTGTGTTGCGGCCTTTCGTCCTGCATTCCTTGGTGCAGGTAAGGTGTCCATTGGACATTACCCCACTCTTCCTTCCTTCCTTCCCCTCCCGAATGCTTTTGTTAATAAAGATGTCTTTGTCTACAAAACATATGTTACTTCACTACATTTGGAGATACGACGTGTGCTGAGTGAAAATTGTCTTGGTCGCTTTGGCCAAGGCTTATGCCTTTCTCTCTACCTTAGAACATCGTTGTTTTTTACGTGAGTAAAAATGAACTGGGTTTTTTGTTGTATGATGTGAAGTTGTGTGTCTTCATGTAACGTTTAGACGACGTGGCTGAGCCCACAACTGGCTGGGTTACCCTACAATGCTGTGCATAGTGGCATATGATCGAGGGCTGAGTCCGTCTCTTAGCTTGTTATTTTTACTTGAGGGTAATGATGAAAATAACAAGTGGCAATTTTTTTTCACACATAAGCAGAGCTGTGGGAAACCTGTTTCAAACAAGGTTTTCCGCTGTGCTGGTGTGCATGATGTAAAGCTTTTACTCTACACATTTGGCGTCGTATTAGGGGTAAGGTGGTGAGGGGTGGGTGAAATTATTCCCCGGTTTGCCCCTGGCCCCCCCCCCCTCCCCTCAAATAGGATTTTGTTTACAAAATGTGTGTCGATTCACAATATTTTTGGGGATACGGTGTAAATCCCTCAGCTTCTGCTGGGGTTCTGCTCTTGCTTAGAGAGAGGCAATTTCTCTGAAAATTGTTTGGTCGCTGTCATGTAGACTTAGCAAGGCCTGTGACCAGCACTTGATCGAGGAATTATGTCTTCTCTCATTATAAAAAACGGCGTTCCTCTTACAGTAGTGAGAGTGAACTTTTGGCCTTTTTATTGTGATAGGGGTGTGTGTATCATATTCACGTTTAAAGGACGACTCCACTTTTTTGGGAAATTAGCTTATTTAACATCTTCCCTGGAGTTAGACAAGAAGATGCATACCTTTTTTGTCTCTGTGCGTGCATTTTAGCTTTGGGAATAGACGCTCCGTTAGCATAGCTTAGCTTCATCACTGGAAGTGGGGGAGGACAGTAGCCTTACAGTGCCTTACAGTGTATTGCAAGGTCTGACATTGACCAAACTTGATATGCATGACCTTGGTGGGCTCTAGGTCAACTCCTGAAAAGGGGGTCAATGTCAGACTTTGCAATCAAAGTTAGGGGGCTAATAACCCTTGCCATAATTTCAGTGCGCCCCCTAACTTTTGATTGCAAGGTCTGACATTGACCCCCTTTTCAGGAGTTGACCTAGAACCCACCAAGGTCATGCATATCAAGTTTGGTCAATGTCAGACCTTGCAATACACTGTAAGGCACTGTAAGGCTACTGTCCTCCCCCACTTCCAGTGATGAAGCTAAGCTATGCTAACGGAGCGTCTATTCCCAAAGCTAAAATGCACGCACAGAGACAAAAAAGGTATGCATCTTCTTGTCTAACTCCAGGGAAGATGTTAAATAAGCTAATTTCCAAAAAAAGTGGAGTTGTCCTTTAAGTAAACGTGGCTTTGAATCCACAACTGGGTTAGGTGTTGGCCTACATAAGTTACATGTGTAGCTCTTGTACCAGGGCCCTTGGCCCCTCTCTTGGTCTGTGTTTTTCTTACTTTAGGGTAAAGGTGTAATAATTCAGTTGGCAAGTTTGCACATGAGCCTGAAGCCATGTATAAAACCAGTTTTTGCACAGACGAGGTTATCGTCTGTGGCTGGCGTGCAGGATGTGAAGCTGTTGCCCTAACATGTATAATGCGCTTCATGTAGCACGCTATGACTGGTGTCATGGCTCTGATTTGTCGTTGCATCGTTTCAGGGGTGAGGGGTCATGAGGGGTGGGCTGATCAAATCCCACCCCCCCCTTTACTGATTGGCCGGGAGGTGGGACCTCCTGCCTGTCAGTTTTCCCTGTCGGCTGAGGGGCAGCGCGTCACAGGGAGGTGGAAGGGGGGGGGGTTCCCTTGTTCCACTCCATGTTAGGATGGGTGGGTCACGGGATTGCCCCCCGGCCATGGGATACATCACTGGGCGCGTTTCCTATTGGCCAGGAGACATCCGTGAGGTTACATGCTCTGTGCTGCAGACCGCTGTCTT
Organism: Notolepis coatsorum; assembly: GCF_963971535.1. Classification (NCBI taxonomy): domain Eukaryota; kingdom Metazoa; phylum Chordata; class Actinopteri; order Aulopiformes; family Paralepididae; genus Notolepis; species Notolepis coatsorum. The sequence continues at coordinate 224,206,078 of NC_140165.1, forward strand.
TGTCAAAGTTGGATGATGCGATGCATTCGAAAACTGTTTGTTTTCTGCTCTGCTCTCTATTACACTGTGTATTGGGCCGTTGGTCACTTGGCCCAATTATTATTGCATGTATCTTTTTCAATTGTACTCACATGGAGGTCTCTCTGGGGGAACTTCTGTCTTCCCCTCTTATGTGAGGAGCAGAATTGACGGGGTTGCCTCAGTCGCGTCATATAAGGCCCGTGTCTGTGTCTTATTGACAGGCTTTCTGCTGCTTGTCCCAGACAGCATGGAGGGAACGTCGTCTGGTGTTCTTATTAGAATTCACCATTGATGTGTTTCGGGTTCTTGATGTGCATATAGCGCTGGCCCTGGGTGCTTCCAATGTGGAACCACGTTACGGGCCGGCGCGCCTTGGTTGACCAATTCATAGAAACAGCGTTTTTTATGCGGGTGACTAGGAAGGAGATTTTTTATCTCTACCGAGCGCCAGTGCAATAGGTTAGACTCGATGACTCACATGCATCTCCGGGGGGAGATGACGGAGTAGATCATTACATTGGCGGAGGCGTCTCACGCCCATGAGGTTGGCCGCCAGGAGCAGCGCATTCACGTTCTGTCCATCTTGGTGGCGCCCTCTGTGATGTTTTAGATCGACACGCGTACCTACCCCCCTCTTAGGACTGGGGATGGTGGCGTAACTAGGACGCAAGACTGGTTCTGGTCACGCCGGACCAGGTCAGTTAACCCGTTGTCCGCCGGGGCGCAGATCTGCTGTTCTGGTACCCCGAAGGACTTTGTGCTTTTCCGGGGGAGAAATGCCGGGTCGGTCCGGGCTTCGCAGGGATTGATGTCGTGGATGTGTGTGTCATATGTATGCCACTACGACTTGCCCATAACTGTGACGTGCTTGGTCCATACTCTGTTGTACCTTGCGCTGTGTTAGGGGGCCTGGTCCTTCTCCATTGTTTCACTGGATGCTGGGCAGGGATGGGAGGGGGCTGTCGAGGTGGTTGCTGTCAACCCCTCTAGGCATCCCTGTGTAGGTCCCGGTCCGCCAGGCCCAGGTCCGGACTCGTTCCCGTCGACCTGTTGGCCTGGGTTAACCCTTTGAAAACTGAAACACTTTGTTTCTAGGTTTTTCTTGGTGGGTTATGGGAACAACTGCCTCCTGTTAACCTAAACATAGGGAGGTGGTTGGTTCTCCGGTGTGTTGGTAGCATAGTCGACTCTCGGGTTGAGGCCGGGCTTGACCCCTTCTGCCCGAGAGTGTGCCCCCGCATCTTTCATGACGTCTGCCAATTGTGTCGGCCTATCCTTTGAACCTCGACCCCGCTGGAGGGGTTGGGTTTGTTGAGGTCATGACATGGTTCACAGCATACCGAACACCCCTTCCGCCGGGTACTGTTCTTACAGTAGACCCTAGGCGCCTGTCTAGTCTGCAGTGCACCAGGCACAGGTCGGGTTCTGGCCTGTTGCCTGGATTGAGGCATCAACCCCCTTGGGGGTTGTCTCCCCGGCGCGCCGTCTGGCCCCACAGTATTGTGGGGGGGTAGCCTCTTGGGGCTTATCGCCATGCCAACCTGGACATGCCCGATCTCGGAAACTAGGCAGGTTCGGCCCTGGTAGTTCTTGGATGGGGGACCCACTGGGAATACCAGGTGCAGTAAGTTAAAGTGCTTCAGGGCGGCGTGCCAAAGGGGGGAAGGGCCTACTCTTGATTTAGGCCCTGTCCAATGTGCTGGCGATGTGGGAGGTGGTGTCATCAGTGACTGTCTGGTGGGGTCCTGATGCTACGGCATCGTTGACCTCACCGGGCCCCCTTTTTCGGGGGGTCCTGGCCCTCAGGCTGTTCCTGGGGCTGGGTCCTCCTCCGCGCTCCACTGCTACGGCCTTGCCACAGGGTTGGTTTCTTGACCTTGACCCCGTGATGTTTGGGACTGTGACAGGGGTGTTCTGCTTCCCGTCCGTTCCCTGGTGGCATGTGGGATGCGCGCCTGAGCGGTCGCGGGTCCTTCTGTGTGAAGGTAAGTCCCACGATCTGCTCACCCTGTGCGTTTGGGGTGCTAAACCCTCTTCGCACGGTCATATCCGATTCCCTCCCGTCCCCCTCTAGGTGGGTCTGGGGGCTCGGGTCCTCCCCGGTTCTGAGGTTGTGGGGGGCCTCAGCGGGTACATTTGTCGAGCTTCCGCTCTGCTCAGCTCCTGTGTTCCACTAGAGTGCAGAGCGTAAGCTATACGATAATATAACATACGGTTATCCTATAACCATAGTTATATGAGTATAGCGAGTGCTCTGCACTGACTCACTGAAGACCCCGTGGTCTTCGCCTTCGGTGGTGAAAGACTTGGGAAGGAGCTGTTAGTGTGGCCACGACCCCGCTTATGTAAAGGAGCGGATGTGGGTGTGGCCAGGCGGATGGGTGTGTACATGTGGAGAAAAATTATTCAGTGTTAGTTGGATAAAGGGATAGTTCCACTAGAGTACAGAGCGCTCGCTATACTCATATAACTATGGTTATAGGATAACCGTATGGTCAATAATAGGGGTGTAAATATTTGACCCCACTTCGATTAAATTACGATTCTTCAGGCAACGATTCAATATTAATTTGACCATGATTCGATTTGATGCGATTCAACCTTAGGATCGATGCATTGTTACACACCTACTGGTAACGCATCACTCCCTGCAGCATCCTCATCATCTCACCTTGGGTTTCAGTTAGCCGGTAATTACGGTATTTTTACCAGGGAAATCAGTTGAAGTCCAACTTTAAATCTCTCCAGTCATAATGTCCTGTGAAAATAATTCCCTCTTATTTGTATTTGGTAATGTACCGAACGTCGACTAAAAGTGCTTGTTTTTGCCACTGAAATAGAAATCTAGCTTAAAAAATCCTGTGAAATCCTCTCTGAAATCCTGTGAGGTGTGTGTGTGTATTTACTAAGGCTGTCAATCGATTAAAATATTTTATCTGATTAATCGCATAATTGTCCATAGTTAACTCGCGATTAATAGCTAATTAATCGCATATTTATTATCTGTTTCTACCTTAACCACTAATTTGACAGGTTTTAACTGTTTAATAATTTTATTCAGCAACATTGCGTGTTCACACAAACTTATTGTTACCAAAAAGCATTACACTAACGCTTTCTTCTGATGAAATAAATGGACAAGAGAGCGTGCGTCGGCCGTCTAATGGAGTTAGATTTGACACGTTTTAATTATACACTTTGACTGCTGAATTGACACGTTTTACTTATTCATTCTTTAATTCACCAACATTAATTCATACAGTCTGTAGACATAGGAAGTTGTAGCATATGAATGAAGTCACCAGCTGTAATCGAACTGAATGTAACTCGAGCTTTGTCCAGCGCGGAGCTTCTCCAATGAATGAACAAAAAGCTGGCGCATCGAGCCGTTGTCACCAGCTGTATTCGAGCGCCCCTGCTGGTCATTGTTACCGTTAATACGGTGCCCAAACGGTGGTCCAACGACAATTCATGGCATCATCTGTACATTATAATGCACAATGTTCCTCTGCACTGTGGTTAGATGCACATTTAATTCCGTTGTACTCTGTACTAATCTAATCTAATATACTCCAACTGCAAACGCACACAAAAACAAGCGCACATTTGCAATAGCTACCTTTTTGTGATAGGCCACGCCCCCTTTGACCACACACACACACCTTCACAGACACACACGCACACCTGACCTCCATGCCTAATTCCAGCCTCTTAGGGTGAAATCTGTGGCTGCTAGATAGTGGAGAAATGTTTGTGGACTGACCGACCGACCAAGCAACCAACCAACAGATTGATCTATCATCAATGATCAAGTTTGATCATGTTCAAAGCTTCACATAACTCTTCCAACCCCCATCCAATATCGGTTCACTGAGAGGGTAGGAACCAGGATTTATAATCTTAGAGGGAAACAGAAACTCCAGCAACCGGGTGTAAGAACCACTCTAAAATCTATGTGTATATCTGTTTGTGGAGTAAGATTATGGAATGGATTTGACGAGGAGGTTAAATTGAGTAAAAACATATACCAGTTTAAAAGAAAGTTTAAAAAAAGGAATATTGGAAAGTAGGGGTGTAACGGTACGCGGATACGTACTGTACCGCGTCAATGTGGTCCTCCGGTTTGGTACGGGCTGTGCACCGTACGATTACAACGGTATGGTCAACCTTTTTTTGCGGAACTTAAAGGGGAACTATCTTATAAATGGCCTTTTTGAGTGTTTAGCATTGTTTCCTAGCTATGTGAACTTATATTAATATGATCTATGTCTCAAAATTCTCATATTGGCGCATTCTTCCAATTCTCCTCTCACAATATTCACCCTCACTGAACTGAGTCGTTTGAAAATGTGCCTATATGTGATGTCATATAGTCACTGCTGCATGTTAATGTGGCTCCTCAGGCACCAGCACCTGCACCCCAGTCCACATCAGCTCAAAACGGCTCGAGATCTTGAGGTAGAAAAATGCTGTTTTTGAGGACTTGATTAGAAATACAAAACAATGAATAAAAAATATATATATATTACAGAGGTGTTCCATAGACTAACAGGAATTGTGTAAAAGTGCCCAAATAGTGAAAGAAATAGTAAAATAGTTCCCCTTTAAATCCCCCCGGCCCCACGTAATTTATCAACAACACTGCGGTATGCTGTGAGCATTATAAAACAAACGCGTGTTTAACCGACCGTGAATTAAAGTGTCAATGCTGTTTGTCATTTTAACAGCAGATACTTTCTTAAATGCCATCCTCCCGAGAGAGGGGTGTTGACGGGGAGCTTGCTGATGTTATTTAGCATTGAACAGCTAACCGAAAGCTAGCATTAACTAACATTAAAGGTTTAGCCATAACGTTACCTTGGCTAACGTTGGGGCTATTCATAATCCAGCAATAATGGCTGCAGACCTGCAAGCAAAGTACAGCAAGTTGGCAAAGGAGTATTCCAACGTAAATCACATTTTCACCAGTAACGTTAGTCTTTCCATCTCTCGGTAGCTCCTGCTAGCTAACCTAGCTCATGTTAGAGTCGTCGTCACTGAACCACCTCGCGTACACAATTAATGACATGTTGCGGACCCATATCGGTGACAATGTTTAGCTTTTAGTGCCAAATGATAAGAGTCTGAGGCGGAGTCTCAAAAGAGAATGTTGAATATTTATTGTGCAAAAATCATTCACAGATCCTCTATGCTACATCAACGGAGCCTTGTAGACCGAGTATGGTATATCTGCAGAGCCACTGGGTAGCGAGTGCAACACCGTGTAATGTCCGTGTGTGGATCATTGGAGTAGGGTATATCTGCAGTGCTGCAGCCATACTCATTGTATAGATTTGTATTAGTATCATTAATCAATCACCTGTTGTTGAATAAATACCATTACTTTCTAGTTATTACTAAAAAACAGTATATATAAAACAGTAGCTGTATAAAAAAATATATATATAATTTATATAAAAAAAAAAAAAACTGTACCGAAAAAATACCGAACCGTGACTTCAAAACCAAGGTACGTACCGAACCGTGGAATTTGTGTACCGTTACACCCCTATTGGAAAGGTATAAGGAGGAGGGTGAACATGATGTTTGGCATTAAAAGGAGTAGGCCTATGTATACAAAATATGTATTGACTGGTCAGACTCATGTGTGTCTTGTTGAGATGTCGGGGGAATGTGGGAAGCGGAGCTGTGTTGCATGTTGTGTGTGTAGCGGTTGATGGTCGGGGTGTGGGGAATGGAAGTTCACAGGCTTGGCTTCTTCCATCCCACTTTTCGGACCATGGGTGGTGTCTGTTGTTGCTGTTGTCTATTGTTTTGTGGTGGTTGTAGTGCTGTTTTGTGGTTGTCTTATATTGTATAGGTTGTTGTATGGTTTGAACTTAACAAATCAAACTGATACTGATACTTGTTTAGTTTAAGAATAGGGGGCAGGTAACCATAATATTTATTCTTCTTCCTGCTCCTTTTGCCCATGGTAGAACTATATTCATGATTTTGTATGAAAACTGTATGATTGTATTGCTTCCATGTGGCAAATAAAAACTCTGAATCTGAATCTATAAAGACGAATGTAGATACAAAAACCATCCTCCTCCTAGTTCTTGTCTCAGGGGCAGTAACAGCAGGGCTGACAACTTTTCAGAACACCTTGGAGTGAGATTTGATGAGATTCGATTTGGGGGGGGGGGGGGGGGGGGGGGGGGGCTATTCTGGGTCGCCTCTGCACGCTGAATAAATGTTTAGAGATATTTTTATTCACTTTTGTACTAAAGACACAATACTATTTACAGCCATCTTAAGCCATTGTGGATATACTGTATGGGTGATCTCCAGGGAGTCGGAAGAAGAGCTGGGAAGAACTTCAGAAGGAGAACGTAATACCTTAACTGTAGTCTTAGGACAGACGTTGCTGTGACAAAATGGTTTAGCTTCAGCATGCTAAGAGAGACTGGCAACACCAAATTAAAGAGAGCAGCTCAAACAAACTAAAACAAAGATTCACCAAAGGCAGTAAGAGTGACATGATTATAGACACCCAGGCAGTGATCATTACAGCGTACAGCAATTTCCCCAGAGGACCCTGAATTCTCTTTAGAGGACATCCTGTCTGAAGTCTGAGCAAAGTCTCAAGTCTTTGAGTTTCTACTGAACTACTATGGAAACTCAGTTTTTAAATTACGTCTTTTGACAACAATGGCAGCTGCTAGTCCCCTGAAACCATGGTGCCATCAACCCTAATTGAATCTAATCAAATCAGATACCCAGCCCAAGTGTTAACATTACATTGTAATCTTTAGCTTCTCCTTAGTGTTAGCATTACATTATTATATTTAGCTTATCCTAGTGTTAACATTACATTGTCATATTTAGCTTCTCCTAGTGTTAGCATTACATTATTATCTTTAACTTCTCCTTAGTGTTAGCATTACATTTGTATCTTTAGCTTCTCCTTAGTGTTAGCATTACACTATTATCTTTAGCTTCTCCTTAGTGTTAGCATTACATTATTATTTTTAGCTTCTCCTTAGTGTTAGCATTACATTATTATCTAGCTTCTCCTTAGTGTTAGCATTACACTATTATATTTAGTTTATCTTAGTGTTAGCATTACATTATTATCTTTAGCTTCTCCTAGTGTTAGAGCGTCTCTCATCATGGGGTGTTCAGAAAATGGGCTACAAGGCTACACAATGGCCAAGTGTGGCCAGCTAATTGAAGAGTTGCTTGAGTTAATCTGTATGATTGCCAATAGAAGATACATTCTACTAAAATATTTGCCATAATGTGAAATCTGTTTAATATTAACTAACATAAAATCTAAGATATGTTGGTCACTGATCATTAGACCTCCACTATCTGTTTGATGGTGCTCAAATACATAGGATGACAAGTGTTTATGCTCTCTCTAACTCGGGCATTACATGGAAACATTAGGAATTGTGAATGTGAGAGATGTAGATGGATTTGGGTTAAGAGAGAGAGACCTCTGGCTTTATTTTAGTTGTATCATACCTTGGCTTTTGAAACAACGCCATGTGGTTTGCATGGTTCTGTTGGTCACTGGATGACGTTACAGAGAGTATAGTTGGTCCTGGTTCTGTTGTTCTCCGGATGACGTTACAGAGAGTGTAGTTTGTACTGGTTCTGTTGTTCACTGGATGACATTACAGAGAGTGTAGTTGGTCCTGGTTCTGTTGTTCTCCGGATGATGTTACAGAGAGTGTAGTTGGTCCTGGTTCTGTTGGTCACTGGATGATGTTACACAGAGTGTAGTGGATCCTGGTTCTGTTGTTCACTGGATGACGTTATAGAGAGTGTAGTTGGTCCTGGTTCTGTTGTTCACTGGATGACGTTATAGAGAGTGTAGTTGGTCCTGGTTCTGTTGGTCACTGGATGATGTTACACAGAGTGTAGTGGATCCTGGTTATGTTGTTCACTGGATGACGTTATAGAGAGTATAGTTGGTCCTGGTTCTGTTGTTCACTGGATGACGTTACAGAGAGTGTAGTTGGTCCTGGTTCTGTTGGTCACTGGATGATGTTACACAGAGTGTAGTTGGTCCTGGTTCTGTTGTTCTCTGGATGACGTTACAGAGAGTGTAGTTGGTCCTGGTTCTGTTGTTCACTGGATGACGTTACAGAGAGTGTAGTTGGTCCTGGTTATATTGTTCACTGGATGACGTTATAGAGAGTGTAGTTGGTCCTGGTTCTGTTGTTCACTGGATGACGTTATAGAGAGTGTAGTTGGTCCTGGTTCTGTTGGTCACTGGATGATGTTACACAGAGTGTAGTGGATCCTGGTTATGTTGTTCACTGGATGACGTTATAGAGAGTATAGTTGGTCCTGGTTCTGTTGTTCACTGGATGACGTTACAGAGAGTGTAGTTGGTCCTGGTTCTGTTGGTCACTGGATGATGTTACACAGAGTGTAGTTGGTCCTGGTTCTGTTGTTCTCTGGATGACGTTACAGAGAGTGTAGTTGGTCCTGGTTCTGTTGTTCACTGGATGACGTTACAGAGAGTGTAGTTGGTCCTGGTTATATTGTTCACTGGATGACGTTATAGAGAGTGTAGTTGGTCCTGGTTCTGTTGTTCACTAGATGATGTTACAGAGAGTGTAGATTTGGTCCTGGTTCTGTTGGTTGACTTTCCTGAAATACAATGGAAATTGTGTTTTTAAATAGGAGACATTTTCCAAACACTTTCCCCTTAGAATGTATAGCTGTTTGCATACACATTGATCCCAGTAGACTCTGTGAATAATTCAATCCCAAAGCCCTGCATATTTTAGCACCCGGTCTCTTTTTGGAGGTAAATCGGGAGAGGTTAGCAAGTCATCAGTGAACCTCCAGCTCTTTCAGTCCCACAGAACACCTGTGGAGTCCAAGTCGGGAAAATAATTGGAGCAGTTCTAGGAGGTGTAGATTCCTGCCGGAGTACCTGCCAGCACAGCCAGCCGTCCCAGTAGACCTTGCATGCATTGTCGTCATTTTGATTAGCCCCGGTTCGTTTTTGAGACCTGTGGCTACAATGTATATTCCTTTCCCGTTTATCAGTGATTTTGTCAGTTAAAATTGCACGCAGGGGTGAGAGGTGAAATGATTATATATTTTGTTAACTACCCTAATTTTAAAGAGCCACGTTGCGAACACTAAATGACCGGATGTGACAATTACATGGCGACATGGGTGACCTGATCTGCTAAGCTAATTTTGGCTAGCGAATTAAACTGCCGCTTCAAGATTCAAAATCCACAGGTTTAGCAGAGAGATAAATTGATATTAGAACAGAAACATAGAGGAACCGATCCTGCAACGTACCACAGACGAAGCTAGAAGCTATCTAGTAATAGTCCATACATTGTCCTATAGCTTCAGGAGATTCCAGAGAGGCGTGAGTAGCCAGAACTATGATGTGAGATGTCTGTGACTGCAGTACTGACCTGTAGCACCAAGCGAGGAGGGGGACTATCACCAAAAATATACAAGGATTTGAGTAAGTCTCCCAAATAACATAATCTCTTTTGACTGACATTGAAACAATCTATTCATCTATATTTAACTTTTATTATAACTGCAAAGGAAGGAAGCTAAGGCACACACACACACACGTCATAAACTTTTCTGCAAGTGACTGAGCAACTTTTCTCTTGAAGCAGTACTCTCTATTGACAGGGATCACAAAATTCATAAAAATGACTGCTATCATGGGGCACAACACTCCTCAAGCACACAGTTACAGCAGCAGTGCCAGAAAAAAATGCTTTTAATCATTTTCAGACTGCTTTGCACCTTTTCACGTAGCTCATAACAAATCCAGTTGAAGGCATATGACATGACAAAACTAGACGATTTGTGAGAAAGCCCTACCCCATGTTGTGATGTGCTGTCAACAGCGCTAATAAAATGGATTGCACACAGGTCTGAAGCAAGCTTAAGAGGGACAGAAAAGGTTGAGGCTCAGGGCCTTTTGAATAAGCAAGTCTGTCAAAGCATCCATTAACCTGTCCCGACAGATATAATGGATACATTGAAGTGGATAAGTCATCTCATTTTGGGTTTTGGGTCTCCAGCAAAATGTCAAATAGTTTAATTTCACTATTTAATTTCCGTAAAATGTTAGCTCACTGTATACAGTTAAAGAGTGCCTATTCTGATCATATGTTTAACTTTCTCAGGTATCTCAACCTCAACTCCAATACAGATGCAGTTGAAATCATAGCTAACACAAATCTGTTCACATGGGGTTCTCAGACACATAATAAAGTGTCAAATGGGGATCCGCTGCCTTATGTCTATCGAGTTAGGGGTCCTTGGCACCCAGTGTTTAGCCTTTATTATACAACGGCATGCAAATTTCTCTATTCTGATTGGCTGAAACAGTCCATTTACACGTATGTATCCTTCATAATCCACGCTCCTGGTCCCAGGACCCGCCCACCACCGAATCACATCACTCCGCCGGAAAAAACAAGATGGCGGACAATAATCTTTAACAAATGGATATGTTGATAGCGTCATAACGACTAAATATAAAGCGATTCTGTCAAGGGGAACGTGTTAGTATTTTAAACAATGTTGGATGATGTAATTGATGGGTCTTGACTCAATCTAGAACAAAAGAAAAATCGCGGATTGATTGATAGATTAATTGATTGATTTAAATTTCTTCCTTCCTACTTTCCGACTGCAGCGTTCTCTCTCACACTGTCCGACGCTGGCGTACCCACAAACACACACATACACACACACACACACACACACACACACACACACACGCACACACACACTGTGACACACACACACACACACACACACACACACACACGCACACACACACACACACACTCCTGTCTGCAACAGCGGGGGAGTCAGACTGAGAGAGAAGCAGCGCTGTTTTAAGTGAGCATGGTCTATTGAATTGATTGATTGGTTGATTGCTAATTTTATTACTGTACCCCTGGTTTCCAACTGGTTAAGTTTAGGCTAAAAGAAATAAATAAAAAAATAGGGCGAAGAAAACGTTTTTTTCCTATAGGGCAAAGAAAACGTTTTAATAAATTTTCAATCAATCATTCCAATAATACACAGTTGGATGTGTTAGTTGGTTGGATGCACTTCAAGCTGCTTCCACATGAGGCAACTTCTCTCAATCATTCCAATAATACACAGTTGGATGTGTTAGTTTGGTTGGATGCACTTCAAGCTGCTTCCACATGGAGTTGTGGGAACTACTTTTTCTGGCGGATGGTTTTTTCAATAAATCTTCGATTAATGTGTGTTTATTGTATAGAAATAAGGTTGGATGAATCTGGCAGTTGTATAAAAGCTTTACACCACGTGCAGTCGTGATTTGTGACCAATAAACCATGCCTAGGGGGGTCTAACGACCCTCGGCTGCGCCTCGGGCCTAACAACCACCCCTAGGCATGGTTTATTGGTCACAAACCACTCCTGCGTGTGATGTAATGCTTAATAATAGGCTTTCTTGCTTTCTTGCACTTTGAGTTTGTGCTCATGCAAGATGTATTGATGGCTACATGAGACATCCAATATGTCTAATTTACATTCCAGTAAGGTTGAGGGGGGAAGAAACACTTGGGGTTGACTTTCTTTGTGTGAAGAGTTCAGTGACTTAAAACAAAGCAGGGCTTGCAACTGACTTTTGATGCTCCAATGTGTTTTTAATTGTGACAAATAATAGCAGCAGATACAACATTTTGACCGTTCCGGTCTTTTTGAAAAAGACCTCCACCAATCAATCAAAAGCTCCATGGTATAATTATGGGAGTAAACATTGAACATGCATGCACACACGCAAGCACGTCCACACACACATACACACACACACACACACACACAGGGTATGTGTTTACGGAGGGAACTCGCACCTTGAAAAAGGCATGTCACAAACATAAATGGTGTTTGCAGGTCCCCGCACCAGAGCGCTACGACAGAGACGTCTCAAAGTGTCGCGCCTTTATTTTTCAATGTACGCTAGTATTCGGACAACAGCCATACACCTACCAAAGTGATAAATCTAAAATCGCTTACCTGTCGGGTCTGCTCAAGGGTCCTGCATTAGCATGGGCAACAGCTCTTCATTTCAGTCAGTCTCCCCTGTGCAATTCGTTTTCTGCATACGTCGCCGACATGCAAAAGGTCTTCGACCACCCTCCCTGTGGCTCGGATAGCTCTGCTGGCTTGTTCAACATCCGCCAGGCCCACCGCAGCGTTAGCGAATACTCCATTGAAGTCCATATCCTAGCAGCGGGCTCCGGGTGGAATGACATCCCGTTAAAAGAGGCATTCCGTCAAGGCCTCAGCAACGTCCTTAAAGATGAAATGGCGTCCAAAGAGAAACCGAACTCCCTGGACAAGCTAATTGAGTTAGCCAGAGAACTATACATGCATCTTCGTGAACGCCTCCACAAGCTTAGGACTGGGGCATGTATTTATTGCGGCCAGCTCGGTCACTTCCTCGATTTGTGTCCGCTTCGCCCAAAAGGTGGGGCTCGACAGTAATGCTGGGTGCATGTTCGACCCTCAATTATGTCCCCAGCTCCGGTCCCAATATGCAATTCAGTGCCACCCTGTGTTGGAACGGCCAATCACTTCCCCTGTCTGCACTGGTCGATTCGGGCGCTGACGAAAACCTCATTGATGCCAGTGTTGTATCCCGCTTCCAAATTGCTACCGACGCGCTGCCTATTCCCCGCAATGCCCATGGCCTAAATGGGAGGTTGCTCTCACGGATAACTCATCATAACTCATCTGTACGACGATGTGCGATTGACCTCCTTTCGGGAGCCCCGCTCCCCGCTAGTCGCCTGTTCAACCTCTCGTGCCCAGAGAGGGAGTCCATGGAGAAATATGTCCACGAGTCCCTGGCCTGGGGCATTATCACCCCCTCCTCCTCTCCTGTCGGTGCTGGTTTCTTTTTCGTCTCTTTTGAACCCCTGCAAGGTGCCACCATTTTTACAAAGCTGGACCTCAGGAATGCCTATCACCTCGTCTGTATCCGCGAGGGGGACGGATGGAAGACAGCCTTTAAGACGCCGCTCGGTCACTTCGAGTACAAGGTAATGCCCTTTGGGTTGACCAATGCCCCTGCTGTCTTCCAGGCCCTTGTCAATGACGTTCTCTGTGATGTCCTGAACCGCTCTGTTTTTGTGTATTTGGATGACATTCTGATTTGTTCCCGCTCTATGAAAGAGCACGTCCAGCATGTCCGCCGGGTCCTCCAACACCTACTGGAGAACAAGTTGTTCGTCAAGGCGGAGAAGTGCGAGTTCCACGTCTCCTCCATCGGGTTCCTCAGCTACATTATCGAGGGCGGCCGGATCCGGGCGGACCCCCAGAAGATCATGGCGGTGCTGGACTGGCCCAGGCCCACCAAGGTCAAGCAGCTCCAACGCTTCCTGGGGTTTTCGAACTTCTATCAACGTTTCATCAGGGACTACAGCCGGGTCGCCGCACCGCTCACCCAACTCACTTCGCCCTCTGTGCCCTTCCTCTGGTCTGATAAGGTGGACTCCGCCTTCGCCGAGCTGCGTAGGCTCTTCACCTCCGCGCCCATACTCGTCCAGCCGGACACGACCCGCCAGTTTGTGGTGGAGGTGGACGCCTCCAGTACCGGGGTAGGGGCGGTCCTCTCTCAGCGCTCCACTCTCAGAAACTACACCCCTGCGCTTTATTCGCTCGCCGCCTGACCCCGGCCAAGGTCAACTACGATATCGGGAACCTGGAGCTCCTGGCGGTCAAGCTGGCCCTGGAAGAATGGAGACCCTGGCTGGAGGGTTCCGAGATCCCCTTCCTTGTCTGGACAGACCATAAGAACCTCACCTACATCCAGACGGCCAAGCGCCTGAACTCCCGCCAGGCCCGTTGGACTCGTTCTTCTTCAGTCGGTTCAATTTCACCTTGACCTACAGGCCCAGTTCCAAGAATGCTAAACCAGACACCCTCTCCCGGCAGTTTGTCCCCGAAGGGGTTCCCTCTCACCCAGACAACATCCTTCCCTCCTCCTGTTTGGTGGCTTCTGCCACCTCGGAGATCCAGTCCGTCGTCAGGGAGGCCCAGCTCATCCAGCCTGATCCAGGTAATGGCCCAGCTAACCGGATTTTTGGCCCCGACCTTGTCCGCACTCAGGTGCTCCAGTGGATCCACACTTCCCGGTTTGCCTGTCATCCTGGGGTCGACCGTACCTTGTCCCTGCTGAAGCGGCACTTCTGGTGGCCCTCCATGAGGGAAGACACCCGCGCCTTTGTCCTTGCCTGCTCCGTCTGTGCTCATGGGAAGGCCTCCCACCGACCGCCTGCCGGGCTCCTCCGTCCACTGCCATTTCCTGGCCGGCGCTGGTCACACGTCGCCCTGGACTTCGTCACCGGTCTGCCTCCTTCACACGGTAACACTGTCATTCTAACCATTGTCGATCGGTTCTCGAAGGCTGTTCACTCTGTCGCTCTCCCCAAGCTCCCCTCTGCTTCAGAGACTGTAGACCTGATGGTGCTTCACGTCTTCCGCCTCCACGGGATCCCGGTGGACATCGTCTCCGACAGAGGGCCTCAGTTTATCTCCCAGGTCTGGAAGGCTTTCTGCTGAGCCCTGGGGGCCACGGTCAGCCTCTCCTCTGGGTACCATCCACAGACCAACGGACAGTCGGAGCGGGCCAACCGAGACCTAGGGTCCACCCTCTGCTGCGTCACGACCCGGGACCCCTCTGGCTGGAGCGCCTTACTATCGTGGATCGAATACGCTCACAACTCCCTGTCCTCCGCTGCCACAGGTCAGTCCCCTTTTGAGTCCTCTCTGGGCTACGAGCCTCCACTGTTTCCCACTCAGGAAGAAGAGTTCTCAGTCCCCTTGGTGCAGGCGCACCTTCGCCGCTGCAGAAGGATATGGAAGCCGCTTCGCTGACCGCCAACGGACTCCGGCTCCCGGCTATCAACCAGGTCAGATGGTTTGGCTCTCGTCCCGAGACCTTCCCCTAAAGTCAGTTTCTCGGTAGCTCAGTTTCATTGGTCCCTACAAGATTTTGTCTATTATCAACCCTGCAGTCGTCAGGCTCAAGCTTCCTTGCTTCCTTCAAAGTGACGAGGGAGTGGAGCAGGACCCCTCTTTTCATGTCTCACAGTTGAAGCCGGTGGCCTCCAGTCCTTTGTCTCCTCCAGCTCCGGAACCTCCTCCTCCGCTGATCATTGATGACCACCCCGCTTACACCGTCCGGCGGCTGCTGGACGTGCGCGGCCGCAGTTTCCAATATTTAGTGGATTGGGAGGGCTATGGTCCGGAGGAGCGCAGTTGGATCTCCCGCCAGCTGATCCTGGATCCTGCCCTCATCCGGGACTTCCATCGGGCCAATCCGGAAAAGCCTGGAGGGTCGCCAGGAGGGGGTCCTGTCACAATCACGGCGACAGCCGCCATCTCTCTACCTGCTTCCACGCCCTTATATGGGCAGCTTCCAATGCCATCTTCCCCACGCTGTGACCTGGCAATTATCAGCCCAGCTGAGAGTCGTCAGCTCATCAACGGTCCGGATATCAACCTTGCAGATCCTGCTCCTGATCGTCTCAGTGTTATCCTATCTACCCTAGGTACGAGGACATACTGTACTTAGCCTTGCCTGCTCTATCTGTACTGCCTGCCATGTCCTAACCTCTGTTCTCCCTGTGCCCAGGACCACCACTCTCGGCCGACGCCATCTCCTGATGTACTACCTGCATGGACGTTTGTAAGGACCTCAAGCAAGAGTCACTACTCATCCAAAGTCGCACATTCTTGTATATTCTCTACTGCCTTGTCTGCTTGGTACCCAAAGGAATTAAAACCTACTTAAAACGCTCCATTCTCTCTCTCCCTGTGTTCTGCTATTGGGCTCCGCCACTGCTGCCCTAACACTATTTGAGTCCTTCTCTTATTTGTGGAACATTTATAAAATAAAAAGTACATTTTTTGTTGTTCGCAAATTTCTCACTACATATCAGGCATACAGGTAAGCCTGCATCGTTAGTCGTGAAAGCAAATTAATCTGACCACGCGGTTTAACCCTCTATTTTCCTCTGACTTTCCTTTTTTTGGATTTATAATAATAATAATAATAATGTATTTTATTTATAAGGCGCCTTTCAAGACACTCAAGGTCGCCGTACAACAATTGAAAAACAGTTAATTAACAATCACAATTAGGGATGTCCGATATTATCGGCCTACCGATATTATCGGCCGATATTGGCATTAAAATGTGATATCGGAAAATATCGGTATCGGTCTAAAAAAATTAAAACATTTATTTTTTTATTTTATTTTTTTTACATTTCTATAACCTTTATCTACCCAGGCAACAAATTCTGATTGAATTTATCATCAAAAGTATGCATAATGTTGTGTTAATTCCACAACAAGAGATATGCAATGTTAATTACCTGGAATTATTCCATTTTTTGGGGGGGGGAAACCCTGCATATTATCGATATCGGTTGATATCGGTTGATATCGGTATCGGAAATTAAGAGTTGGACAATATCGGTATATCGGTATTGGTAAAAAAGCCAATATCGAGCATCCCTAATCACAATCCATTAAAAAAGAATTATGAATACAATTTAAAAAATCATAATAAAATCAGACATATGCCTGCCTAAACAGTTGGTTTTGAGGTGGGTTTTAAATGGGATGATGGAGTCAATGTTCCTGATGTCGGGGGGGAGGGAGTTCTAGAGGCGGAGGCAGAGCAGCTCAAGGCTCTTGACCCCATGGTGGACAGATGGGCTGGGGGGATGGTCAGGTTGATGGAGGAGGCAGACCTGAGGGACGAGTGGGAATGTTGATGTGGAGGAGGTCGCACAGGTATGGAGGGGCAAGGTTGTGGATGGCCTTGAATGTATGGAGGAGGATCTTATAATATATGCTGTGTTTGATGGGAAGCCAGTGTAGTTGCGTAGGATGGGGGTGATGTGACTGATGACAGGGGTTCTGGTTATTATACGGGCAGCAGTGTTCTGGACCAGTTGGAGCTTATGGAGGAGTTTGTGGGGGAGACCAAAGAGAAGGGAGTTGCAATAATCCAAGCGGGAAGTGATGAGGGAGTGGACCAGGATTGCGGCGGTGTTGGGAGTGAGTGAAGGGCGGAGGCGGTTGATGTTGCGAAGGTGGAAGTAGGCGGACCGGATGGTGTTGTTGATGTGGGAATGGAATGATAGGGTGCTGTCGAGAACAACACCCAGACTCTTGACCTGGGGGGAAGGGGAAACCAAGGAGTTGTCTATGGTGAGGGTGAAACTGGGGTGCTTGGTGAGTGTGGACTTGGAGCCAATGAGGACTACTGTGCCTCTGTTTTATCACTGTTTAGTTTGAGGAACCAGGATTTGATTTCCAACTAAATATTTTAGTTGACGAAATATTTTTTCATTTCAGTGTCAATTATGACCTCGATCTCCAAAATAAAAGATGTAAAAAAATGTTTTAATAAAAAATAAATATTAAACTTATTTTTCTTTTAACAGGGAGCCACACCTGAGTGGCTAAAGAGCCACATGTGGCTCCGGAGCTGCAGTTTAGTATATTTTAATAGAGCGAGCAGTTTGCTAGCTTTGTGTGTTACATTTCGCTGCTGTCGGGCCAAAACCTCATAACTCCATTTTTTGAATTTTCTTTTTATTATATAAATCAACTCCGTAGATCATCCTCCAAATGTGTGTGTGGGTTTTACAAAGTTTAAACAATGGGAAAGCATTAAACCGATCATCTGTCTAAACCTCCTAACTCTATTCACCCTCAAATCTGTGTTAGTTTTTTTCATCTGCTGAAAAGTTGGGTTTTTGGAGTTATGAGGTTTTGTCCCGACAGCAGCGATTTGTAAATGTGAAAACATATTTTTACATTCAAAGACCCTAAAAGTAGCCTTCTACTGGTACATCTTTGGCACAGATTTCTACCGGTTTATCGGTTCAACCATACCGCCCACCCCTAGTGTATGTGTGTGCATGTGTGTGTGTGCCTGTGCATGTGTGTGTCACTCATTTCAATTTGATTAACCAATTCACATGAACCTTCACATGAACAAGTACCAAGTCACGTGAACTTTCAAAAAGGCTGGCTGGCTGGTTGCCTGCATGTGATTGATTGATTGATTGATTGAAAACTTTATTAAAGGGGAACTATCTTATAAATGGCCTTTTTGAGTGTTTAGCATTGTTTCCTAGCTATGTGAACTTATATTAATATGATCTATGTCTCAAAATTCTCATATTGGCGCATTCTTCCAATTCTCCTCTCACAATATTCACCCTCACTGAACTGAGTCGTTTGAAAATGTGCCTATATGTGATGTCATATAGTCACTGCTGCATGTTAATGTTCAGGCGAACACAACGGTGCACAGTGGTTTAGGTGGCGCCCTGCAGCCCAGGCTCAAAACAGCTCGAAATCTTGAGGTAGAAAAATGCTGTTTTTGAGGACTTGATTAGAAATACAAAACAATGAATAAAAATATATATATTACAGAGGTGTTCCATAGACTCACAGGAATTGTGTAAAAGTGCCCAAATAGTGAAAGAAATAGTAAAATAGTTCCCCTTTAACAGATTGCAGAATGGGTACAATACAGTACAGCTCAATACACACAATTGTTAAGGGGATGCAGACCAGAGAAAGACTTTCGTCTTGTTTACATCAGGGTCCCCCATTTTCAATTCATCAGGACATATATGACATACATGACATACAGATAGTCAGTACTGCTACATCTATACATTTATGACATACCAGATTTGCAAATACAGTACTGTTTGTGATACAGAAGGAGTCAGGAAAAGGGAGTATATACATTTGACGTAGAAACTGTACATTGGAGGAGGTTGGGTGGGGGGGGTTGGGTACACTGGGATATTGACAACCATACTGGGTAATCTACATTGGAGGTGGTTGGGGGGGGGGGGGGGGGGCACACTGTATATACAAGCAAAACTGTACATTGAGGGGGGGGGGGGGGGGGGACACTGAACAAACATACAAAATTGTACATTGGACTATTGACAAAACCATACTAGGTAAATGACTGTACATTGGAGGGGGTTGGGTTAGGATATTTACAGGGGCCAGTGTTGAATTGCAGTCTCCCGTAGGTGTCCCTTGAGAGAGGTTTTGAAAGTGGGTAGTGATCCACATTCCTTTACAGCTTTGGGTAGGGCGTTCCACATTGATGTGGCATAATTGCGAAACGTGTTTAGTCCCTTATTTGAGCCGAATCTGGGTTTAACATGATTTGTGGAGCTCCCTCTGGTGTTGTGATTGTGGTATTCACTGACCTTTGGGAAGTATTTTGACATGTACATGGGTACCTTGGTCGTGTAGTGTATCTTGTAGACCAGGCCCATTGCAAGTTGCTGTACTCTGTCGTCTACTCTAAGCCATCCTAGGTTGTCAAAGTGGGCAGGGGTGAGGTGGGTTCTAGTAATATGTGCCGATCGATTATGGGCATACGCGTCAAATAAAAAAAAGATGCAGGTAATGTATTTAACAACAAACTCTATGTAGACTATTACATTAGTTAACAAGTGATGATGTATCAGTCCATGCAGTTCAATATGAAGCATCACTGTCCATGGAGCTGAAAACACCAGGGCCCTCATTCATCAACATGTTCTATTTCCACACGTAAGCACGGAATGTAGAACCAGTGTACGCACAGGGAAGTCGGGATTCATCACACGTGCGTACGCAGGCTCTACGCACACCTGTCATGATGAATCCCACTTTGTTCTACCGTCAATGCTCGTGCATGATTATCCATATATGGTCATGAAAGTGAGGAAACACCCCCCATGGGATGTGAAATAATGGACTGACCCGAGCGGAATTCTGAGAAACTCCACGGAGATTGTTCACTGCTGTCGAACCAAGAAGACACTATCGCGTATTATGGGATAAATAAAAGGCGGACTTGTAAACGGTGATGTCAGATATCAACGGCTCCCTAAGACCATTGCTGCAATTCTGCCTGGACAGCTCAAAATACTAATAAAGACCATTCGTTGACCACTGTTTGGCGTTGGTTGTGTGTCATTATAACCGTGCTGTAATATGAATGTCTTTATTAGTTGTGTTCGATTGGCTATATGATTTTTAGAGGCATCTATTTTGTTGTCGGCTAATAAAGACCGCGCTGGAATATGGCTGCCTTTTCCCGTGTTGTTTGATTAATACCCAGGGATTAAAGTTCTCCTCAATTTTATTCCAAATCGCGATGGATCTTCCGTCAATTTTCTACCTGCTGCATATGATTTCTAGAGGCATACTACAATCTATTTTGATGTCAGTATTGGGTAGCCTATATAAACAATAATACGAGAGCATATACAAGAACAATGAATCTCACTGCATGTATGATGTAGCCTGCCTTTCAAACATTGAATTCCATCATGTTTGTGTGCGGGACTCACAAGGCTGTTGTCACAATGGGTGGTACCGCCCGGTACAGTAATAATAACAGTCCACACAATATCACGATGGACCATGCCATAGCCTATGTTCTATTAGGACATGATCTGTGACGACAAATGTTCTAGAATGTTTGATTAAGATACAGTATCATACTCTGACAGCATGCCTATGATCAACATAAACGCGAACTTGAATCCCATCATATACATAGTCTGTCCACTATCTGGGCCCCGTTCCCCGTACCTGGATAACTGAGTTAGCCGGATAACTTTCGGTGAAGTCTGACTTAAGCCGGACTTTCCGGCTCCCCGTACCTGAATTATCCAAATCACCATGACAACAGATCCAAAAGTTTGAGCCTGGTCCAAAGCAGGGTTTAAGTTCAAGTTAGCCGGATCAACCATCGCCACGCCCCCGCAAAGAAGTGACAGCCCGTTTCCTGAAATTATTCCCACAGTCTACGATCTGCATTATACCATTCTGAATTACGTTTTTGTGCTCCATTCTTCCAGAGGGGGCTTTTGAAATGTAAAATAGACCCAAAATGCTGATACTAAATTCACTTTGTCCTAAATAATGCACGTTATATATACCGTGGCGCTCGCTCGGTGCGATGTACACATTATGTGGTTATTTTAATTGTAACTGGGATTAAGATGTCTGATGAGATGCGCTGTTTGACGGATTTGAGAAATTGAATGAGCCGTTGACGTCACATTAATGAATGAGGATAAAGAAATAAAACTTCATTCAAAATAAAGAATATTCTAAACACGGGTCTCTCGTTCATTAATGTATAAACAATGAATTTATCCCATCTGGCACAGTGGCGCAGCGGTAGTGCTCAATCCTGCCAACCCAGCGATTGGTGTTCGAAACCCCGTGTTTCCAATATAAATTTTTGGAATATAATATTAATGATTATACGCCAAAGTAGCCTGGTTTTAAGTTAAAATATTATAAATCTACATGCATTGAGGATGTCATTCTTTATATAGCTCTCAACGTGCACCAAATTGAATTATTCCTATATTGCAAAAAGAAGGAAAAGACTAGGGTTTCGAACCCCGGTCGTCTGCATGAAAGTCAACAGAACAACCCGTTAGACCACAGTGGAGATAAGTAAAAGATCGACCACACATCAATCAATGGGTAAGAGAGCCGTATCGTAATTCTGTATAACAGTTTAACTAATTATTTTCGCTAGCAAGATCTCATTTGATTATTCAATCCAGCAGGCAAGTTTAAAGAAATATAATCTGATTGATTGAGGTAATGAGGGACTTAAAATTAGCCTATAGATAACGCATTTAACTTGTCGGCGAGGCGATTGAGCCGTACTGCAATATGTTACTAAAGTTTTAAATCAATTAATCAATCAATGCCGCTAGAGAATCAGGATCTCTGCTCTCGACACTTGCTGCCTTCTCGGCTGAGGCGGGCACGCGCACTTATCCTGGGTCTCAAGTCTGGCTTGAGTTAACGAGACTGAATCCACCTTCGAGGAACAGGAAAATCCCGGCTTCAAACATCGGGTTAACTGAATCTGGATAATGACATCTTGATCGACTTAGTTGAACCAGGTACGGGGAACGGGGCCCTGGTGTCATTGCAATGCGTTTTCTATTCTTTCTTATACAGTAAAAAGGGGGAAGAACACTATATCGTGGGTGTTCATGACTTGTATTCTGCTTACAGCTTCGAAATTCCACTTGTTTCGTTTAACGTAAAGCCTTTTAAATATAATCAAAACGTTCCCGTGTTTCTGCGGTCTGTGCGCAAAATAATAACGAGTTGAGCTTTATGATTTATGATGAATTGAAAATGGGGGACCCTGATGTAAACAAGACGAAAGTCTTTCTCTGGTCTGCATCCCCTTAACAATTGTATGTACTGAGCTGTACTGTACTGTACCCATTCTGCAATCTGTTAATAAACTTTCCAATCAATCAATCAATCAAGCTACGCGGAGCGCAGTCAGTCAGTAGCCTACACCCCGTATATTCCGATAACGCTATATAAACCATGCTGCATTCATTCTGAGAGAAAGATCTATTATTCCAAATGCTATTTATAGGGTTTTGACCATAATTACACTACTGTTGCTATTTTACAATGAACTATAATGAACTACGGTTCGTACAGAATATGCCAGTGTTATTATGCACAGAAGCTCATTTCCTTGTTGTAATAATATATTCTACCACTGGGCGCCAGGTACGCATGGTCCGAGCTGTGCGTAAATATAAGCACGAAGTCAAGTTCAAGTTGAAATTGATGAATCCCACTCTTTGCTTAGAAATGATCGTACGCACAGGGTAAGCACAAATCTGTGCGTAGAACACGTTGATGAATGAGGGCCCAGGCTGCGTGTGGCTTTATGACAGGTCATGAGTGCAAGAATGTGACAATTTGACCATGTGACCGCGGCAACGCGGGAGAGCGGCAGTGCGGAAATAGGCTGTCTCTTTGACAAACTCTAACCTTAACCAGCTCCTTAACAGCGCCTAAACTTAACCGTTCTAACCTTAACCAACTCCGAAACAATGCCTAACCTTAACCTTAACCTTAACCATGCCTAACCTTAACCATAGAAAGAATATTGCCATTCTCTTTGACAAACTCTAACCTTAACCAGCTCCTTAACAGCGCCTAAACTTAACCGTTCTAACCTTAACCAACTCCGAAACAATGCCTAACCTTAACCTTAACCTTAACCATGCCTAACCTTAACCGGCGAAAGAATACACGTTAAAAAAAAAATCACGTTAAAAAAAAAAATCATGGGATTCGAACTCGTCAACAACGAACCGCAGGGACCGCTGCTATGCCAGGTGAGCTGAAGCGCTGAATGAAAATCATGGCGGATTCCTGCGGCGGTTACCTAATTCCGCTCGCGCTCTGCCGCTCCGCCGCTCCGCCACTCTGCCGCTCTGCTCTGCGGTTGCCGCGCCTGCCGCGGGGCATGGCGCAGCCAATCAGGGAAAACGCGGAAGCAAAAGCAGCACTCATGACCTGTCATTAAGGAATAGGCGCCCAGGCTTCTGAATCTGGAGCTGGAGCAGTGCAGTCATGGAAAAAACAAAAGCTGCTCTAATGTCGAGGGTGAGCATGAAGCTTTTCAGAGTGGAGTTTTTCTCAGCTATGAGTTCCACTAGCTTTTGGAAATTGCTCTCCTTATTGTTATACCCCCTGACCACGAGCCCCTGTTGGGTTAAAAACTGCAGACAGTGCAATTGCTCCATCATTACATCCCTTATTTTCTCTTGCTCAATACAGTACGTATGACAAGCTGAATATTGACTGGTGTTTGACTGAAGGAAGCACACTGTTTTGTTCACACTCTTTGTGAAAGTGAGACATTTCAACTATATTGTTACACTTTATTTAGGAGGCTTGGGCACAGTTCCCAGTAATTAATTCCAGCCTTTACAAAGCCATCATCTCCACATTTGGAGAAAGTTACAGGTAGCAAATCTGCATATTTCACAGAAGTATTTTGCAAAGAAATAACCACTCTCTACTTATGTACCATTCTACATGGAAGTGTCTTTCTCTTTGGTTTCCTTTTTGTCTATAATCAGCTGTGCAGCTTTATCTTATCTACATTTACATTTAGTCATTTAGCTGACGCTTTTATCCAAAGCGACTTACAAGTTCTGTACGACAGAATCAGTCATCAAGAAGGGCACAACTCTATCAGCTGAGTAACAATGTTCATCAAAGTGTTGAGTGCTGTAGGTTAGTTTATTAGGACAAGTGCATGATAGTAAGGTTAGTTAGGGTTAGGTTTTTTAAAAGAAACATTTCTTTCAGATAATGGTTGAAGAAGTGCGTCTTTAGTCGACGGCGAAAGATTGGACGGGTTTCGGCTGTCCTAACTGGGGTGGGTAGTTCATTCCACCATTGTGGGGCAAGGACTGAGAAAAGGCGGCTTCTCCTTAATGACCCTCCCGGAGCTCGGATAGGAGTGGGTCTGAGACGGCTAGAAGTTGCAGAACGTAGGGGTCTTGAGGGTGTGTAATTAGAGACCATTGACTGGAGGTAGGCGAGAGCAGTTCCCTTTGCCGCATGGTATGCCAGGTCGAGCAGCGATGTGAGCAGAGAAGTTCAACTGGTCGTCGAGGACAACACCAAGGTTATTGGCGGTCGGGGACGCGGTCACAGCTGCATTCTCGACTGTGATGGAAAGGACGGTCAGGGGGGACGATTTGGCCGGCAGGTGGAGCAATTCTGTTTCGCGTAGGTTCAGTTTGAGGTGGTTGGCCGTCATCCAGGCGGAGATGTCGGACAGACAGGCCGAGATCCGCGGATATCTGAGGGAGGGAAGGAGAGGAAGAGTTGAGTATCATCGGCATAACAATGATACGAGAAGGCATGAGACGTGATAATGTTACCCAGTGATTTAGTGTAGAGGGAGAAGAGAAGGGGTCCTAGGACCGAGCCCTGGGGGACACCCGTGGTTGACTGTGTCGAATGCTGCAGATAGATCTAGGAGAATCAGGACAGAGGAGAGGCCTTTCGCTTTTGCTAAGTGAAGTGCTTCTGTGACCGCAATGAGGGCCGTTTCTGTGGAGTGGCCAGTCCGGAAGCCTGACTGATTAGGGTCTAGGAGGTCATTCTGTAAGAGATAAGCAGTATGTTGGTTGGATACAGCACGTTCAAGTGTTTTAGAAAGGAAGGAGAGA
Source organism: Notolepis coatsorum (assembly GCF_963971535.1). Lineage (NCBI taxonomy): Eukaryota > Metazoa > Chordata > Actinopteri > Aulopiformes > Paralepididae > Notolepis > Notolepis coatsorum. Next base: position 224,231,226 of record NC_140165.1, read on the forward strand.
AGAGAGACACAACGATAGCTGCCTATGACGGTGGGGTTCAGGGTTGGTTTTTTTATGAGTGGTGTGACTCTGGCTTGTTTTAGGGAGGTGGGGACCACCCCCGAGTTGAGGGAGCAGTTGATGGTTGCAGTTAGGAATGGGAGGATGTCTGGTGCTATGGTCTGGAGGAGTGGGGAGGGTACGATGAGGTTCTCGGTTCAGTATTTGGAATGGGTGGGGGTTGGGGGAAGGAGCTGCGGATGTTCTCCACTTTTTCCTGGAAGAAGATCGCAAAGTCTTCGGGGGGTGAGGAGGGAGGACATGGTAGCATTCAGTTTGCGAAGGTTCTTGACAGAGGCCTCGATCCTATGGTGAAAGAAAGAAGCTTTAGTATTTGTAATAGTTTTGGAGAATGTTAATAAGAGGTTGTGATATGTGTTGATGTCAGCAGTGAGGCGTGACTTTCTATACTTCCTCTCAGCCGCTCTCAGGACCTGTCTTTGTTCTCTCACTGCATCCGTCAGCCATGGACTGGGTGGGGAACGGCGGGCAGGTTTCTCAACGAGGGGACAGAGCTTGTCGAAGGAGGTTGCAAGGGCTGAGAGGAGGGTGGAGGTTGGCATCTCTGTGGGGACAGCAGAGAAGGTGTCACTCAAAGGTAGAGCGGAAAGTATGTCAGAGGAGAGGGTGGAGGGGGATAGGGAGGGCAGGTTGCGTCTGAGTGAGACGGTTTGAGTTGGGGTGAAGACTTTTCCGTTAAGCATGAGTGTTAGTGAGAAGGATATGAAGGAATGGTCAGATACATGCAGGCGAGTTACCGTGGTGTTAAGGATGCTGGAGTTACGGAAAAATATGAGATCCAAGGAGTTGCCTGCTTTGTGGGTGGGAGGCATGGCAGTGGGAGACAGGTCAAAGGATTGTAGGAGGGAGACCACTGTGTCCGACTGAGATTAGTCAGGCAGGTTGAAGTCGCCCAGTAGAAGGAGGGGGGTACCATCTTCTGGTAAGGAGCTTAGAAGCATGTCCAGCTCATCTGGGAAGGGGTCGAGCGGACCTGGAGGGCGATAGAGTGTAACAATGGTGAGATTGAAAGGATTAGAGACAGATACAGCATGATATTCGAGAGAGGAGAGTATCTATGTCCCGAGTCCCAACAAGAACTGTCCACGCAGTCAGAGCCAGCAGGTCCAATGCCAACAGTATCGACAGTCTTAGCGGGCAAAGTGCTGCAGCTTTGAGGTTCGTCTGGCTGTACTGGTTCCATGCAGTCTCAGCCAGCACTAGCTTTAGCCTGTTTCAGTTCAATGCCAGCGGTATCGACAGTCTTAGCAGGAACAGAGCTGCTGCTTTGGGGTGTTTTGTTCTGGCGGCCCCTGTGGCGGGCTCCGAAGGAGTTTTGAAAGAAATCGGGGAAGTAATAGTTCAGCACAGGTTATTTTGACACGTCTGCAGATTCAGCATGCAGTCTCTCTGCAATCTCTCTCACCAAAGTTCAACACTGTTTGATGGACATTGTTACTCAGCTGAAATAGTTGTAGAAGAAGAAGAAGTCTTTATTTGTCATGCAGATTTAACACACACATGTGATGGACGACTCACAGGAACACACACACATGCACTGAGTCGCTGATGAAACGTTCTGTGCACTTCCCATCCCGTCGTCCTTCCCCCCCAAGGGCAGCCGGGAGCAGACAAGGGTTGCGGCGTGTGCTGCAACCGGGGACCAATCCAAGTGCTCCTGTCCATCTTTGTCAGGGATGTGACAGCGTTAGCGATCTGTTAAGTAGCCTTCTATTGGTACATCCTTGGCACGGATTTCTACCGGTTTATCGGTTCAACCATACCGCCCGACCCTAGTGTATGTGTTTGCATGTGTGTGTGTGAGTGTGTGTGCATGTGTGTGTGTGTGTGTGTGTCACTCATTTCAATTTGATTAACCAATTCACATGAACGTTCACATGAACAAGTACCAAGTTACGTGAACTTTCAAAAGCTGGCTGGCTGGTTGCCTGCATGTGCCAATCGATTATGGGCATACGCGTCTAATTAAAAAATAAAGTAATTTCACTTAGAAATAAATTGTAGCAGCATATCAGCTGGTCCTCTCTCATAAAGAAAGAAAAATATGCAGGTAATGTATTTAACAACAAACTCTATATAGACTATTACATTAGTTAACAAGTGATGATGTATCAGTCCATGCAGTTCAATATGAAGCGTCACTGTCTGTTGTGAAGGGCCAGATTAAACTGAATATATATATGTATCGTTTGATATACTTTGTATATTATTTATATATATACATGGAATATCCCTTTACCTGCGTTCAGACCAGAGTAATATTCGCTCTCCTATTGGACAGCACCCCCAGGCGTCAGCGCGCAAGCCCCAAACGGCAAGTTCAAAGACAACTGCAGGCATGTCAGAACATGCCCAGAGTCAGCGTAGTAATACGAGACAAGGACTGAGGTTGGGACTAGATATTCACTTAAGTATATATATTGGCGCAGGTGTAAACAGCAGTACCCTTACCCACCCTTACCCACCTTCACCACGAGTCAACGTGCAGTGAAGTGAGCAACCTTGCGTCTAAATAGAGCATTGAGAACCGCGTGCGAATAGAATGTTAAAGTGTCAGAGTTTAATGAAGTAACGTTGAGTTCGACTTAATCTAATGTGAAGTAAATAGTCGATCATTTATTGTATATCGTGCGGTCACAGTTCTTCCGTGTGTAGCATTACCCATCGGTTCATCGTGTCTTTAGCTAGTGCACTTAACCAGGCTGTGTGGCCTAAATACGTCGCCCACACCCGAGGAGTCCTAGGCGGAGAACAGTTGGACATGTACACAGGAGAATCGGCGCCGGCGATTGCAGAACCATTCCTGGTTGGATTATATTGATTTGGGACGTGACTACCGGAGAAGAGCATCGTTGATTTCCACTATCGTTTGGGATTCAACCTCGTGAGGATTACAACTCGGGCCTGCCTCGTGGACGGGGCTGGCTAGCTGTCATCAATGCTGTCGAGCATTTTGGATTACAACTATTGCTTTTGCTGCTGATCAAGGGAGTACAAGAATCGACTCCTGTACCTGGAGTCTCTTTATTCCTCATTGAATCAGACAGAGTACCCGAACATTCCTCTACCCTCCAGGCCTTACACCCCGGAGGGAACCCATTGTCTCCAGTTGGTACCAGTGTTGCCCTATATAATTGCTACTATACAACAGGTGGCGTCAGCTTAGACCCATCGTAGGATTCCTGCTATTCTTAGTGACTTATGCTCTTGACTGACTTTATGTATATTCTTCGCCATACAAGCGCGACCCTAATTCTCATTCTGTAACCTAACGTTGCCTAATAATAATAAATTACCCTCCAATAGTATTTCTGTGTCAATGCCGTGTTCTTGTGGGTGTTCACCATCTATATTTGATGTACTGTCTGGCCAGTAATTAAAGTACATAACTAGCAGTGGTTTAATCTATCACAATACAGTCAGGGTTTTGTAACACCTCAGTTACAATTGGTCCTTCGAGCCGGATGGTATCAGTGTAATATTTAATATAATATTAATATTAACCATGGCCAGCGGTGAACACTCCCCAAGCGGCTCCCCTAAGCTAGAACGCCCGCAGCGCAAACGTCAGCCACCTCCATATCTGGAGGAATTCACTTTCGTTCTACCCCCTAGCTTATCTAAACAGACGTTAAATACGGATAAAGCGGATAGTCTAAGCATGTCCAATCCTATCGACTTGGCGACCCTGCCAGTAGAGACCCCAGTGGGTTCAAACAAAACTGACTCACGGGGGGACCAGGTGGGACATGACATGACTATACCTCCAGACAGCGTCACCGGGATAGACCCCGGAACGCTCCAGGATAAAGAAAGCGCTCCAGGGATAGAACCCGACACACAACCAAGAGAAGAGAACCGCGCCCAGGAGATAGACCTCGGAGCGCGCCAGGAGAACAGATCTCCAACAAGCCCTGTCAGCACCCGATCACCTCCGTCAGTGTCATCCCCCAGCGAGGCGGACCAGATACTGGCGCAAGCCTTGATCGCCACACTGACAGCCTCCACCGAACGAGACCGGCTTCAAGCAAAGACGCTTAGTGAGCGCGAACACTCCGCCACGGAAAGAGAGCGCCTCCACGCGCAACTCCAAGCGCAAGCCCTTAGTGAGCGCGAACACTCTGCCGTGGAACGAGAGCGCCCCCGGGCGCAACAATTAAGTGAGCGCGAACACTCTGCCATGGAACGAGAGCGCCTCCAAGCTCAACAGATGAGCGAGCGCGAACAACGAGAGCGCCTCCAGGCGCAACAATTAAGCGAGCGCGAACACTCTGCAGCGGAACGAGAGCGCCTTCACGCGCAACTCCAAGCGCAAGCCCTTAGTGAGCGCGAACACTCTGCTACTGAACGAGAGCGCCTCCAGGCGCAGCAAAGGAGTGAGGACGACCGCATAAGACTGGAGGAGAGGCGCCTTCATACGGAAGAGAACATCGAACGAGAACGCGCCAATGCCCAGCACGAAGCAGAGCGCGACCGGCTGCAGGCGCAGATGATAGAACAATTGATCGCCAGGGCGACACCCCCTCTCTCCGCACGGAGCTCCCGGAGATCATCACGACAAGGGTCTAGGGCACCTTCCCCTACCCGACAAAGCGACCCGGGACCCGGCCAACAGGAGGAACCTGTCTACATCTCCGAGCCCCCTCCCCGACCGGTCCATACGAGACCCAGCCAACGGGAAGAACCGGCCTACGTCGCCGAGAGACTGACTAGAAGACTCCAGGACCTAGAAGAGGAAGAGGAAGAGGAGGAATGTCAAGCCCACCAGCAAGAATGTACTCTGGACCAGGAGGCCCAGTACAGCCCCGACTTCAGCCCCGAGTCACTGCACTACAAACCCCCGACCCAACTCACGGGTGAGTTTGACGTACAGTCAGCACCGAGGAACAGCACCTGGGGACCCGGCCTCTGGTACCCACCAAGTACTAACCCACGACCACACGTACGGGGAGACTCGCCCAGGAGGCCTCTTCTCCTACGCTCACCAATGTACCAGCCATCCATGGCATCGTACCTTGGCACACCGACGTTCCCAGACTTTACGCGCGAGGAAAGAGCACAGTACATGGAATTACGCATGTGTTTGGAGACTATGATGTCCGATGTCCCAGACGAGTCGTACAAATATGCCATCCTCCTCAAGCATCTCAAGGTGCCCAGAGCGCATTACATAGCGCTGGCATATTCCAACTCAAGCACCCCATACTCCGCGGCTCTAGTGGCCCTTGACCAGCGTTATGGACGCATATGGGATTACGTGATCCAAGAAATACGTGATATCGACCGCCTCCCCCCAGCCAAAGACAATAGAGCACTGGATGACCTCTCTATCAAGGTACAATCCCTAGTAGGGATGCTGGGGTCCCAAAAGGAGAAGGGGAGATATGAACTGTATGCAAATTCTAATGTGGAGCGAATACTGGAGAAGCTCCCTCCAGCCCGCCAAGAGCGTTTTCGGCGGCAGAGAGACCACAGTGATCCCAACGGCCCCGAGCCATCCCTCCTAGACCTGGCCGCTTTCCTCGCAAGAGAAGTTAGCAGCCTACGACTGGACACATTCGTGTGGAGTGGATCTAGCCCAAGAGATGGACCTCGGAGGTCCAACGATAACCGCCGGTCAGTGACCGTTATGCACCAGGCCGAGTCAGTGCCGCAGCACAAGAACCACAGCACCCCCCAGACCAAGGGGAAGTGGAAGATTGTATGCCAGTACTGTGAAAAGGAACATTGGCTGTCTCAATGTGACACTTTCAAGAAGCTGACCGCTGACGAGGTGAGTCAGTGGATCAAAGCCAACCGCCGCTGCTTCCGCTGCGCGCGCAGCCATATGGCAGCTGAGTGCCATTTAAAGAAGAAATGCAGCAAGTGCGACGGCGCCCACTTGGAGGTCCTACACGACAGCAACAAGAAGAAACCCGTACCCCCAAGCAGCTCGAGAGTGAACGTCATGTATATAGACCCTGCGAAGAGCGGGAGCTCCCGAGTGCTCTTGAAGGTGGTCCGAGTGATCTTAAGCTACGAGGACAAGGTCATGGACACTTACGCCGTCCTAGACGATGGGTCAGAAAAGACTCTCCTCCTCGCATCCGCCGCAGCCCGGCTGGGTCTGCGGGGGAGCGAAGAAACAATGACAATCCGTACCATTAGAAGAGACCTGAAGACCATAAAGGGTGAAAATGTCTCCTTCATGATAGCAGCGGTCGGGCAGCCCGAGAAGCAGTATAGCATCACTAACAACTTCACCAGCCACGACATAGGCCTGTCACAGTACACCTACCCCATCCCAAAGCTGATGGAAAAATACGTGCACCTACGTCAACTACCTATACCGCTCATCGACGACGCCACCCCGACCCTGCTCATAGGATCCGACCATGCACACCTCATCGTCCCAACGGACCGGGTCCACATCGGGCCCAGAGGCTGTCCAGCAGCGGTCGAGACCCGCCTGGGTTGGACACTACAAGGCCCCCTCTCCGGGTCTTCCAACCGACCGACAGCCACTCGCTGCCTCCACTCGAGGATAAACGAAGAAGACACCACCCTCTTACAGCACGTCGAGAGGCTATGGACATTAGACGCGATGCCCTTTAAGAATGAAAAGAAACTCGTTTGCTCAAAGGAAGACACTTATGCCATACTCCTACGTTTCCGCCAAGACAAGGTGGCCATCAGCGGCGACATCAAAGGGATGTTCTTGCAGGTGAGACTAGTGGAGGAGGACAAGCCCTTGCTGCGGTTCCTATGGAGAGAGAGGATCAAAGATGAGCAACCATCCATCTACCAATGGGAGGTCCTCCCCTTCGGAACCACATGCAGCCCATGCTGTGCTACGTTCGCACTGCAAAAACATGTGACAGAAGACCCTGAAGCTGACGAGGATGTCAGACAAAGTGTAGAGAGGAGTTTCTACGTGGACAACTGTCTGCAAAGCGTCTCGACGCCAGAAGAAGCCGAAGCCCTCCTACTCAAGCTCCGCGCCTCACTGATCAAAGACGGCTTTGATCTCCGGCAGTGGGCCAGCAGTGACCCTCAAGTACTTTGCAGCCTCTCCCCAGAGACAAAGGCAGCAAGCAGCGAGACCTGGATGGCGACCATCCCAGGTGAAGCACAGGAAATGACATTGGGCCTAGTCTGGCGCTCCATTACAAATACACACCCCTGACCACAGAGCAGGGAAGGTCGACCCCTCTACCGACCACCAGACGGAGCGTATACAGAACACTCGCAAGGCAATACGACCCGCTGGGGTGTATCCTACCTTACACCACCCGGGCGAAAATGATTGTACGAGAGCTGTGGGACAAGGAACAGGGCTGGGACGACCCCATACCCGACCACCTAGCTTCCACCTGGAGAGAGTGGGAGAGAGAACTCAACTCGCTCCAAAATGTGAACATACGCCGAAGCTACTTCCCACCCACAGTGCGGCTGGAGAAGTGCCAGATGGACCTGCACGTCTTCAGCGACGCCTCAGAAGTGGCCTACGGTTCGGTGGCTTACTTGCGGGCCCGAGAGGAGGGAGGAGAAATACACACAGCCTTCATCCTGGCTCGCTCAAGGATAGCCCCCCGCAAGCAACAATCGATCCCGCGTCTAGAGCTCTGCGCAGCTCTGGTAGGCGCGCAACTCGCCACGTTAATCCAACGTGAACTCACCATCCCGGTGCAAAGAACAATCTTGTGGTCAGACTCCATGACCGTACTCACATGGATCCAGTCCGATTCTTGTAGATACAAGGTCTTCGTGGGAGTCAGAATCACAGAGATCCAAGACCTAGTAGGATCAGCGTGCTGGAGGTACGTGGACACGAAACAGAACCCAGCCGATGTCATCACACGGGGGATGTCCCTAGATGACCTCACACGTCACAATATCTACAGTGACGGTCCTGAGTTCCTCAAGCTCCTGGAGGAAGAGTGGCCTACCCCCACCCCTCGGGAGGCTAGTCAAGAGGAGGCAGAGATCAAGAAATCTATGTTCTGTGGGTTGACGCACACCCCAGTCCCCACTGACCCTAACATAGACGACTGCCTCACCTTTGAGAGTGCGCAGCTAAAGACATTCCTGTGGCACCACCCTGAGGTTCCCCCCACTACCGACATTAACGCAGCTAACTACGAAGAGGCAGAACTCCTTCTGCTACAGCGAGCCCAAAGAGACTTGTTCCCCGACGAGCTAGACTGCCTGCAGGGAACAAAGCCAGTCCCGTCAGACAGCAGACTGCTCCACTTGGCCCCCGAGCGCGACACCCATGGCCTCATCAGGGTGGGTGGTCGTCTGAGACGGGCCCCGGACTTAACGGATGACGTCAAGTTTCCTATAGTCCTCAACAGCCGACACAAGGTCACTGAGCTCATCATAAAGAAATACGACGAGGATGTGCACCACGCTGGGGCAGAGAGAGTCTTCGCTGAGATCCGACGTCGCTATTGGATACTGCAAGGAAGAGAAGCAGTACGACGCTTCCAGCGGACCTGTCTAGACTGTCGCAAGTGGCGAGCACAGCCCAGTATACCCATGATGGCAGACCTGCCTCCCTGTCGCCTCCGACTCGGCGATAAGCCCTTTCACTCCACGGGCGTGGACTGCTTCGGCCCGCTCTACGTGAAGAAAGGAAGAGGGACGGAGAAGAGGTGGGGCATTGTATTCAAATGCATGACCACCCGAGCAATACACATAGAACTCCTTCCGACCATGAGTACGGACTCATTCCTCATGGCCTTCCGGAGATTCACAGCGCGAAGAGGAAAGCCGTCTACGTTGTTGTCTGATCACGGGACAAACTTCAAAGGCGGAGAAAGAGAGCTGAGAGAGAGCTTCCAAGCCATGGGTCCAGAACTTAAGACCCACCTCGCTCCTTCTCAGATCGACTTCCAGTTTAACCCCCCGAACGCCCCGCACTTCGGGGGAACCTGGGAAAGAAAAGTATGTTCCATAAAGAAAGCTCTGTACGCCGTGCTTGGGACCCAGACCGTGGCTGAAGAAGTCCTCACGACAGTCCTCACGGAGATCGAGGGAGTATTGAACTCAAAGCCCCTCGGTTACGTCTCAAGTGATGTAGCAGATGTCGACCCAGTCACCCCCAACACTCTCTTGATGGGGCGGCTGGACCCCGCGCTTCCACAGACGGTGTACAGACCCGAAGAAGCGAACGGCCGAAGAATGTGGAGGTACAGTCAAGTATTGGCTGACAAGTTTTGGAACAGTTTCCTCCTCCACTACCTACCGTCTCTCCAAACCCGCCAGAAATGGGTAAAAGATAGAGACAACTTACAAGTGGGCACAGTCGTTATGATCATAGACCAGTCACTCCCCCGAGCTATGTGGCCGGCCGGCCGCGTAAGCAAAGTGATCACTGGTGCCGACGGAAAGGTCAGAGCGGCAGAAGTTATTGTCCAGGGGCGGACCTACACCCGACCCGTGGCGAGGCTGATAGAGTTGCCGAGGCTCCCTGACTCCCTTGATGACGATCATGACCCACTGACTTTGTAGATTGCCCTACTCCCCACAACAGACATTGAGCAGTTGACTGGACTATTAATCTGTCTTCCTTTAACTAATTAGGTGCGGACTAATTAGGAGGCGGCTGTTGTGAAGGGCCAGATTAAACTGAATATATATATGTATCGTTTGATATACTTTGTATATTATTTATATATATACACGGAATATCCCTTTACCTGCGTTCAGACCAGAGTAATATTCGCTCTCCTATTGGACAGCGCCCCCAGGCGCCAGCGCGCAAGCCCCCAACGGCAAGTTCAAAGACAACTGCAGGCATGTCAGAACATGCCCAGAGTCAGCGTAGTAATGCGAGACAAGGACTGAGGTTGGGACTAGATATTCACTTAAGTATATATATATTGGCGCAGGTGTAAACAGCAGTACCCTTACCCACCCTTACCCACCTTCACCACGAGTCAACGTGCAGTGAAGTGAGCAACCTTGCGTCTAAATAGAGCATTGAGAACCGCGTGCGAATAGAATGTTAAAGTGTCAGAGTTTAATGAAGTAACGTTGAGTTCGACTTAATCTAATGTGAAGTAAATAGTCGATCATTTATTGTATATCGTGCGGTCACAGTTCTTCCGTGTGTAGCATTACCCATCGGTTCGTCGTGTCTTTAGCTAGTGCACTTAACCAGGCTGTGTGGCCTAAATACGTCGCCCACACCCGAGGAGTCCTAGGCGGAGAACAGTTGGACATGTACACAGGAGAATCGGCACCGGCGATTGCAGAACCATTCCTGGTTGTGTCATGTACAGAGGTCTATTGACCATACAAGATAGTAATCTGGGCAGGTGTTACATGAGCAAAAAACAACCCCCTCAGTAGAAAAATGCTTCTTAAACAGTCCCGGGTAGGCAGATAGTAAACAGAGACGTTTTCAAATGGTAAATTAGGTTTTATTGTATGGTGGGGGTTTCAACCCACGGCCCTTTTCCCAGAGGAAAAAGGGGATGTCATCGGTGGGGATTTCAACCCACGCACACCCAAAGGGGAAAAGGTAATGGAGAACAAACAAGACATGTAAATAAGGTGGCAAATGCATACAGCCTACCAACATATATATATATACAGCTCTACCTGAATGACACAACAGCACAAAGGGCAGTGAAATATCAGACCACACTCAGTGGGAACAGGCACAGAGGCCAACAAGATAACACTCACCCACTTAGAGAAAAATGGCACATAGGTCAGCAATATATATATATAAGCACAACCGTGGTTAACCATGGCCACCTCACTCCTCTCTAGTCGCTAGCAATTGACAGAATGAGGCGCCCCGTGTGTGTGCCATCTTCCAGGTTATATCCACTCATCCAACTGACTGCCCACAGGTGTAACCAAGCAGGTGCAATCAGCTCAATCAGGAGGATGAGAGGTATCTGGGAAAAGAGAAAAGAAACAGGATTAGAAGATGACACATCACACAACCAGGAATAACATAACCCATACTCATGATACTAATCTGATGTTCACATGGTCTTCCAAATACAGTAATAATGATAATGACCAAACCACGTACATCACACCTCCCCCCATAAGAGCGAACCCGCAGGGTTAGCAAAACATTATCACCCGTTATCAACCAACATCCGATTAGCATCACAGAACAAAAATAAATAGAAATCACACTCCATATAGACCACATGCCCCTATCTTGGGCCCACACGGTCAACCACCACCTCACCCAATACCAGACGCATCAGCCGCCGGACGTGGCTGGCACCTTCCTCATACCGAGGCCATGACGGCACCCTATAGTCAACCATACGCAAATTGCTCAATGGTGTTCGCACTCCCAACATCAACCCCGTGCGTCCTGTAAGGCACATTAGAACACAACACAGCATGTGAAACAACAGTCCTGTCACATCTCAACTCCGACGAGACGCGGGCAGGACTTTTCATCAGCCTATTCACATGACACCAGCGTGTCCTCCTCCGCCGCCCGAGCGTATGCAACATATACTTAGTGGCAGAGACCTTTCCTCTTACCACATAAGGTCCTGAGAACCGGGCAGTGAGCACCGTACTAGGCGTGGGCAGCACAATAAACACCTCATCCCCCGCCTCAAAATCCCTAGGGACAGCACAAATAGAAGGGACATTGGGGTGATTATTAATCAATACATCAGAACATAAGTCAGTTAATGGAGCGTTTTCAACCTCCCACACAGGGATCACACTTTTCCCAGCAATATCGTTCCCCATGATAAACTCAACGCCCTTTACGGGAAAACATGGGCGAACCGCGACCGGAAAACAACCTGTGATCAGTGCAGACTGTACATGCACCTTATGCAACGGCACGCGCACACACCCCATGCCAATACCTCTCACCAATCCGCTCGACCGACAGGAGTCCACATCCAATGGTAATACATCAGCCAGGATGAACGATTGAGAGGCTCCTGTATCACGGAGTATTCTCACCCGATGGTAGTCCCCAACTTTACCCGACAGGGACACACAACCATCAAACAAAAAGGGCTCAAAAGAGCTATGCTGGTCAGGACATGACACCGTTCCAATCAACCCCACCCCTTTCGGTTCCTGGGCTGACTCCCTGGTCTCCTGTCGATCCCTTAGCGCATGACAGTCCTTCACAAAATGCCCTTCTTTTTTACAATAATGACACACCCTTTCAGACGGCGGAGAACGTGATCGGAATGCTCGCTCGTCACCCAAGGTATTTCGAGACGGCGGTGAGCGAGGTCGGAATGGTCGCTCGTCACCTCCGCGATACGGCGGCCCCGACGGAGAGAACGCGCCCCCTCCTACATACACACCATTTCGTACAGAAACATGTGATGCGGAAACATTTTTGTGGATCATTGCCAACTCGTCACACAAAACTGCAGCTTCCTGGAGGGTAGAAACCTTTCGCTCCTCTAACTGTATTATCATGTGTTCGGGCACAAATTTTTTTAATTGTTCCATGAGGATTAACTCGCTCAAAGCCGCGAGTCCATCCACCTTACACGCTTCACACCAACGAGTGAACACCATCCGTTGTTCATGGGAAAATGCGACATGTGTTTGCGAGGGGACTTTACTTAGTCCCCTAAACCGCTGCCTATAAGCCTCCGGCACCAGTTCATACACCCGCAAGACAGCACCCTTCACTTTCTCATACACCATGCCGTCCTCCTTTGATAAAAACTGGCATGCGTCTTGAGCCCTACCCGTGAGCCTATATTGCACTAATAGTGCCCACTGATCCTCCGGCCAATTCGCAGCCCCCGCTACCCTCTCAAAATTGAAAAAAAAATTCTCCACCTCAGATTCTCGAAACACGGGAACCATAGCAATATGTTACCCAACATCAAAACTGCCATGGCCACCTTCAGATGAGGGTGAAGAAGAGCCAACACTCCCCAGCTCCATCCTCTTCAGTGTAATCTGGAGCTCTCTATCTCTTTCCTCCTTCTCTCGTACAGCTTCCCTGTTTCTCTCAGCTGCTCTGTCCTCTCTGTCAGCTGCTCTGTCCTGTCTATCTCTCTCAGCTGCTCTGTCCTCTCTGTCAGCTGCTCTGTCCTCCCTGTCTCTGTCCTCTCTGCGCAACAGCGCTCTCTCCTCCATCTGGAGACGGGCCAAATGCAGACTAGAGCGCGCATGGCCAGAAGACGTGGAGTCTATATCCGAATCGCCCGCGGCCTCACTTTCAGCCCCGGCCGTACTACCATCCTTCCTAATAGCACCACCATCCATGTCAAGATCACGTAAGGGAGAGTTAACCCATTCGCCAGTGTGTGCAACCTCCTGATCACTATGACTCACTACTCCCTGAGCCGGGCTAAACACCTGTTGCTCCACCAACCCCGCTATAACAGCTGCCTTCATATCCGCCTTGGATTGGGAATTTTGAACAGCAATAGCATAATGCCTAGCAATAAGGCCTAATTCCGCCTTAGTGCAACCTTCCACTTGACCCTCTGTCGGATCCGCTATAAAGACTTCCAAAACAAATGCCGACACAGCCATATTATGTTTTTATGTGTGCATGAGAAAAAAATAAAATATATATATATATCACGTCCTCACTTAATTAACCATGACCGTGCACAATAATAATAGACACATTCTGCTGTCATACCTCTTAACCAAAACAATCCAACTGACCACATCTACTAAATGAAAATAATAACAAATGGTCCTAACCACTCAACTAGGAGTCACCTGTGTCACTCTAGCCTATACCAGATAAACTACTCCACTAGATGGATGAAAGGCTACAAATATCTTCAGTCGCTTACCGATTTCATTGCGCACTCCACCGGAATCACGACTCGTGCCCCCCACCCTCTAGCCAAGCAGGTGACCCCCCCGTTACCTAAGTGGCAGAAAAATAGAATGGTTAAGAGCATCACAACAATAATGGTTTACATCAATCAACTGTGCACGGACAATGGACCCCTACCAATACCAATTTAGAAAACGCTATCTTATTACACCTGACATGCTTCAATCGACAAGTCACCCCGTTATTTTACCAACAAGGAACCATACAATTGCGCAAACTTAACGAGCCCCCATGTCATGTACAGAGGTCTATTGACCATACAAGATAGTAATCTGGGCAGGTGTTACATGAGCAAAAAACAACCCCTCAGTAGAAAAATGCTTCTTAAACAGTCCCGGGTAGGCAGATAGTAAACAGAGACGTTTTCAAATGGTAAATTAGGTTTTATTGTATGGTGGGGGTTTCAACCCACGGCCCTTTTCCCAGAGGAAAAAGGGGATGTCATCGGTGGGGATTTCAACCCACGCACACCCAAAGGGGAAAAGGTAATGGAGAACAAACAAGACATGTAAATAAGGTGGCAAATGCATACAGCCTACCAACATATATATATATATACAGCTCTACCTGAATGACACAACAGCACAAAGGGCAGTGAAATATCAGACCACACTCAGTGGGAACAGGCACAGAGGCCAACAAGATAACACTCACCCACTTAGAGAAAAATGGCACATAGGTCAGCAATATATATATATAAGCACAACCGTGGTTAACCATGGCCACCTCACTCCTCTCTAGTCGCTAGCAATTGACAGAATGAGGCGCCCCGTGTGTGTGCCATCTTCCAGGTTATATCCACTCATCCAACTGACTGCCCACAGGTGTAACCAAGCAGGTGCAATCAGCTCAATCAGGAGGATGAGAGGTATCTGGGAAAAGAGAAAAGAAACAGGATTAGAAGATGACACATCACACAACCAGGAATAACATAACCCATACTCATGATACTAATCTGATGTTCACATGGTCTTCCAAATACAGTAATAATGATAATGACCAACCCACGTACATCACAGTTGGATTATATTGATTTGGGACATGACTACCGGAGAAGAGCATCGTTGATTTCCACTATCGTTTGGGATTCAACCTCGTGAGGATTACAACTCGGACCTGCCTCGTGGACGGGGCTGGCTAGCTGTCATCAATGCTGTCGAGCATTTTGGATTACAACTATTGCTTTTGCTGCTGATCAAGGGAGTACAAGAATCGACTCATGTACCTGGAGTCTCTTTATTCCTCATTGAATCAGACGGAGTACCCGAACATTCCTCTACTCTCCAGGCCTTACACCCCGGAGGGAACCAATTGTCTCCAGTTGGTACCAGTGTTGCCCTATATAATTGCTACTATACAACAGGTGGCGTCAGCTTAGACCCATCGTAGGATTCCTGCTATTCTTAGTGACTTATGCTCTTGACTGACTTTACGTATATTCTTCGCCATACAAGCGCGACCCTAATTCTCATTCTGTAACCTAACGTTGCCTAATAATAATAAATTACCCTCCAATAGTATTTCTGTGTCAATGCCGTGTTCTTGTGGGTGTTCACCATCTATATTTGATGTACTGTCTGGCCAGTAATTAAAGTACATAACTAGCAGTGGTTTAATCTATCACAATCTTTAATACAGTCAGGGTTTTGTAACCCCTCAGTTACACTGTCCATGGAGCTGAAAATACCAGCTTTCTGAATCTGGAGTTGGAGCAGTGCAGTCATGGAAAAAACAAAAGCTGCTCTAATCTCGAGGGTGAGCATGAAGCTTTGCATTAACCTAACTAGAAAGCTGAACTAACCTTAGCTTGTATCATTTACATTTTACAATTTGTCATTTAGCTGATGCTTTTATCCAAAGCGACTTACAGGTTCTGTACAACTAGTCAGCAGGAAGGTGGTGTAGTGGTTAACACTGTCGCCTCACAGCTAGAAGGTCCTGAGTTCTATTTCTGTTTGGGGATCAGTCTGCCATGTTGCCAGTGAAGTATATTCTTGATTTAGATAGCTGCTTCTGTAGATTTCAGGTAAAGAGCGCTGGTTCCGAGGAAGAATTCAAACTGGACATCGATGTCAGAGACAATGGCTCTTTCTGGTGGTACAGTAGGTTTATTCAACAGCAGGCAAAGCAAGTTCGACAGCATTTCAGAGTTACACGGTCCTCTCTTTGACAGCTACATTCTGTCCTGTTCCTTGTTACATCTGGGCAATTTATACAGAGTTCAAATCAACAGCTAAGTTCAGGTACGCCCCTATTTTGAGACTGCTCATCAAACTGGTTCTTTAGATGAAACTTCTGATCACCAAGAGGTGATTGAATCAGTCTGGTAAGGAAACCGGTTCTAATCAACAACATGAGGTTCTATGTGTGTGCGGGTTTGTATGTGGCTCTGTCTCTGTGTGTGTCTGTCTCTGTGTGTGTGTGTGTGGTGTATCTGTGTGTCTATGAAAATGTGAATGTGTCTATATGTCTGATGTGTAGAGTGAGTGTGTGTGTGTGTGTGTGTGTGTGTGTGTGTGTGTGTGTGTGTGTGTGTGTGTGTGTGTGTGTGTGTGTGTGTGTGTGTGTGTGTGTGTGTGTGTGTGTGTGTGTGTGTGTGTGTGCGTGCGTGTGTGTGTACTTAAGTGTGTGTCTATGTGTGTGTCTGTGTGGGTGTGTGAGTTTGAGTTAATGTGTCTGTGTGAGTTTGAGTTAAGTGTGTCTGTGTGTGTGTGTGTCTCTGTCAATGTTCCCTCTAATTTTGTTTCGGTCTGAGCAAACACTCAACCCTCCTGAGCAGACATCAGCAACTACTGAGCAACATACGTCACCTGCCGATTAACCGGTTAGTTGATAAGCGGCGGTTTGTAAAAAATCTGAGAATCTTAATTTCCCTTAATGTCTAACATAAAAATATATACATTTTGCTGATACACAAAGAAATAATACAAAAAGGCATATTATATGCTCAATTGTATAGTTCTAAATATCCCTGTATTCCCCCGAAACTACAACGCGTCACGTACATGCACGCGCGCACACATACACAGCGCATAGGTGTTAATCACTGAGTGATCTAATATGCATATTCTTCAGCGCGAGAGGGGGGGGGGGGTTGTGTTTCTCACTGTCTGTCGTTGATAATAATAGTCCTGCAGTTCGCAGTTCATTCATTCATGGTGATGACAGCTCTCTAGTCTAGAGTAGAGAGGTGGCCTGTTACTGTTCCATGATTTTTCATTCGGCACTTCAGCTCACCTCGCAGAGCAGCGGTCCTGCGCTACCGCGGTCCGTTCTTGACAAGTTCGAATCCCATTCAATCTTTTTTTTTAACGTGATTTTTTTTTTTACACATGTATTCTTTACTGTACTGATACAATAGTGCATATTCAGAGAGAGATATAGGGAGAGGCAGCGTCGAGACGAAACTTGTGTCGAGTCTGCTTCTATGTGCAACAGAAACTCCTGAACGAGTATACCGAGGCGCTTTGTGAAGGAAAGATGACGTCGTCTCTCTCTCTCTCTCTCTCTCTCTCTCTCTCTCTCTCTCTCTCTCTCTCTCTCTCTCTCTCTCTCCTCTCTCTCTCTCTCTCTTTCTCTCTCTCTTTCTCTCTCTCTTCTCTCTCTCTCTCTCTCTCTCTCTCTCTCTCTCTCTCTCTCTCTCTCTCTCTCTCATCTCTCTCTCTCTCTCTCCTCTCTCTCTCTCTCTCTCTCTCTCTCTCTCTCTCCTTCAAATGGGCTTTATTGACATAGGAAACATACGTTTTTTTTATACATGTGCATAATTTTATTTTTTTGGAGATTTTGCCTAAATTCATTGTGGTCGCGCTCTCTGCCAAATATCATATGAGGCACCTTGTATTACTATTGTAATCCAAAAGTGATATATAGGGTTGTTCATTGTACAATACAATTGATACAGTTGATGTTTCTTGTTGATTATTATTCTCTATGTGTTTTTAATAAAATTGTGTGATATTCTATTCCAGTTGTCTTTGGTCTTGTTTTCTCTGGTTATGATCATGTTATTAGTGTGTGTGTGTAAAAAAACTAATAATATAATTATTATAAATGTCGCTCTCTCTCTCTCTCTCTCTCTCTCTCTCTCTTGAAATCTACAGTTACACATTGCTGTATGATTGATTGATTGATTGAAAAGTTTATTAACAGATTGCAGAATGGGTACAGTACAGTACAGCTCAATACATACAATTGTTAAGGGGATGCAGACCAGAGAAAGACTTTCGTCTTGTTTACATCAGGGTCCCCCATTTTCAATTCATCATAACATATATGACATACATGACATACAGATAGACAGTACTGCTACATCTATACATTTATGACATATCAGATTTGCAAATACAGTACTGTTTGTGATACAAAAGTGTCCAGAAAAGGAGTGTATATACATTTGGCATAGAAACTGTACATTGGAGGAGGTTGGTTGGGTGGGGTGGGGTTGGGTGGGTTGGGTGAGGGCTGTACATTGGAGGGTGGGGGGGGGGGGGGGGGGGGGGTTGGGAAGGGGACACACACACATTTTACACTGTACATTGGAATATTGACAAAGCCTTACTTGGTCATTTACTGTACAACTAGGTTAGGACATTTGTAGGGGCCAGTTTCGAATTGCAGTCTCACGTAGGTGTTTTTTGAGAGTGTTTTTGAAGGTGGGTAGTGATTCACATTCCTTTACAGCTTTAGGTAGGGCGTTCCACATTGATGTGGCATAATTGCGAAACGTGTTTAGTCCCTTGTTTGAGCCGAATCTGGGTTTTACATGATTTGTGGAGCTCCCTCTGGTGTTGTGATCGTGGTATTCACTGACCTTTGGGAAGTATTTTGACATGTACATGGGTACCTTGGTCGCGTAGTGTATCTTGTAGACCAGGCCCATTGCAAGTTGCTGTACTCTGTCGTCTACTCTAAGCCATCCTAGGTTGTCAAAGTGGGAGGTGGGTTCTAGGAGTCAGGTCAAGTAGTAGTCTGACTAGCTTGTTTTGAGATGTTTGTAATTTGTTTTTTAGTGCCTTTGAGGTGCTTTGGTACCATGAGGTGCAAGCATAGTCGTAGTACCCTTGAATGAGTGCTCCTGCTAGAGTCTTCAGGGTATTCTTGTTTACCAGAGAGGAGATCCGGTACAAGAATCGCGTTCGTTGGTTGACTTTTTTTATTACATTGGATGCCATTTTGTCACAGGAAAGATTAGCCTCTAGGATGGAACCCAGGTAGGTAATTTCATCTTTCCTTGTGATAATATTGTCACCCACTGTAACCGAGAAGCCGTCGGTCTTGCTGAGTTTGTTATTTGAACCGAAGAGAATGGACTCTGTTTTGCCCATGTGTAATGAAAGTTTGTTGTCGGCGAGCCATATGCAGATTTTGCCTAGTTCCGAGCTGAGGGCTTTTTCAACCTGTAACTTGTTCTTGTCAGAGACCAGCAGGGCTGAGTCGTCCGCAAACAGGAACAAGTTGCAGTCACAAGCTGACGACATGTCATTTGCATAAATTAGGAATAGTAGCGGTCCTAGTATGCTTCCTTGTGGAACACCACAGCTCACTGTGAGGGGGGGGGGTAGGGTACCGTTTACTTCCACCATCTGTTCCCTCCCCTCCAGGTAGGATTGTATCCAGCTCACTGATAAACTATCAAAACCAATTGCTTTTAGCTTGTCAATCAGAATGGTGTGATTGACAGTGTCGAAGGCCTTTTGTAGGTCCAGCATGACCATGCCGCAGTATTTGCCCGCGTCCACCTCTTGTTTGATGTGGTCGTTCAAGTAGAGAAGGCATGTGTCAGTGGAGTGGGATGTTCTGAAGCCAGATTGGAATTCGTATTTAGTGAGGTAAATGAGTACAAGACATGTTTCACAGACACACACACACACACATACACACACACACACATACACAGACAGACAGACACACACACACATTTACATTTACACATTACATTTACATCTAGTCTAGTTTGCTTATTTTTTTTTGATATGGTACAGTACTGTAGATACAGACACAGACACACACACACACAGAAACACACACACAGGCTAGGCCTCCTGCTGGGTCCATTCACTGGAATAACAAAGGAATGACTGGGCCTTTGCTCAGGTGTGAAATGGTGCTAGTGACAATGATCACATTGAATTCTGGGAGTGTAGTTCTCTCATCAGATAGCTGAATGAACTTGGATCTAGTTCAAAGTCCTATACTGAAAAGGTGTTAGGATTTTACCAGAATGTTTGATAGGACATTGATTGAAAACTATCGTCTCAAATTTGACAATTGATGGCTTATTTTGAAGGTATGAATCTGTAATTTTATATTATGTAACAAAAAAAAAGGGGGAAATTCTCAGGAGGAGGAGCTATTTAGGTTAGACTTCTTCAAATATTTGTTTGACCATTGATTGATGATACAGAGCATAGTCCTTACTTTGGCTGGGTTGGCGGCGGCGGTGTGAGTCATGTCACTAACTTTTGTCTTTTTAGGAGGCTGACTCGTCATTATTTTATTAAGTGAATTATAATGCGAATTCAAGGGTGACCATATTGTGATTTTTTTAAAGAGGACACTCTGCCTTCAGCCTCAAGATACTTAATCAAAGTTTACTCAAAGATGCCTTATCATTATAATATATTTAAAGTATACCTCCTCTGTATGGATATAAAATTATTGTTTATATTCTTTTATATAACAAAATAATATCTCTCTATAACCAAAGTTACTCAACATGCTGTATTATGCCTAAAGTAATCTATCTGACAAATCGCAAGAAAATAACTAAATCAACCTATGACAAAATAATATATATTTTCAAGTCTTACTGGACAAAATAATTAACAAGAAAAATATGATGTAATGTTCTAAATAATACCTCTTCTGTATTAGACAATCCAGCTTTAAAAAATATATCTTTATCTTTTCAATGTAATGTAAATTATAAAACAGTAACCTCACAAAGATACTAATTTAAAAGTGCACTATGCAGTTTCAGATTTGTTGCAATTAGTGTACTAAACTAATTTATTACACACATAATCCTTAGAATGATTGTATCATAAGCATCTTATCAAACCAAAACATAATTTTGAAGCATCAACATAGTTTTAAATGATTTTCTTTCTCTCTCTGTATAGCTGCATTCTTCAATCAATTCGGTCAACTTTGCCATCAAACTCTCGCCTCGCACTGCTTTGTTTGTAATGTTTTGCTGTGTCCATGTGAGCTTCGAGATCGCCAGCACCTTTATTAGACACATAAACATATGGTCAAGCTTTGCACGCGTTGCACTCCGCTTCCAATTAGTCTCGACCGGGATGATAAATTGGACGTTTTCTCTGCAGTTCATCTGTAATGTACATTTTCGCGTTTGCATTGTGAGGAGCCAGCAATGCTGGTCGGATCTGTCCACTTCCTCATCTGTTGTGTGTGTCTGTGTGAGTGTGCAGTAGCGCTGCCCACAAAGCACTGAAAGCGGGGCTTCTCTTGGTAACGTCACACGCAACAGGGTTAGGTATGGTTAGGGATGTCCCGATCAAATTTGTTTGCTCCCGATCCGATCTTTCCCGATCCGATCAAAAAAAATCTAAATGTTGATGTTATCCAGGTGAAAAGTTAACTTCATTCAAGCGAGGCATTGCAATCCTTGACATAAATCATTTGATGTATAATTAAATCAAAGGAAATGCGTTTGGGTCTGAGAGTGTGGCTGGTCTGCCGTTCTGATGCTGGGTACTATTGGTTTGTTTTGGCAAAATTCTACTGCTCTGTGTGACAATAAATAAATTAATGGTGATATGTAATTTAAAACCAAAACTAAAGCCTCAGTATGAGTTTAAGACATGAACATGGTCATGTTTGTTGAATAAAAAAAAAAGTAAAAAAAAAAGTAAAAAAAAAAAAAAGTAAAAAAAAAAGGTAAAACATTTTTTTTTTTTTTTTTTTTTTTTGCGCGACCGATTTCATATGTGCGCGGGAGCGTTTTGCCATGTGCGCGCGCGCGTACGGGCGCACCTTAGGGGGAACATTGGTCTCTGTGTGTGTGGTGTGTCTGTGTGTGTGGTGTGTCTGTGTGTCTTGGTGTGTGTGTATGTGTCTCTGTGTATGCGTGTGGTGTCTGTGTGTGTGAGAGAGAGAGTGTATGAGTGTGTGGTTATCTGGGTTTGTGTGTGTGTGGGTGTGTGTGTGGTGTGTCTGTGTGTGATGTGTCTGTGTGTGTGTGTGTGTGTGTGTGTGTGTGTGTGTGTGTCTGTGTGTGTGTGTGTGTGTGTGTGTGTGTGTGTGTGTGTGTGTGTGTGTGTGTGTGTGTGTGTGTGTGTGACCGCAGACCAGAATAACTTCCTCGGCTTCAGGAAGAAAGACTCTGGGAAAATGGACTCTCGGGCCAAGGGCTTCGGGGTCTGGTCTGACTGGCCAGATCTCAATGACCTCTGCAACCAGACTGGAATTCAGCTGAAATGGACAAAACCCACCAACACACAGACTGAAGTCCCTGTCTCTGATGAACTTATCACAGACCCCTGTGTGGTTGTGAAGGCCAACATCACAACACCGCAGGAAGAGACTGTCGAACTGCACAGAGACTCTGCAAGGAGGGTTCTGCTTAGCATGAAGCAGTCTGAGATCAGGCAGCACTGGTGTGGACTCAGACTACAGGGCAAACTAGCTTGTTTGGAGTTTGCTGACCACTCAGTCTCACACTCAGTGTATAAGAACGCCGCTGTTGGTGAGGATGTTTTAAAATTTACCATCAAAGCAAGACTGCAGGTATTACCCACCCAATACAATCTGTCCACTTGGTATCCTCAAACTCACAGTCCATTCTGTTTAAACCATCAGGATTCACAACACCTAGAATCCATTGCACACATAACAAACGGATGTAATGCATACAAACACCTGTACATCGCTCGTCATGACCGTATTGTGGACATTGTGTCTGATGCGGTACGGAACATATCACCATCTAGTGCAACAATGTACAAACATGCCAGAGTGAAACCAGAGTGGTTTGGCCTTACCAACGATGTTTTTGCTAACATACCCAATACACCGGACGTTGTTTTTGTTGACACCAGCCACGGAGAGGTGCTGGTCATAGAAGTAGGCTGTACCTTTGACCTGTACATGGACCAGGCCTTCCGGGACAAGTATATCAAATACCAACCACTGCTCAGTGTGATGACTGACCTTGGGTATAGGTGTAGATATGGTGTACTTGTGTTCGGAAGTCTTGGCCATGTACACAAATCCACCATGACCGGTCTGAGAATTGCTGCAATGTCTAAAAGAAAAGCCAAACAAATTGCCAAATATTGCTCTGTCTCAGCTATTATTGGCAGCTTAGCCACGTGGAGAAGGAGGTGCTATGTGTACCCTTAAGTGTTCAGTGCTGCTTGGCCCCCGATACATTTGATTCCCTGTTTATGTAATATAATTTGTGGAACCAAATAAAGTATTAAAATGTGTGTGTGTGTGTGTGTGTGTGTGTGAGAGAGAGAGTGTATGTGTGTGTGTGCTAATTAAATTAACCTAAAGCCAGTTGATCTTGTCTCCTTGCCAGACTGGTTTTAGCCTATATGTGAGTTCCTCTCTTGGCTTCTGTGAGGGATCTATTGTTTATATTATAATGCTAGTTTCCTGATTGATTCGTTTTCCAGTGGTGAGGAGGCTTGCTCAAATATTGTTAACTTTCTCTCTTTAGCTTAGTATTCTTTAGTATTCTTAACCAATTCTTCATATGTATCTAAAATATTATGTCACCAGTTACCCAGGTGGGGTATTTCCCGGGCCTTTCTGTGTTTCCGTGTTTGCAAGGGTTTCCCCTCCCGATAAGATAAACCCAAGGGAAAAGCATGCACAACAGATCGCTAACGCTGTCACATCCCTGACGAAGATGGACAGGAGCACTTGGATTGGTCCCCGGGTGCAGCGCACACCGCAACCCTTGTCTGCTCCCGGCTGCCCTTGGGGGGGAAGGACGACGGGATGGGAAGTGCACAGAACATTTCATCAGCGACTCAGTGCATGTGTGTGTGTGTGTGTGTTCCTGTGAGTAGTACATTGCATGTGTGTGTGTTAAATCTGCATGACAAATAAAGACTTCTTCTTCTTCTTCTAAAACTATTTCCGCTGAGTAACAATGTCCATCAAACAGTGTTGAACTTGGGTGAGAGAGATTGCAGAGAGACTGCATGCTGAATCTGCAGACGTGTCAAAAGAACCTGTGCTGAACTATTACTTCCCCGATTTCTTTCAAACTCCTTTGGAGCCCGCCACAGGGGCCGCCAGAACAAAACATCCCAAAGCAGCAGCTCTGTTCCTGCTAAGACTGTCGATACCGCTGGCATTGAACTGAAACAGGCTAAAGCTAGTGCTGGCTTAGACTGCATGGAACCAGTACAGCCAAACGAACCCCAAAGCTGCAGCTCTTTGCCCGCTAAGACTGTCGATACTGTTGGCATTGGACCGGCTGTCTCTGACTGCATGGACAGTTCTTGTCGGGTTACTCGGGACATAGATAGAGATAAAGCTGCACAGCTGATTATAGACAAAAAGGAGACCAAAGAGAAAGACACTTCAATGTAGAATGGTACATAAGTAGAGAGTGGTTCATTCTTTGCAAAATACTTCTGTGAAATATGCAGATTTGTTACCTGTAACTTTCTCCAAATGTGGAGATGATGGCTTTGTAAAGGCTGGAATTAATTACTGGGAACTGTGCCCAAGCCTCCTAAATAAAGTGTAACAATAAAGTTGAAATGCCTCACTTTCACAAAGTGTGTGAACAAAACAGTGTGCTTCCTTCAGTGAAACACCAGTCAATATTCAGCTTGTCATACGTACTGTATTGAGCAAGAGAAAATAAGGGATGTAATGATGGAGCAATTGCACTGTCTGCAGTTTCTAACCCAACAGGGGCTCATGGTCAGGGGGCATAACGATAAGGAGAGCAATTTCCAAAAGCTAGTGGAACTCATAGTTGAGAAAAACTCCACTCTGAAAAGCTTCACCCTCGACATTAGAGCAGCTTTTGTTTTTTCCATGACTGCACTGCTCCAGCTCCAGATTCAGAAGCTGGTGTTTTCAGCTCCATGGACAGTGACGCTTCATATTGAACTGCATGGACTGATACATCATCAATGTAATAGTCTATAGAGTTTGTTGTTAAATACATTGCCTGCATCTTTTTCTTTCTTTATGAGAGAGGACCAGCTGATATGCTGCTACAATTTATTTCTAAGTGAAATTACAAAAATGTTTAATTAGACGTGTATGCCCATAATCAATCGGCACATGCAGGCAACCAGCCAGCCAGCTTTTGAAAGTTCACGGGACTTGGTACTTGTTCATGTGAACGTTCATGTGAATTGGTTAATCAAATTAAAATGAGTGACACACACATGCAGATGCACACACACACATATACTAGGGGCGGGCGGTATGGTTGAACTGATAAACCAGTAGAAATCCGTGCCAAGGATGTACCAGTAGAAGGCTACTTTTAGGGTCTTTGAATGTAAAAATATGTTTTCACATTTACAAATGTAACACAGAAAGCTAGCAAACAGCTTGCTGCCATTAAAATATACTAAACTAGTTTGTGGAAAAAGACACGTCAAAAGGTTACCCCCAAAAAACATGCGAGTAGTGCAATGTAAACTTACGTAAACAAACGCATGCTTTCTGAAGAAGACAAATTAACAAAATGGTATTCACACTTTGTATTTTCTGAGTAGTGTTGATGATCAATAAGCGAGCATATCACTGTAAGCCCCACAGATAGTTTATGCTTGTGAAATGAGTATGATTATAAGTAGGGATGCTCCATATTGGCTTTTTTACCGATACCGATATACCGATATTGTCCAACTCTTAATTTCCGATACCGATATCAACCGATATCACATTTGAATGCCGATATCGGCCGATAATATCGGTAGGCCGATAATATCGGACATCATTTCTATAGAAATGTAAAAAAAAAACGATACAGATATTTTCCGATATCACATTTTAATGCCGATATCGGCCGATAATATCGGTAGGCCAATAATATCAGACATCCCTAATTATAAGTCCCATCATTGTGAGCATATAGTGTTTACTTGGCTCCATTTACATTTAGTCATTTAGCTGACACTTTTCACCAAAGCGACTTACAAGTTCTGTACGACAAGTCATCAGGAAGGGCACAACTCTAACTTCTCCATTGTCATGTCAGAAGATGCAACGGGGTCAGCCCGATGGTCCCACATGTCTAAGATTTATTTTTCACAAAAGATTTGGCCCTATGTTCTCACATTTCTAAGATCCCTCTCAAAATGAGGCTCTATGTTCCCCACAGCCCAATGGTCCCACAGCCGTATGTTCTCGGACAAACCCTCTACTACCAGAGGACAATTGGATAATAGGTTGGGTGTAATTGGCTACCAAAATTAAGAGAAAGGGGATCAAATCAGATACAAATTTATGAAAAAAGGAAATGTGGGAACATAGGGCTGTGGGAACATCGGGCCTAATTTTGAGAAAAATCTTAGGAATGTGGGAGCATAGGGCTTTGGGAAAATGGGGCCAAAATAGACTGGGATATAAATGTTAGGCCACCCCTAACATAGGCACACACTTTTGAAAGGAATCCAGCAGCTTGCTTCAGGGTGAGTGGAAGTTTTGTTTTATTGGAGCCACAGTGGTCCATGTTTGGGTGGCCTTAATGTTATGTTGCGGTGCTTTAGGGTCTAGCCAATTAAGTTACAGTATTCTGTCCTTGATGGCATTGAGGTGTTTGCGTGTGGAGTTTGACAGTCTAGGACAGGGGTGTCAAACTCAATTACCAGACATAATAATACCTAAAGAAAGTGCATTCTCCTAAGGTCACTTTCCTTGGTCATTTTGTTTATCTATTCAATTTGTGCATACCAGCTCAATGTGTTGTAAATGTACCTCTATTAATCTGCCATTTCAATGAATACAACCAGGGCCCGGTTAAGCCCTAGCCCTATTTTCTGAAAATCCGCCTAAAAATACATACCTAAGTAAATGGAAGATTGCTCCACTTCTACAATGTCCATTTGCATGTTCTTGGTATCTAGGAACATCTATGGATCTCATGGAATGTATTCGCAGTGTCAGAAATATTGTGTCTGTTACTAGGCTTGAGTAAATAGTTTGACAGTGAATAACACCATGCTAAAAAGGACCAGACATGAAAAACTGAGCTCGTTCAGCACCATCTTGAGATTGTGTGTACAAAAAATCTAAGCAAATGAATAAAGGGAAGATGATTAAACATAATATTTTGTAGATACAGTACTGAATTCTGCCATCCGGACACATGCAATTTGAAATTACCTTATTATAGCCAACTCGCACAACTCTGGCATTTGAAAGAGGAGATTTGGCCCGATCCATATATGGATCGGCCCAAATCTCCTCTTTCAAATGCCAGAGTTCAATTTGGATTTAGTATCCCCAGGTGTGCAGCAACAACCATGAATGAAATCTACTGTATGTACAGTTCCATTCTAATAATGGCAATGGCTCCGCCATATTGGATCGGATTGCAATGCAGATTGTTCCTAAACGTTCACAGACGGTAGACACACTAACTGCGCTCCAATCTATGCCAATAACATTCAGTTTTGTGATAGATAATCCAGAGAAATAAGACAAATAAGAAAAATCATAAACAAGTAATTTGCTTGCAGGAAGCTAGAATTGGCTGGGTAATGTAGTTTTAAGAAATGTCAACGCTCATTGAGAGCTCTGGATGCCCTGTCCGCGTGTATATTTTCCCTAACGGAGTTGCACTTCCGCGTTCGGTTTGCGCGATCTGATTGGCCACTGATGTTTTTTTCAGCGCCAATCGCGGTACTCCTAACAATCGCGCCAGCAGGCTGTTACCCTAACCCTAACCCTAACCTTAACCAACTAACCCTAACCCTAACCTTAACCCTAACCTTAACCAACTTACCCTAACCCCTAACCCTAACCTTTAACCCTAACCTTAACCAACTTCGAAAGAGAGCGACTTTGTGACGTACCTGGGTACATGGGTTGGTCATTACCATTATTACTGTATTTATGACACCTTCTGAACATCAGGTTAGTATATTTAATGTGTTATGTTTGTATGTGATGTGTGTGTGTGTGAACATGAGAGCTAATGCTGTCTCTTTTCTCTCCCTGTCAGGTGCTGCCCATTCCTACTGAAGAGTGCTGATTGCCTAATGAATGACAGCTGATGGCAATCACCTCGAGAGGGATGGGTAGCCAAAAACCTGACAGCACACACACGTCTCGGCGCCTCATTCTGTCAATTGCCAGTGACCAGAGAAGAGTGAGGTTGCCATTGTTAACCACTGTTGTGTTCATATATGTATATTGTTGGCCTATGTGCCACTTCTCTAGCTAGGTGAGTGTCCTCTTGTTGGCCTTTGTGCCTGTTTCCACTGAGTGTGGACTGATACTTCACTGCTCTTTTGCTGTTGTTTCATTCAAGTGGAGCTGTATATATATATATTGGTAGGCTGTATGCCATTGCCACTTTGCGTGGACTTGTACCTTTGGTACGTTTTAGTGTCGGTGGACGCTAATTTAGTTTATTTATTTATACTTACCTTGTTTGTCTCCCCTTACCTTTTTCCCTTTGTGTGTGTTCTGGGTTTAAATCCCCTCTAAAATAAACATCATTCTCCCTTTGGGGAAAGCCGTGGGTTTCAAGCCCCACCACAATAAATATTATTTACCATTTGAAAACGTCTTTGTTTACTATCTGCCTACCCGGGACTATTTTGAAAACATTTACTGAGAGAGGCTGTTTCTGTTCATGTACAGCCTGCTCCAGACACCATTCGGTGCGGTCGTTAGACCTCTGTACATGACAGACTTCGAAAGAGTCGCCAAGCTTAACCAGTTTGTTAGGAGTAACGCGATTGGCGCTGAAAAAAACATCAGTGGCCAATCAGATCGCGCAAACCGAACGCGGAAGTGCAACTCCGTTAGGGAAAATATACACTCGCCCTCTCCTCATATGACTACAATCTGCTATGCAACACTAATTCAAAATGGCGGATATTTGCAAAATTATGAAGACATTCCATGAACTAAAATGTCACTAATAACACTTAAACCTATTGGTAAACAAACGTATTGCTGAAAATATACACTATGACTGCTGTTGTGACATGGTTAGGTTCTTTACATTTGGAAAAAAAACACAACATTATGTCATACAGTCTGGAGAGATTTATTTATGACATGATGTCATCAATCTAAAGAGGTTAAAAAGTGGGTAAGGAGGCATCAATTATGGATAATTAGCTTATTATAGATTAATTTTCTTTATTTACAGATTTAAATTACATATATTAGGATTCAATTAATTATTCACCCACATGAGTTAGTAACATGACCAATTAGCTCAACTGGTCCTGGAAACAATGGACCCTTTTCACATACGTGTCATAACAAGATAAACCGTTTTTTTTTATGAATTGACAATAGAGCTTTTTCTTTTGTCAGTGTCACCTTATAACTCCAGCAACAACTCCACGTTGTGGATGAAAGCACAGACACGGACAGAATGTCAGATGCCACGCGGTCTCATCCAGAAACTCCAAACATCCAAATAGGGTCTATTGTCAGTGTTGGCTCACTGGCACATCAGCATGAATCAGATTGTTACTGTTCTTAGTTGTGGCTGAAAAGGATCCTTAGCGGACACTGTGATGGATTGGCCACTGCACCGCTACAATCCATTAGCTTCTCCTCAGTGTTAGCATAACAAAATGTAAAGTTTGAACAGGTTGTGCCACTGTTCTGCTGCCACAAGTCACTAAAACGGTAGCCTTGAACGCATGGCTCCTACCTCTAGTTCTTTCTTTAATAACAGGGGAAACAATCAATCTCCAATTACCTTTAATTTGTCCTTGGGGAGTGGCAGACAGTCAGACCCGGTCTTATTAATGGTGGGACTCTGGATCAAATTACCCCATTCATCACCAAATTGTGTCACTTTTCCTGAAAGAAATAAAAACGTTGAAGGTAATTGTTCTTGATGTAATTTTGGCTGATGAGTAACGGCAGCTTGGCACCTGCAAAATGCATCAGTGAGATAATGAAAGGTGGGTTTTGGCTGCTTTGAGTTTATCTGGGCAACATGAGGCTGCCATGCACTCAGTAGAATCATATTGAGACATCTGCTTGTCCAATATTGCCCAACGATGTTGGCCAAAAGGGGCGACACGTTCAGTGAAACCCTTGTATCTCCAATAGGCAGGGGTGTAATCACTAGGGGTGAAAAAAGTACCCAGAAATTATACTTAAGTGAAAGTATGGGTACCGTCTCAAAATCGTACTCAAGTAAAAGTCAGAGTATCTGGCTAAAAACACACTTTTAAATGTACTTAAGTACTAAAAAGTAAAACATTTTTTTTTTAACTGTCTATCCTTCTGATAGCAGGTGTTTAATCAAAGATCCCCGCTTTCTAGTCTTGCACAAGGACCAATCAGCATGGGTATGGGCGGGTTCATTTTCCATTGATGGGGATTTGATTGGCTGTTTTTAAATAAAGTGCGGCCGCAGGATTAATAACGTTAATGTTAATTTGGCCAGAGAAACAAATATACAAATTCAAATTGTTGGACCTGCAAGATTTGTACTTTGTAGGTCTGCATTTTAAATGTAAGGAGTAAAAAGTATTTTTTTTTTCTCTGAAATGTAATTGAGTAAAAGTACAAGTATACAAACCTAATAATACTCCAGTAAAGTACAAATCCCCAAAAACAGTACTTAAGTATTGTAACAAAGTACAATTACTCAAGTACTTTACCAATAGGTTACATCTTTCACGAGTGAAGAAAAAATACCTCATTTTCAGATTGACAGGTGTTATGTTTTTTTTACTTGTACATTGGGTTTTGATTGATTGGATTTCATGGTCATGGAAATTACTTGTGACACAGAGAACCTTCAATTCAAGAAAAACATGCAAATTATCATAACGCAAGTTTTTTTGCCCAATAGCGGTGATACTGCATGATGATGTTATTCAACTGCTGACTGACTTTACAGTGCCAGCCAATAGCAAACGCTTTTTAAAGACTTCCGATATCAAAACACTTAATTACACTCCCTCATCCTCCTTTCTCTGTCTGTACTCCCTCATCCTTTCTTTCTCCAAAATCTCTCTCTCTCTCTTAACCTATGTCACTCTACCATGGGAGGCAGTGGAGAGGTGGGAGGGAGTACATTATAAATCATTTTAGCACTAAAGCCCCCCCCCCCCCCCCCCCTACTGTCAGAGTATCTCACTGTACTGTTTGCCAAGCCGGGGAGCTAATTCACTCATGTGTGTATGTTTCTGCCTGTGTGTGTGTGTGTGTGTGTGTGTGTGTGTGTGTGTGTGTGTGTGTGTGTGTGTGTGTCTACAACTCTGTTCAGTCCCACAGTGCTTTAAGCAATCCACCATCATCCCCCCCCCCCAAAACCACCAAAATAACCTGTCTCAACGACTACAGACCCATAGCCCTTACATCAGTAGCAATGAAAGCATTTGAACATCTGGTCCTGGACTACCTCAAAACCGCCACAGAACCCCACATGGACCCACACCAATTTGCATACCAGACCAACAGGTCAGTAGAGGACGCCATCAACCTGGCTCTCCACCACACTCTCACAGCACCTGGAAACCCCTAACACCTACACCCATATCCTGTTTATTGACTTCAGCTCAGCTTTCAACACCATCTCCCCCAATAATCTGTTCCATAAGCTACAGGACATTGACATCAACCCAACCATCAACCACTGGATCCTCAATTTCCTCAGCAATAGAACCGAAACAGTCAAGGTAAACAATAAATCATCCCGCCCTCTGACCCTCAGCACTGGGGCCCCCCAGGGCTGCGTCCTTTCCCCTTGGCTCTTCTCCCTCTACCAGTGCTTCTCGAACTTTTTCTGTCAGGCTCCCCTTTGGCGGACCAAAATATTTTGGGCCCCCCCTCTCGCCCCAACAAAATAGTCATGAAATGGGCCATGTTTAAATTGATTGAAATAACACCAATATCGTGACTTTTCAAATTGTGCAACTACTTTACAACTGTGCAATTGTGCAACAACATAACAATACAGTCCAATACACTCAAAGACTGTGCTTTTTCAAAAATACAGACATCTTGTAACATTGCAATACAATTCAATGGACACTCAAGACTGCTTTTTTTTAAATAGAGACATCTTGTAACATTGAAATACAATTCAATGGACACTCAAGACTGCTTTTTCAAAAATAGACATCTTGTAACATTGCAATACAATAGACCTTTCACCGCTGTCAAGTCAAGTCAAGTCAAGAGTTTTAATTGTCACGGCATACAAGTATACAATGAAATGCGGGTGGTCTTGCCCGTGACGATGTGCAATACAGTGGTACAACATATAATAGAATCCAATAAAAAAAAAACATTGTGCAATAAACAGGTAACAGGTAACATGGTGTGACATCTCGGTATCTGTACATAGTATTTACAGAGCATATAGGACATGCTAGGTAGCTTCAGTAGTGCAATACACTGTTCCTGTTGTTATACTAATTTAAAGTGGCCTTTCCTCTTGGCCATAAGTGTGCGTGTGTGCGGCGTGAGTGTGTGCCCGCTCGTGGTAAAGTGGCTGCTAGTGTGTGAGCGTGCACAGCGTGCGTGTCGTGTGTGTGCTCGTGTGTGCTTGTGTGTGGATAGTTCAGTGTTCTGTGGCACTCAATGTTCATTGTTCAAGGCTCTGATGGCCTGGGGGAAGAAGCTGAGCCTAAGCCTCTCCGTCCTAGTAGCTGGGGTTCGCAGGCGTCTGCCTGACCTCAGCAGCTGGAACAGGCTGTTATTGGGGTGGTGGGGGTCTTTCATTATTCTGCAGGCTCTGGATTTGCACCTCTTGTTGTATAGAACCTGCAGGGGAGGTAGCGCAATACCCGTGGTACGCTCGGCTGAGCGCACCACTCTCTGTAGGGCCTTCTTGTCCTGTGCCGTGCTGTTTCCATACCAGGCAGTGATGTTTCCAGTCAAGATGCTCTCTACAGCTCCTGAGTAGAAGGACTGGAGTATCTTCCCCGATACTCTGAACTTCCTTAACTGTCTCAGGTGGTAGAGGCGCTGCTTCACTTTCTTTACTACTGTGTCTATGTGTGTTGACCATGTCAGATCCTCTGAGATGTGGACCCCCAGGTACTTAAAGCTGCTCACCCTGTCCACGGTAGCCCCGTTAATCATCAGTGGTGTGTGTGTCTCCTGCTGTCCTCTCCTATAATCCACGATCAGCTCCTTGGTTTTACCAATGTTCAGGAGCAGGCTGTTGTCCTGGCACCAGCGTTCCAGTACCTCAACCTCCTCCCGGTAGGCCTTCTCGTCGTTGTCCGAGATCAGCCCCACCACCACCGTGTCGTCTGCGAACTTCACTATGGAGTTGGAGCTGAACTTGGCCACACAATCGTGTGTGTAGAGTGAGTACAGCAGGGGGCTTAGAACACAGCCCTGGGGGGACCCGATGCTCAGGGTGATGGTGTTGGAGGTCTGACCCCCCACCCTGACAGCCTGGGGTCTTTCACTCAGAAAGTCCAGTACCCAGGCGCTCAGGGCGGAGCTCAGACCCAGCTCGATCAGCTTGTCCACCAGTCTGGTGGGGACTATGGTGTTGAACGCTGAGCTGTAGTCAATGAACAACAGTCTCACATAGCCCCCCTTCTGACGGTCAAGGTGGGAGAGAGTGCTGTGCAGTACCTGGGAGACCGCGTCGTCAGTGGACCTGTTTGTCCTGTATGCAAATTGCATAGGGTCCATATCACTGGGGAGGAAGGCACAAATGTGGTCCTTGACCAGCCTCTCGAAACATTTCATGACCACAGAGGTGAGTGCCACCGGTCTGTAGTCATTTGGACATGTTGGGGAGGGTCTCTTCAGTACAGGGATGATGGTAGACATCTTGAAGCAGGCAGGGACCACTGACCCCGCCAGGGATTGATTAAATATGGCGGTGAACACCGGGGCAAGCTGGTTGGCACAGGACTTAAGTATGCGTCCTGTTATACCATCTGGGCCAGCAGCCTTCCTGGTGTTCACCTGCATAAATGCTCTTCTCACACTGTGTTCCGACAACGAGAGAGCGCCCCCGCCCCCCCGCGGTTGCCCCCCCCCCCCTCCACAACAGCCGGCGCGCCAGTGACGTCACTAGCCAGAGGGCTAGCGGCGACACTGTCTACACCGAACCGAGCGTAGAAGGAGTTGAGTTTGTCCGCGAGAGAGGCTGACTTTGTAGTCAGTTATTGTCTTCAGTCCCCGCCACAAGCCTCTTGTGTCGTTTTGTGCCATTTGTGTCTCCAGTTTATCGACATATGTCCTCTTAGCAAGTTTAACAGCCTTGCGCAGAGTGTAGACTGAAGCCTTGTACTCTTCCATATTTCCTGACTCTCTGCCCAGGTTATAAGCCGTGGTGCGAGAGTTCAGGGCTGCTCTAATAGTACTGTCCACCCAAGGTTTCTGGTTTGGGAAAAGCCGCACCTTTTTCGTGAGGACAATACTGTCAGCTACTGTTGTTATGTAGCTCACAACGGTATCAGCATACTCGCTGACGTCACTGGCGCTTCCTTGAAACATATCCCAGTCCGTGTCTGTGAGCGCATCCTGGAGCGTGGCCTCTGATTCGTCAGACCACTTTTTTGTCTCACGTGACACGACGGCGTCACGTGATCTTTGTTTGTATGCAGGGATTAAAAAAATGGAGTCGTGATCGCTCGCGCTTGCAGCACCCATCAATGGCGGAGCCGCTACAGCTTTGTAGCCGGCTCTGAACGGGGTGTAACAATGGTCGAGTGTGTTCCTCCCCCTCGTGGAGCAGGCAATGTGCTGAAAAAAGGACGGCATCACTTTCTTCAGATTCGCCTGGTTGAAATCACCAGCCACTATCATCGCGGCGTCCGGATGTTTGATCTGTTGTCTGTTGAGGTGGTCGTGTAATTCCACCAGCGCTTTGCCAGTATTTGCCTGTGGGGGTATATATACGACGGACATGATGACCGCGGTAAACTCACGGGGTAGGTGGAACGGACGGCACAGGATTGAGAGATGTTCCATATCTGGGGAGCATGAACTTGAGAGGACATGTACTTCTTTGGGATTAACCCAGAGATTGTTCGTGAGGATGCAGACCCCACCTCCGATGCTCTTCCCAGAGGCTACCGTGCGATCTGCTCTCAGGACGGTGAAGTTGTCCGATGGAGAGACGCTGTTGTCCGGCGTCGCTGGCTTGAGCCATGTCTCCGTGAAACACATGATGTTAACGTCACTCATCTCCCGTTGGAATCGGACCCTCGCTCTCAAGTCGTCCATCCTTCCCTCCAACGAACGTGCATTCGCCAGAAAGATGGATGGAATTGCTGGACGGTAAGCAGATCTTTTTAATCTAAGCCTGATACCTCCTCGTCTTCCTCTATGCCTCTTTCTGCCGTTTCCTTTGTTGCCGTTCTCCCGCTTGATTTCTGTTAGCAATTCTGGGCATAAAGTGTCTCCAAACTCCTCCTTGAGTCCGGAGTTTAGGTCCATAAGTGTCTGGCGGTCGTATGACAATCCCGCCAGTGATGTTTTAATAAAAAAAGTAGAAAAAACAAACATAATAGCAAAAAATTTGCACAATCGTCGCGCAGCTAAACCAAAGGCGACTGACCGGGGTCGCGCCATAGTACAACTGTCAATCACACAGAGAATAATAACCAATAAGATAGCCCGATTTCTTAAGGCCGCGCCCCTTGAAATAGAGCCGCCATGATGTCTCACAGATAGCCAGCCAGTCCTGCATTGTTGAGAAAATGGTTCTTAGATGTGCTTGGGGAACGTGCAATAATGACCAGAGATATCCAGAAAGACTAAAGGGAGCGCGTTTTCTAAATTTTCCGAAGCCTAAAACACAGTTGGAATGTTTTTTAAAGTGGATTAAGGCTTGTGGACGGCCCCATACACAGCTGAATGTGGACAAGATCAACAAGAACAAGGCTGTATGCTCGACGGTAAGCCCGAAAAATATGCTTCAGTAATATATGCTTCAACATTTGAGTTAAACAGAAGTCATCACTTGTTATCTTATATATACTGTATATAGATAGATAGATAGATGGCTAGCCGATTGTTAGGTACTGTAGCCAGCTAATCATGTCTCCTCTCCAGACCTCAATCAATGTTGCTAATGCTAAGCTAGCTAATGCTAACGCATGGTTTAACGTCACCAAAAAGAGTCTCCTAAAACATTCCGATCAGTTCATGAGCTGAAGGAAAACTACATATAGCTACAGCTACTTAGTCAACACCCTTGGAAATTATGAATTGGAAGTTGTCCAGTTGATTCTAACAACCGAACTAACATTAGCTAAATGTTAGTGTAAATGTCCAAACCCCCCCTCCTAATGTACAGTTTCCTCCCCCTCGTATGTATATATTTTCTGTTAGGATATCTTTTTAACAGTACTGTATATTTGCATATCTTGTATGTCAAAAATGTAACAGTACTGTATCTGTATGTCATAAATGTCATGCTATATATCTGTTGTGTATGTCATAACTCATAAATGTCATTATGAATTGAAAATGGGGGACCCTGATGTAAACAAGTCGAAAGTCTTTCTCTGGTCTGCATCCCCTTAGCTATTGTGTGTATTGAGCTGTACTGTATTGCACCCATTCTGCAATCTGTTAATACAGTTTTCAATCAGCTAGCATGAATAACCTGAATGCCTTACAATATCTGTGATCCACTTTCTCTTCTCTGTCATGCCTATCTCACCTTATAGCATTTTGTTGGCGGGGATGGACCTACTGTGCAATATCCAGACCCTATAAAAGCTGATGGGACCACATGTAA
The DNA here is from genome assembly GCF_963971535.1 of Notolepis coatsorum. NCBI lineage: Eukaryota > Metazoa > Chordata > Actinopteri > Aulopiformes > Paralepididae > Notolepis > Notolepis coatsorum. Next base: position 224,267,987 of record NC_140165.1, read on the forward strand.
GTGCATCCATTGCCAAGGAAAAGACGCCTGCTTGATCCTGACAACCCCCCATCTAAAAAAGAACTACTGCAGGAAAATACTAACTTGTAAGTCCTGAAGACTGGGTATTGTCAAAGTCCTTATAGGCGGTATTGTCTGAATATTGTGATGCGTTAGTGAATATGTGAATCACTAACTAAAAACACCATTTGCATGTGTGAATCAGATGTCATTTAATAATTTGTTATAAATGCTCATATCTAGTATTAATTTGTGAACCAAAGATACTGCAAGTTCTTGTTACAATCAAACAACAATACATAAATAATACTGAGACCAAATGTTATGATTAATGAACAACATGGATTTATTAATTAAAGTGCATTTATTTGATTATGATTTTGATACTTCACAGGAACATCAATCCCTCTCTGGATGTCATCAACCACCAATCAGAGCTCAGTTATACAGCTACACAGACGTGCACAGCTACTCAGACTGAAGGAGAATGTAAGGGTCTACCTTTCTTTTAGGAACTGAGAAGCATGATCTTTAAAAAATGCAGCAAGTCTGTGCAGTAATATTTCCATAAATTGTATGTCTGGGAATATTCTTTCCACAAAGATATCTTTCTACGTAAAAACTATGAATTCACAGAATTGGCAGCCTGTCACCATAAGTTGTCTTTGTATTTGCACATTATAGTCGTGCGTCTTCTTCAATGAAATACTGCCCCCCTCATCTTCGTTTAAACAGAAATCTGGGAATTTCTCGCAAGCCTCCAATATCAAACAGTTTCTTGCCTTATAAGGACATTTCACTTCGACTATCCCACTCTCGCCATTGTCACACAACTTCCCGTCAGGTTTGGCTCCTAAAAAATCAAACTCTGAATTGACAACAAGACCACACTCGTGAAAATGTCTGGCGGAATAAACCTCCAGATATTTGGCCTTGGCCTTTGCCTCATTCCTTTTCCCATACTCCAAAGCCGGGGCACAAATGGATGTTAACCGGAAAACACTCTCCAGAAATTTTGTTGTTGGGGCAGATTTTCTGTTTACCGCTTTCGCAAAGTTTGAAGCAGTCAGTCGTGACCTGCGCTCTTCAAACCCGTCATTTGACAGAGCCTGGGCCCGAGTGCGTTCTTCCAGTGATACCAGGTTTGTGTCTGCAGTATTCAGATCTTTGTATATCGCTGGAAGCTTCACTGGAGATGGCTGGTGCACAGATACATTTCCACACCTCTGGTGTGGAATCGGGTCTGTTTTCTTCTTGAGATTTCTTGTCTGTAGAATAAAAGCAAAATGTTATTATTGTGATGTCATGCATATGTGGAAACTCCCTAACAATAATTGTAATATTTCTGTTTCCAGGGGTTTGCCAATTAGAAGTATTGGGCACTGCTGTGGAAGGTGCAAGATTGAAGTCAGAGCTGGAGAAGAAGGAGAGGACGATAACCTGGTTGAGAGGGCAGCTTCTTGAAAAGGAACAGATAATACAGTCTCTCGAACAGGATGCTCAGAAAAAGACATTCTGTACTGTACAAAGTGTTGTCCAAAAAGAAACAAAGATCAAAGGGCTTTTTAAGTACTACACTGGGATCACATATGTTAGATTCATGTTATTGTTAGATTTTCTTGTGCCCGCTGGCTGTGATGCACCTTATGCAAAGGGCCGTAAAGACATGAAGTCACTAGGGGGAAAAAATTGCCTATTTTTGATATTCTGTAGGTTAAGACACAACTTTGGACTTCAAGATTTGTCTCAGAGATTTGGAGTATCCATGCAGTCTGCAGGACTTGTTTTTAATACATGCATAGAACTTATGTATTTTAAATTTGGACAAATTAGCATATGGCATCATAGAGACATTATTATTGAAAACATGCCTGAAAACTTTAGAAAATAATTTCCTTCTACTTTAGTCATTATTGATGGTACTGAATTTAAGACCCAGGTGCCATCTGCACTGGCTTTACAAAGTCAGCTTTATAGTGACTATAAGTCAAGCACAACCCTCAAAGCATTGATTGGATGTGATCCAAGTGGGTCTGTCATTTTTGTGTCCGAGTTATTTACAGGTGCTGTATCCGATAAGGCTATTACTGAAAGCAGTGGTTTTTATGATTTACTTAAAACACTGAAAGTTCATGGTTACATCAAGGATGGTGATGCTGTTATGGCTGACAAGGGTTTTACAATACACGACGGGTTGAAAGAGCTTGGATTACGTCTGAATATCCCTCCTTTTGCTGCTGGTCATTCTCAGATGTCTCAGTCAAATGTGGCATTGACTAACAAAATTGCTCGTCACAGGGTTCATATTGAGCGTCTTATATGTAAAGTTAAGACGTACAAAATCCTTTCAGATCGCATACAAACAACCCTTTTCAAAACGATAAACCAGATATGGTCAGTTTGTTGTTTTATGACCCTACAACAGGATGTGTTTGTAACTGATAAATGAAATTGTACACCTGCATTACCTGATAAGAAAGTACAGAACCAATCTGGACTTCTCCAAAATGGGTTGTGATCTTTGGCACACTGGTAGACAGGATACAGTAGTTGCCAAAGGTGTTATGGTTTGTCAACAACCCCAACAGCACGGCACAGACAAGTAGTTCAGAGTTAGCCAAAAACCAGGGCGTATTTATTTACAAAACAGAAATGAGCGAAAACAACAAAAAGCACAAGGGGAGAAAATGTTCTTGGCAGAGTTGTCTGCGGCTCTGCAGCTCGTCTTCAGAGAAGAGACGGCACTGTGGCGTTGCGCCTCTGACTCTGCGGCTCTGCAGCTACTTGACGATCCACTCGGGAAAACAGAGAGAGAGATAATGTCAACAAGACGAGCGAACGGAATACAATGCAGTCCAGAATTGTTTAGCTGAGTCAGTAACAACAACAAGTGGCTCCTCTTCAGTGTTACCCAAACACACAAAAAACAGAAAGGTCCAGAGTCCAGGAAAATGTGAGAAAAACAGAGTATCCAAAAAAAGTACGTTCCAAAACTCACCAAGGCGCAATTGCGCAAAGCGGTCTACGAGGCAGAGATCCAACGGATGGCAGAGAATAGCAACAGCGGCGACTCCATAGACGTCCTGGAGAAAAACAGACGAGGTACAGCACGGGAGGAAACAAGCAGCAGCCAGTGGTAATCCAAAACGACCCGACACAGAACGTTAGGAACACCAGAGTATATAAGGGCTCCACCGAGCTGATTAGAACTCACTTCAGGTGCACGAAGGTAATTGGTACCTTGAAGCGTGCGGAATCGGACCAATCCTCACAAAAGGTGTTCCAGTCATCCGTTGTAGATGGGCAATATCTTCCTCTGTTACAGCTGGAAGTCTGTAAATATTTAAAATATTGTATTAAATGTATTGCATATATTAATAATAATTTGGTCGTACTTTTGCTATATTTCTGAGATGGAAGAACGATGTTTTGGTCACTTTGTTAATATGAAAATTGAAGTTCAGTTCTGAATCTATGATAACCCAGAGACTTGTGACCTCAGATTTGATCCAAGGGGTTAGTCATCCCAGGTTCTTTATTAAGGTTTATTTTTTTGTTTTGGGGCCGATAATTAGAATTATAGATATAAAACCTACATTATGTCCTCTGATGATATCACCCAGCAGTAACATGTAAAGGACCTAAGCAACTCCCTTGTGCAACTCCATAGTTGGATGGAGACCTTATTCTCATCAGAGTTTAGTCTGAGGTCACTGATTATTTTGGTGAGGGCAGTTTCAGTGCTATGCTATTTTCTGAATCCTGAATTCTTCTAAGATTGTGTTCTCTTCATTGACATTGGTGTCTCATGTGGTTGTTTCAGTGTGCGTGTGAGAACATTTGGGAGAGCGTGGGAGACCATAGCAACAGTAACACAGGGGGGCGGGACTTGCCGTCAGCGCGGAAAGGTGTATTCAATGGACACTCAAGACTGCTTTTTCAAAAATAGAGACATCTTGTAACATTGCAATACAATTCAAGGACACTGCTTTTAAAATAAAATAGATAGAACATTTTGTGAAAAACTTGTGAAAAAACTTGTGAAAGAACTTTGCAATTTGTGCAAAAAAAGAGAAAATGTAAGTAAATTATGTGAGTCATCACAGCATTAGTGGCTGCAATGAGCCTGTTTTGCACTGCACATCTTTTCAAAATGAGGTTGCAGGCTTGATACTGCCACTCTCAAGTCATGCTCAATGTTGAGCTTAGACCTGTGCTTTGTCTTCAGTGAAGCAACAGCTGAAAATCCAATCTCACAGAGATAGGATGTGGCGAAGGGAAGAAGGATGCCCACAGCCCTATGAGTGGATGCCCCCTCTCCACACCAAGCCAGAATTCACTCACTGTCTGAGCTGTAAACCTCAGCCTCAGGGTGGAGTCAGAAGTCATTTCGATGAGTTGCTCCTCTTCAGCAGAGCTGAAATCAGCAGGTGCTGTAGATAGAGAGATACTTTATCAGAAATTGTTCATCATTGAACTTGCTTGCAGCTTCTTGCATGCTCTCCTCCTCCAAGAACACCCGAATCTCCTCTCGTAGTTCAAAGACTCGCGACAACACCTTCCCTCGCGAGAGCCACCTTGCCTCGCTGTGAAACAGCACTGCAGAATGGTTAGCTACCATCTCCTCACACATCGCTTTCAGGGGTCGGGTTTTGATGAAATTTACCACGTTTATAACTTCTGTCAAAACCTCATTCAGCTCAGGGCTAAGCTATCTTGACGCTAGCGCCTCTCTGTGAATTTACAATGCGTCCATTGCGCGTTTGGCGAGACTCCCTTGATGAGCGACTGTAGCCCCCTCCTTTTCCCTGCCATGGCCTGCGCACCGTCAGAGCAAAAGCCCACACAGTTCTCCCATTTCAGTCCATGTTCTGTCAGGTAACTGTCAATAATTTTGAAGAGCTCATCAGCTGTCGCTCTGTTTTTGACATATTTGCAAAACAGCAGATCTTCACCCAGTGACTGGGAATTTACAAAGCGAACATAGGAAATAAGCAAACAGTCTTTAATGCTGTCAGTCTTTGACAAGGCAACACGCATGTCATCCTCAAAACTCAACTTGGCCCTATATTTTGTTTTCAGAGCTGTCTTGGATGAAAAGTCAGCTTCACACAGATATGTGGTGCTGAATGGTATCAACACCTTAACTGCTGCATCCACACTCTTCCAAGTGTTTGGATGGAGATGTGTCAGGAAGCTTTGTCTCAATGTTGTCTGTAAAGGTTTTTTTTATCCAGAGTAACTTGGTGATCCTTTTCTGTGTTTTATTAAATAATAATTTTCAGATTTTGTGAAATGGTCAAACTTATCCAAATATGGTATTTTCATGGAGAACAGTGCAGCTGCAACAGATAGCACTTTAGTGATAATTTTCTGTAATCCAAAAATAATTGTAAAAAAAAAAAAAAAAAAATATATACTTTTTTTTAAATCTCAAAGCCCCCCTGTCATGCCTCTGCGCCCCTCACTGTGAGGGGGGGTAGAGAGACATATTATGATAAGAGAGACAGAAAGGGGGGAGGGATGAGAGAAGGAGATAATGTAGTTAGAATGAGAGTGAAAGAGAGAGGAGCGGGACATAGGAGTATGACAGCCCATGCACACCAGCCGTGCATGCGCTCGAGGGTTTCGCGTGAGACCGCGTGGGTGGCCGGGCAGCGTGAATATTAAAGGCAACCAACTTGTGTTCAGCTTTTCGTTCAGCGTTTCTCTGATTGGCCGCACGGCCAATCAATCAATCCACTAGCACACGCCCTCGCGCAAAGAGAGACGCGGCAAAAGCGCTGGTCTACAGCGGTGTTCTGTTGTGTGACTGTACTAAACACTTCCACCACATGACCGACATTTGACATACAGTACACCTCCTATCTATGTTGGGATTATGTTTGGTCATGACAAAACAATAAAAATCGCTACTGTTAGTAAGCTGCCACCACCCACTTCAATGACAGAACTCTCATATTTGCGAATGCATAAACTATATCTTAAATTATGGCGATGTGTCTAATATGGCTGTCGCGAAGTCATTGCTCTGTCATTGAAGGGCTTCGTTCTACAACGGAGCACGGTCGCTGCTGCTGGAGCTGGACCGAGTAGAGCCGGCGGCGGTGCACGGAAGCGGGGATTAACCACCGCATCGCCCCGCTGGCTCTTCAACAAGCAGCCTCCACAGCTCCAGTTAACCTAATTTATACCGTAATGAATCATTAAAAAATATACCGTTAACGTTAGGTTATGACTATAACCAAGTTCTGTTAGTTAGGGGCGATGCTTGGCTTCGCCTTCTGCACTATCTCGCGTACGTGCACGCGTACTGAATAAACCACAAATGTACCTCTAATACCAGTATTAGTCTGACCACACCCCTCATCAGCTTACCTTCATAAGCAGGTGTGTGGTCACCTGCTCTCCTCCTTCCCAAGCTTTCACCACAAGGTGAGGTCAAGGGCTGCAGCGGCCGTCCGAAGCCAAGCATCGCCCCTAACTAACAGAACTTGGTTATAGTCATAACCTAACGTTCTGTATCGTTAGTGGCTTAGCTTGGCTTCGCCTTCTGCACAAGGGAGGCCAAGCGGAGCCACTTGGCTGACAAATACACCCCGCTGACAGCCCCCCAAAACCATCAGAACAGGGAGGGCCGAGCCCCCCCGACCCCCCCTAATGGAGGGTAGCCCCCCTATTAGGGACGTCACGGGAGGGCGACGGACCCGACCGTGCGAAGAGGCACTCAAGCAACTCAACGCACAGGGTGAGCAGACCGTGGCTTGACCCACGACTACACACACGCACAACCCGCATGCCACCCGGGAACGAACGGAGGAACAACCTCGTTACTGCCCCCAGAATCACGGGGTCAAGGGCAAACCCAACCCCGTGGCAAGGCCGTAGCAGCGGAGCACGAAGGAAGACCCAGACCCACCAAAAGGACTGGACTCCCTGGAATGGGGGCCCGGAGAAGTCCATGATGCCAGCATCAAGACCCCACCAGGTGGGCACGTAGTGCCCCGCCCCCCACATCGCCAGCGTATTCGGACAAAGGCCCCTCAGTTACTGCACCTGGTATTCCCAGGCGGAACCAACCAGGCCAGTAAGCCGAGCGGGCCCCGTCCCCCCAATAGTACACCGCCTGGCACACTGACCCTGCAGAATAGGCAGTCAGCATGGCCGTAAGCACACAAAAAAGGTTAACCAACGGAAGCAGGCAGCGCACCGGGGAAAAACCAGGCAACAGGCTGTTAACCCTAGCCTGGAGACTGCGGACGAGACAGGCGCCAGAGGGGACAGCTGAACACAGCCGCCCCGGCGGAAGGAGCGTAAGCTGGCGGTGTTGCATGACCAAGCCTCCATTTAACAACCCCCACCCAGAGGGGTCGAGGCAGAGAAGGCTGACACGATTGGCAGACGTCATGAACGTGCAGGGGCACCCTCAACCGGTGAACCCGGGAGTTGACACTGCTCCAACACACCAGGGAACCAACCACCTCGGTGTTACCCAATGCGGTGGTTGTTCCTATAACCCCTCAAGAAAAAACTCCAAAACACACCTGCGGGTATACACCGGCTATACCGCAGTACAAGTGTTTCAGTTTCCAAAAAGGGTTAACCCAGGCCTACGGGTCGCAAACATCACTTCGGACCGGGCCTGGCGGTACGGGAAGCACAGGGTCACCAGAGGAGGTCAAAAAACCACCCCCACAGGCCCCTCTTCGCCATGCGTGAGAGGGGAGCGAAAAACAATGGAGAACCAGCCCCTAAGCACACCGTACCTGGTATTCCCCGGCGGTCTCCCAACCAAGTACTAACCAGGACCAACCTGTGTAGCGGCCGAGATCCGACGAGATCGAGCGCGTACAGAATGGCATGGCTGTAAGCCATGACGACAGTGCTGAGTAAAAAACATACCCAACCAGGGTCTCCATAGCGCTTAACCCTGTGACACCCAGACCGACCTGGCATTTTTCCCCCTGAAAAAAGCCCAAGTCCCTCAGGGTACCAGAACAGCAGATCTGCATCCCCGGCGGACAACGGGTTCAACTGATCTGGACCAGCGTGACCAGAACCAGTCCCGTGCCCTAACCACGCCGACATGCCCCAGGAAAAGGGCAGATATGCGTGTTGATCTTAACATGAAAAGAAGGCGCCACCCAGACGTCGGGACGAACCGCGCCTGGTGGCCCACCCCAAGGGCGTGAGACCCCACTACATATGTTCAGATCCATCCCGTCATCATCCCCCAGACATGAACGAGGATCCGTCGACAACCCACCCAGGTCATGGGATGTGGTCGCCGGAAGAGGAAAAACCCCCATCTCAGTTGCTTTATAAAAACGCTGTTTCAACCACAAGCAACTAAGGCGTGCCAGTCAATCGCCTGTTTACAGCGAGCTAGCACTATACGTGCTTCGGGACACACCCCCATCAATGAACAGGCTATTTAGACCTGCCATTGAATCCCCAAGGCGCCCAGGGGAACGACAAGAGGGGTGTGACACTCCCTAACTCCAACACTTCTGGAATAGAAAGAAGGAAGCATCAACAGTATGTATCCCAGTCTACACAGCCGGGGTAAAAAATGTTCACATTTTTACATCCCACCACCCTCCCATAGGAAAGAGACGGGGATCCCCAGAGAGACTTCCCACGCGAGCTGTACAGATTGAAAAGAATATATTGCACCTTGAGCCATGTAAAAAACTGGTTTTAGGGCCTCCGGGGAAGAGGCACCGAACCCATACACACTCAATAAACAAATTGAATCGAATATACATACAATAGAAAAGGACCCTTCTAGAGGGTCCACTCACTTTGACAATCTGAGGAGGAAGGCTCTGTACTCTGATGGAGGCTTCCTCACATGGATCACATGGAAGAAGGAGTCCGAACTCACAGAAGGCCTGAGTAGGCGCTTGGTGAGGAGGAGCCCTGACCACCCCCCCTGAAAACAGATCCATCACATGGACCTGAACAGCACACGGAAGTCCTACCAACAGAGACGCGCACGGTGACGTACTCTATGGCGGGGGAATTCCTGCGGTGCACACGCCCAATATACCAGGCCGTGGGACCAGGAACTCCCTCCCCCCCCCCCCCCCCCCCCCCCCCCCCCCCCCCCCCCCGTAACGTGCCGAACCGCCACGTGACGGGAACCTTGAAGGACAGGGGGTGTACCCCTGACCGACAGAACAATGGGGAGAGGAAAGGTTACCAGTTCACCCCTTTACGACCCCACACCCATGATACGACGTAACGACAAAAAGAGAATATGACACAGTCATAGTCAGCTCTATGAAGCGTTTCACAGCTCCACACAGCGCACGAGCTAACCTGCTATCTGATTTTTACTAAGGAAAAACACAGAATAGAGAGGGCTCTAAGAACCCCGGTCCAACATACACATGTGCTTCTGTGGCCAGTACAACCCAGTTGTAGGTCACATGACACACACAACCCATCATCATCACAATGAGAGAATACATCATTCTCGATTAGTATCGACCACAGGCCTTGCTAAGCACACGACAGCAACCAAACCAATTTCCCTTTAGGAAATAAGTTTCTCCAGCAGATTTAGCACAACCTCAGCAATCAAGCTGAGAGTTACATCGTATCCCTACCACACAAAAGACACAATTAATGCACAACATGTCTGATAGGAGGTGATAAAGTCCCCAGGGAACCGGGGGGGGAAAAACACAATCCTCCTATTTTACCCTCAACACGGCCAGTTAAAACAGGAAAACCTGTTAATGTGTGAACTCACTGTCCATTGTCATTACAGTCTGAGAAAGAACATTCTTTTACTCATTCGTCACCAAGCATAGCTTCATAGGTTAGTTGCCTTAGTAGTGAGTACACGGTACACATAAACACCATGATGTTTCTCACACAACAACCAGATCAATACATCACGACCTGCACGGAGAAGCTACTGCCAGTGACAAAAACAGCTCACACACAACCCGCAACGTATCTCAAATGCATTGCAACAACACACGTTTTGGGAAAAAAACACCGTCATTCACAATACATTTAGCAAGGTAAAACCAGAAGACGTGTTATGAGGGTCTGGCCAACCCCGTACCTGCCCGGAACGCAGATCAGCGAAGTGCAGTCATAAGCCACCGTAGAACACAGCCCTCTTTGTTGACGCAATCCCCGTCTAGGCTCAGGCAGGGTTGACGAACATCCCCTGTCAAAGATGACGTCGTGGTCAAGAGTGTAAAACATGTTAAAAATCAAAGCACGTTCAACAGAATAGCATCAAGCTAACGGCTGCTCCAACCGTTCTGGTGCTATCGCTTCCGCTCGCGAGACGCCGATCTACGACGCACGCGATCAGGAGCGAGCTCCCGGCGGCGCGCGAGAAGCCTAAGCTACCCCGCGCCAGGCCACCGACCGGCTAACCGTAAGCTATGAACATGTAAACAATGACATAACACTCACCCAGACAGGCCGCCGTTCTGAACCCTCCTCACTTTTTAAGAGAAAAGAGAAAACAAGACGTCAACACCGCTTCACAACGGTGACATTAACACGTCCGGCGGAATCAGCACAGTACCAACTGGCCTGTATAGCTGACTTTGAACATGAATCTGCCGCTATCGCACATTACATGCACATATCCCCTCGTGAAGGAATACTCTCATTTGGATATGAAAGATGGGGTCTTAACACGGTGACAGAGAGAATCCACTCGTCCAGAACACACAGGGATCACCAGTGTCAATGGTCGCGGCCCACTAGTTAAAACTATAATGGTCGCCAGACCAAGGCCTTCTGTCGCCTAGACGGCTAAACAAAGGACCCTAGCCTGGGGCCGGTTTCCATAAACTTTGTCTAGTAGCCCCCATAGCACTAACAGACAAGTGGAGCCCGCCAGCAAACACTACTCACCCAACCTGGAACGCACCGCTCCTCACAACAGCGGCATGTCCGACAGTTCAGCTGTGGCCTGACAGGTTTCACCCCAACAAACACAGCAAGGAACTGCAGTTGAGAAGCATGCAGCGGCGTGCTCCCAATACGAAAACCGGTGGAGGGTTTGTAGAATGATCATCATCTTCTAGACACTCCAGTACGAAGACAATATCGCCGTATTTTCTCGAAAATAGTGAGAGAGAAAATAAAGATATGATGTCAACGTATCCTTGTTTCCCAAGCTGTTCCTAATCCAATTTCTTCCATCATGGTGTCAAGTGTGGGGATCTACCGAGGCACCTCTTCCTTGTGGTGAAAGCGAGAAGGAGGAGAGCAGGTGACCACACACCTGCTTATGAAGGTAAGCTGATGAGGGGTGTGGTCAGACTAATACTGGTATTAGAGGTACATTTGTGGTTTATTCAGTACGCGTGCACGTACGCGAGATAGTGCAGAAGGCGAAGCCAAGCTAAGCCACTAACGATACAGAACTGGAATATGTTGTTTCTTTACACATATGTTGGATTATGTAATTGGGTTTTCATGACAAAACAATAAAAATCGCTACTTTACAACGGAGCACGGTCGCTGCTGCTGGAGCTGGACCGAGTAGAGCCGGCGGCGGTGCACGGAAGCGGGGACTAACCACCGCATCGCCCCGCTGGCTCTTCAACAAGCAGCCTCCACAGCTCCAGTTAACCTAATTTATACCGTAATGAATCATTAAAAAATATACCGTTAACTGGAATATGTTGTTTCTTTACACATATGTTGGATTATGTAATTGGGTTTTCATGACAAAACAATAAAAATCGCTACTTTACAACAGAGCACGGTCGCTGCTGCTGGAGCTGGACCGAGTAGAGCCGGCGGCGGTGCACGGAAGCGGGGACTAACCACCGCATCGCCCCGCTGGCTCTTCAACAAGCAGCCTCCACAGCTCCAGTTAACCTAATTTATACCGTAATGAATCATTAAAAAATATACCGTTAACTGGAATATGTTGTTTCTTTACACATATGTTGGATTATGTAATTGGGTTTTCATGACAAAACAATAAAAATCGCTACTTTACAACGGAGCACGGTCGCTGCTGCTGGAGCTGGACCGAGTAGAGCCGGCGGCGGTGCACGGAAGCGGGGACTAACCACCGCATCGCCCCGCTGACGTTAAAAACGCGAAATAACGTTACTGATGTACAGTGACACCCAGAGTTTCTAGTTACAGTAGTGACGCGTGAATCGAGATAGTCCTAACACTAGTCTGTAACAGTGTTTATTATTAAGAGTCAGATAGTCCTAACAGTGTTTATAGTCCTAACACAGTGTTTATTGGTAAGAGTCAGAAAGTCGGTGTTTATTATTTCATAACTGTGTGGGCTTTGTTTATACATGTACAGTGACGAGTGAATCTAACTTTGGTTGTTAAAAACGCGAAACATAATAATCAGTCAGCAGCGCTCCACTGCTACCGCAGCCCAACACAAGTGCGTTGGAACAGCAGCCCAAGCTGCCGCGCTGCCGCGCTTGCTCTTTGGATTTCATTTGGGACGGCTGCGCTTGCTTGCGCGTGGGGGCGGGGGGGCGCGGCCAATCAGAGAAAAGCCGAACACAAGTTGGTTGCCTTTAATATTCACGCGGCCGGGCACACCAAGTCTGACTTCAGAGCGGGCGGAAGCACACGGAGGAAGGCATATTTACATTGGAACAGCTCTAAATGCCTAGTCCAGGGGCGGATTTAGGATTGTGATCCGGGGCTTACTTCGACACCACAACCTTTAACTTATACCACCACCTTAAATCGGACAAAAGGCACTAGAGAACACTTAAATTCACACCCTTTAATTAACGAAGCAAACAATAATAATAATTAATAACATAATACCGATAATCTAAATTTGATTTGAGAACAGTAGCTAGTCCAGGGAAGAAACGATAACGCGTTTACTAGAATACACGTTGCCGGCCATTACGAAGCATTTTGGAAATGACACTTGACCACCCTGAAACTACACTCATATTCACGACGGTATAAAACGGAAATGTATGGATGGAAAAATTATCAGTTTTTTGCATCTTGACCGGAAGAAACTCAATGACAATCGACCATATTATTAGATCCATAGCTATAATATATAATATAGCTTTAGGCCTGCAAACACAGCCACGTATCCCCATGTTAAAAGGCGCTGGCCTTTCAACAGTAACAGTAAACAGCGCCATCTGGCGCTGAAAGCATAGGCGGCGGGTGAGCTGGACATTAGGGTAGGCTATAGATGTGATGGGACTCGCGAGGAACGCGCAAAATTTTCCCTTTTTCTTTTTTGCTTGCACGCAAGCGGTGCTGTCCAGGTTCTGATGTCATACAATACACACACTACTAGGCTACTACAGCGAGCCCCAATCATTTCATATAGTGCAAATTAATTGTTCAAATGAAGGCATCCAATATGATTAACCATTGTCTTACCTTAATGCAACAAAAAAAATGCAACGTTTCGCGCATCAATGATCTTTTCTGCTTTAAGTTTGTCTGTGAGATCACTTTCAATGTGAAGCGGACTCAGAGTTGACCCTCTCTCCTGGCGCATATTGTTGTTCTTCTTAGCCAGTTTCGGATGCGCCTCATTGGGAAAGACCGTTGACAAGTTGCGGTGCCGACAGCAATGAAGGAAACGTTTTCATGCTTTGAAAACAATGTACATAGTAGCTCTAAAAAGTTTCCACGGTTAGATTAACTCTGACTCAGTCTCATCATGCCCTCGGCCTCAGGTGATCCGTGTTATGCCCAGGCAGCATGTAACTTGGAATGGAGTTCCAGGTCTTGGCAGCTCTCACGGAGAGGGCTGCTTTGCTAAATGTACTTGTCCTTAATGGAACAGCCAAGTCACCCGGTACAACAGTTTTGAACCCGAACGCGGAACTGCAAGTTTGTTGGTAAAAGACTACGCGCAAACCTGGAGGTGAAAAATCGGAAAGTGGGGGTGGGGCTACAGTAGACCATGGAGGGTTTTGAAGACCAGACTGGCATCGGTTAGTTTGGTGATGCGGCGTGATTGGTTACTGCCTGCAGTCTGGAATGTTAACGGCCACCACACCTGGTGTGTATGTATGGCAACTCTCATGGTTGACGGTAGAGAATAGGCTGGTTTTCAACACAGTTACATTTTTCAGGAACACTGTCTTTTCAACTCAACCTGTTTTCTTATACAAACAAATTGTCAAATGCAGTCAGGTTCATTCTTATTTTACTAGGTCAGCTGATGATGGACAGATTATGGTAAATGGCTGCTTTTTTATATAGCGCTTTTATTATTTTTATTATTATTATTTATTTATTATTATTATTATTTATTATTAATTTTATTATTATGTTACCACGTCCAAAATAAAATGCTTTAAAGAGGACTGTTGTTTATCGTGCCATCAATCATTGGAATAACTGCCCACTGAACATAAGTAAATTGAATAGTAAAGTGTCTTTCAAATACCACCTGAGAATGCACTACTTAAATATGTGAGCAAAATATTCTGATGTTGATAATGATGTCTACAATGTTTTACTGTTTTTAGACAATGTTACAATGTTTTTAGATAATGATAGATAATGTTTTACTGTTTTTAGATTATCATTGTTAATTGTGATTGTCATATGTATCTCATGTTGTTATGTTTTGTGTTTTCTGTTGTCTTTCTATGTGGACCCCAGAAAGACTAGCTCGCCACTTAGGTGACAGCTAATGGGGATCCTTTTAAACAATAAACAACAACAATAAACCTACTGCCATTGACACCTTGGTTGGTCGACCCTTGCGTATTGTCACCACCGGGCTGCAGCAGCCCACACACACACAATATCGTAGCCTAGGCTGCCTATAATAATGCGCAGACTGGTTCGGCATTGCCTCCCCGTGCCTTATATACCCGCCGCCTATGGCTGAAAGTGTTCATATGCGTCTGTTTACGGTTTGATTATCACTGATACAAAGTAAAATAGTGCAGTGCAATAAAATTGTTAGTAAAATAGAATAAAATAATGCAATAGTGCATTGCAATACAATAGTTATCATTGTATTTTTTCGGGAGGCCGGTAAGGAGTGCATTACAGTAGTCGAGTCGGCTTGAGATAAAGGCATGGATCTGGTTTTCAGCGTCCTTTTGATTTATAAATGGCCGTACTTTAGCTATGTTTCTAATGTGGATGAATTATGTTTTTGTCAACTTGTTGATTGTGATCTGAGGTGAGCTTAGGTCTGAGTCTACCATAACACCAAGACCAGTGATGCCGGTAACGCGTTACTAAGTAACGCGTTATTGTAATCTGATTACTTTTCCCCGAAAATAGTAATCTAACGCGTTAATCTTTAAAAGCCAGTAATCTGATTGCAGTTACTTGTCCAAGTGGCTGTGCGTTACTATTTCGTTACTATCTCATCATAAATTCATAATGCAGGCGGAATTTTATTTCGTTTTCGACAGTCAAAAATACATTTTGAGCTGTTTTTCTTATTATTATTATGGAGTGACGTGGTGTGGCAGTGAAAGGGTTACACAAGAATGTGTCCCGCGGCGTGACTGGACTCTCTGTCTGTGAGTGACTCTGATTTGGCCCAATCACATTCCCCATCCACAGTCTGCGAATCAGAGGCAGAGTAGGGCGGGTCTTCACAGCACGTCATGTGACATATGCGCCAATCGTGTGACAGCAGGGCTCTGTTGTTATGTTCGTCTGAGAATTCCACCCCAAAACGCTTGTCTAAACGAAGTTTAGGGGGACCCTGATGGAAACAAGACAAACGTCTTTCTCAGGTCTGCATCCCCTTAACAATTGTATGTATTGAGCCGTACTGTATTGTACCCTTTCTGCAATCTGTTAAATAAAGTTTTCATTCATTCATTCATTCATTCATTCATTCATTCATTCATTCATTCATTCATTCATTCATTCATTCATTCATTCATTCATTCATTCATTCATTCATTCATTCATTCATTCATTTATTCATTCATTCATTTATTCATTCATTCATTCATTCAGGTACAGGAGGACTCGGAGGCCAGCCAAACAGCAAAAGAGAGAGATTGTTTCTTTCCCTATTGATTAATGTATATTTGATGGTGGCAGAGCAAAAGCTCTTATTTGCCAGATTTACAGTTAATTTACATGTTAAAGAGAGACTGATTGTATGTTTATAGAGAGACATTTATAAAAACAATTTAATAGTTACAGTTGATATAATTGAATAGTTCAGCCTGCATTTGTTAGATGTGAATAGATACACTGGTTTTGTACAACCACTGGCTGGCTGCTCTAATGCTGTGAGCATCATAGACTGTTGCTTTACCATACTTGATGGTACAGAAGCTGAAGCACTAGTTTAACAATTTACGTTATGTGCAGAGAAACAAGTTAAAAACAATTTATGCACTTTCAATAAAGCGTTTAAAAAAACTGTTGGGGGAACGACGACGACTTCGTAACCTAGTTACTTTCAAAGTAACTAAGTTACTCTGATAATCAAGTAATCAGTAAAGTAACTTGGATTACTTTTTAAAGGAGTAATCAGTAATCAGTAATCGGATTACTTTTACAAGTAATCTGTGGCATCACTGACCAAGACTTAACTCACTCAAATACAGTTAGCAGCTGGATAGACTACAGATGGAAATTAGCTTCTGCTAAATCTGGTGCAAACATATTTTCATGTAACAATGATTAAAAACAAAAACAATCTGGGCTTGAGCCCAAGTAGCCACCCCCTAGCCCCGCCCCTGGCCTAGTCTATATGCGAAGTCAGTCCCCGGTGGGCACAGCTACGTCCGTTAACATGGGAGCGAAAGTGAAACGCTGGTCACCTGCCCGCCCGCCTTCGCGCACAGCTGGTGTGTCTGCGCCGTGAGAATGACAGAGAAGATGGGAGAGAGAGGGGATGAGAGAATGGATGAGATGTTTTGGAGAAAGAAAGAATGAGAGAGTACAGAGAGAGAAAGGTTGAGAGAGTATTGAAAAAGTGAGAGAGAAAGAATGAGGGTGTACAGGGAGAGATGGGATGAGAGGGAGTACAGAGAAGTGAGAAAGGATGAGACTACAGATATAGGAAGAATGAGAGAGAGAGAAAAGAGCAATGATTGGGCGAAGGTGACTTTGACACCATCTTGTTAATG
The DNA here is from genome assembly GCF_963971535.1 of Notolepis coatsorum. Taxonomy (NCBI): domain Eukaryota; kingdom Metazoa; phylum Chordata; class Actinopteri; order Aulopiformes; family Paralepididae; genus Notolepis; species Notolepis coatsorum. The sequence goes on from NC_140165.1 coordinate 224,285,068, forward strand.
TTTTAGCATCCACCCCTCCCCTCTCTCTATCTCTCTCTCTCTTACCCCTCCTCTCATTCTCTCATTCCGTCTGCCTCACTCCCTTTGTTTTACCATCACCATTATCTGCTGCTCAGTTTATTGATTGTCTGTATATCCTTTGGAACTGGTGGTCAAGGGTATACAATGTGTACAGAGAATACCAGGGGTTCCCAACATACAGTATCTATCAGCATATAGAATTCCTATAGCCTCAGGACTACGACACACCTGCTGTAAGGAATGATGCTATGATGTCGGAAGCACATGTTGCATGTAGGGCAATCAGTCACATGCACTGCTGCTCAGCAGCTGCTCAACAGCTGCTCAACAGGTATCTTCTCAGCTGCTTGGTTGAGTTGCTCAAATTCAGAGGTCAAAGAGATGTGCCGCACATGTGAACTATGACCAAGCTAGGTTAGGAGACATTTCTCCGCAATGGAAGGCAAATCTTGATGTCACAGCTGTGTGTGCTTTAAAATGTTGGTGAATGAGAGAAGAAGATATTATAATTGTATTCAGATAGGATGTGAGCTTACTGGGTCTAGTCTGTCTTCTGACCCCTTGTTCCAAAACAATACTCTAACATCTAACTCTAGAGGCCTATCTAGCTCTTTTCTACAATACATCTACACATACCCAGCTCGTAATGTTGTACTTCTGTTATTTGGTCGGTGCTGGCCTGTTGGCATGTGCACCGAGCCTGTCTATTGTTATTAGTATTGTTATTATTATTATTATTATTATTATTATTATTATTATTATTATTATTATTATTATTATTATTATTATTATTATTATTATTATTATTATTATTATTATTATTATTATTATTATTATTATTATTATTATTATTATTATTATTATTATTATTATTATTATTATTATTATTATTATTATTATTATTATTATTATTATTATTATTATTAAATTATAATTATAATTATAATTATTATTATTATTATTATTATTATTATTATTATTATTATTATTATTATTATTATTATTATTATTATTATTATTATTATTATTATTATTATTATTATTATTATTATTATTATTATTATTATTATTATTATTATTATTATTATTATTATTATTATTATTATTATTATTATTATTATTATTATTATTATTATTATTATTATTATTATTATTATTATGTATCTTCTTTTATTATTAAAATTATAATATTATATTATAATACAATTTATATTGTATTTAATTGTACTTTATTGTTTTATATTATTATTTATATTTATCTTTTTTCTTTCCTGTACCTCCCCTCCTCCGTCCCACATGCTGCTATGACGCCTGCATTTCCCCAAGGCGATTAATAAAGGAACACTTGACTTGATTGATGGCACCATATGTAAGACGGCAAACAGGATCCGGGCCAATCGTTGATAGGAATATTTGTTCTAGACGTCGTGGTAGAATGCTGGGCCATATGCTTTCGATGTGGTTGCCGGTCATACTGCTGGCTGAGACATCATGGCTAAGAATGAAACCACATACCTACATATAAACAGACTGTATATAGAGAAACCGACTACCAGAACCCCTCGTTCCCCAAAACACAATGCCTCCCACTCACCCAATGGAACCATAGTTTGGTTTATTTTTAATTTGTAAAAATAGTAAATGGTGCATTTATATAGTGCTTTTTTCCAAAACGCTTTACAATTTGTTCCTCACATTTTACCCATTCACTCACACATTCCTGAGCCACTGATACTATTTCAAAGGGAAGATGTCATTACATTTCATATGCATGTCTGTCGAATAGTATCTGTGTGTAGTGTGTGTGTTAGTGTGTTAGTGTGTGTGTGTGTGTGTGTGTGTGTGTGTGTGTGTGTGTGTGTGTGTGTGTGTGTGTGTGTGTGTGTGTGTGTGTGTGTGTGTGTGTGTGTGTGTGTGTGTGTGTGTGTGTGTGTGTGTGTGTGTGTAGTGTTTGTGTGTGCGGAGCTCTGAGCGTGGTATTCCTCAAGGCCAGTGACACAGACCGCTCCGCTCAGCCTCGTCTCGTCTCGCCCTGTTAATGGCTCTTCAGTCTAAGTAGACGCCTTTAAAAACGCAGCCTCCATACTCCTGGCTCCACGTTGACTCCCATTTGTTGCTTAGCACCTTTCTGGCTCATTGCTGTCAAAACACCTTCATGGAACACTGGCCGCGTCACCCACTAATATCGCCGACTTCAACCTCTGCGCTTACTGCACACCGTTATAAAAGATCTGAGCTGAACCGCTGATGAAGAAGGAAGGAGCGAGAGAAAGAGGGCATAGGTGCTGACTAACTTTTATAATGCGATGTATTGAGCCGGTTGCACTGTGGCTAATGACATATTTTAGCAATTATGTATCACACTCTCTCTCTCTCTATATCTCCCTCTATCTCTCCCTTTCTCTATCCTTCTCTCTATTCTTCTATCTCTATATATCTCTATTCCCTCCTCTCCTTCTGATGATGATGGCGCGACCCCGGTCAGTCGCCTCTGGTTTAGCTCTGTGACGATTGTGCACACTTTTAGCTATTATGTTTGTTTTTTCTACTTTTTTTATTAAAACATCACTGGCGGGTACGTCATACGACCGCCAGACACTTATGGACCTAAACTCCGGACTCAAAGAGGAGTTTGGAGACACTTTATGCCTAGAATGGCCAACGGAGATTGAGCGGGACAACGGCAACAAAGGAAAAGACAAAGGAAACGGCAGGAAGAGGCACAGAGGGAGACATGGAGGTATCAGGTTGAGGTTAAAAAGATCTGCTTACCGCCCAGCAATTCCATCCATCTTTCTGGCGAATGCACGTTCGTTGGAGGGAAGGATGGATGACCTGAGAGCGAGGGTCCGCTTCCAACGGGAGATGAGAGACGTTAACATCATGTGTTTCACGGAAACATGGCTCAAGCCAGCGACTCCGGATAATAGCATCTCTCCTTCCGACTCCTTCACCGTCCTACAAGCGGATCGCATGGCAGCCTCCGGCAAGAGCGTCGGCGGTGGGGTCTGTCTCCTCACGAACAATGTCTGGGTTAACCCCAAAGAGGTGCATGTTCTCTCAAGCTCATGCTCCCCAGACATGGAACATCTTTAAATTCTGTGCCGTCCGTTCCACCTCCCCCGTGAGTTTACCGCGGTCATCATGACCGCCGTATATATCCCTCCAAAAGCGAACACTGGCAAAGCGCTGGTGGAGCTACACGACCACCTCAATAAACATCAAATCAAACATCCAGACGCGGCAACGATCGTAGCTGGTGATTTCAACCAGGCGAATCTGAAAAAAGTGATGCCGTCCTTTTTTCAACACATTGCCTGCTCCACAAGGGGAGGAAACACGCTCGACCACTGTTACACCCCGTTCAGAGCCGGCTACAAGGCTGTAGCGGCTCCACCATTGACGGGTGCTACAAGCTCGTCCGATCACGACTCCATCTTGTTATTTCCTGCTTACAAACAAAGATCACGTGACGCCGTCGTGTCACGTGAGACAAAAAAATGGACCGACCAATCAGAGGCCACGCTTCAGGACGCGCTCGCAGACACGGATTGGAATGTGTTTCAAGGAAGCGCCAGTGACGTCAGCAAGTTCGCGGACACCGTTGTGAGCTTCATAACAACAATCGCTGACAGTATTGTCCCCATGAAAAAGTTGCAGGTTTTCCCAAACCAGAAACCGTGGGTGGATAGTACTATCAGAGCAGCTCTGAACTCTCGCACTACTGCTTACAACCTGGGCAGAGAGTCAGGAAACATGGAGGAGTACAAGGCTTCAGTCTATACTCTGCGCAAGGCTGTAAAACTTGCAAAACGGACATATGCTGATAAACTGGAGACACAAATGGCACAAAACGACACAAGAGGCTTATGGCGGGGACTGAGGACAATAACTCAACGGCTAGTGACGTCACTGGCGCGCCGGCTGTTGTGGAGGGGGGGGGGGGGGGGGGGCAACCGCGGGGGGGCGGGGACGCTCTCTCGTTGTCGTAACACAGTGTGAGAAGAGCATTTATGCAGGTGAACACCAGGAAAGCGGCTGGCCCAGATGGTATAACAGGACGCATACTTAAGTCCTGTGCCAACCAGCTAGCCCCTGTGTTCACCGCCATATTTAATCAATCCCTGGCGGAGTCAGTGGTCCCTGCCTGCTTCAAGATGTCTACCATCATCCCTGTACCGAAGAAACCCTCCCCAACATGTCTCAATGACTACAGACCGGTAGCACTCACCTCTGTGGTCATGAAATGTTTCAAGAGGCTGGTCAAGGATCACATTTGTGCCTCCCTCCCCAGTGATATGGACCCTATGCAATTTGCATACAGGACAAACAGGTCCACTGACGACGCAGTCTCCCAGGTACTGCACAGCACCCTCTCTCACCTTGACTGCCAGAAGGGGGGCTATGTGAGACTGTTGTTCATTGACTACAGCTCAGCGTTCAACACCATAGTCCCCACCAGACTGGTGGACAAGCTGATCGAGCTGGGTCTGAGCTCCGCTCTGAGTGCCTGGGTACTGGACTTTCTGAGTGAAAGACCCCAGGCGGTCAGGGTGGGGGGTCAGACATCCAACACCATCACCCTGAGCATCGGGTCCCCCCAGGGCTGTGTTCTGAGCCCCCTACTGTACTCACTCTACACACACGATTGTGTGGCCAAGTTCAGCTCCAACTCCATAGTGAAGTTTGCAGACGACACGGTGGTGGTGGGGCTGATCTCGGACAACGACGAGAAGGCCTACCGGGAGGAGGTTGAGGTACTGGAACGCTGGTGCCAGGACAACAGCCTGCTCTTGAACATTGGTAAAACCAAGGAGCTGATCGTGGATTATAGGAGAGGACAGCAGGAGACACACACACCACTGAGGATAAACAGGGCTACCGTGGACATGGTGAGCAGCTTTAACTCTCCACACACAAGCACACATGAGCACACACACGACACGCACGCTGTACATGCTCGCACACTAGCAGCCACTATAACATGAGCAAGCACACACTCATGCTGCACACGCCCACACTTATGGCCACAAAGGTAAGGTCACTTTAAAAATAGTATAGCAACAGTAACAGTGTATTGCACTACCAAAGGACCTAGCATGTCCTTCATGCTCCTTAAATAACTATGTACAAATACCGAGATGCCCCACTATGTTACCTGTTTATTGCACAATGTTGTTTTATTGGATTCTATTATATGTTGTACTACTGTATTGCACATCGTTGCGGGCAAGACCACCCGCATTTCATGTATGCCGTGACAAATAAAACTCTTGACTCTCTCTCTCTTCATATCTCTCTCTGTATCTATCTCCCTTTCTCTCTCTCCCCTTATCTCTCTCCCTCTTTCTCTCTACCTACTCCCCTCTCTCTCCTTCTCTCTATATCTCTCTATCTCCCTATCTCTCCCCACCTCTCTCTCTCTCTCTCTCTCTCTCTCTCTCTCTCTCTCTCTCTCTCTCTCTCTCTCTCTCCCCCATTGCTCGCTCTCTTTAGTGTGACTTCCTGCCCTCCATGGACACACATTATGGACATAATTTATGATCATTTTAGAGCAGTGAGCCAGATATCACAGGGAGCGGTTTCCCCTCATAACACAGCTCAGTCTTTGGCAGGTTGGCGGAGGTGGAATGGCGGTGCAGGCTGTTCTGGGAGTACTGGTTGAAACAAGCGTTTGAAGCGGCTAGCCTGTAATTGATCCTCTCTCGTTTGGAATCAAACCTGATGCCAGCGGATTTGGCATCTACACTGTGACATTAGAATCAAAAAAGAGTCATCAATTCACCCAGTTGGACCACTCCAACACACACACGCACGCACGCACGCACCACGCACGCACGCACGCACGCACGTACGCACGCACGCACGCACGCACGCACACACACACACACACCACACAACACACACACACACACACACACACACACACACACACACACACACACACACACACACACACACACACGACAGATATGTATCTGTCTCTTGTCTCAGATGACTTGTTGACTATACTGAACATACTGCTGAAGGCAAAGTTAGAATGAGAAAACTTGAGTGTGTGCGTGTGCATGTGCTTACCGGTACATATGCTGTCCTTGTGTATGCACGGATTTGTGTATAGTGTGTGTGTGTGCACGTCCGTGTGCATGTGTTCGTGTGCAACGAGTTCCGATCCTAACTGCTGGCTGTTTGATAAATAGGCAGAGAGAGTGTGCGTGGGCCTATCAAGTGTGGCGTGGGCCTATCAATCACACAGACCTTGGTACGTGGCAGCCAAATAAAATAAAACGTCCAAGGTGCATGAGGAGGAGAAATATGGAACGGGACGGGATGACAATGACAGAGACCTCTGGACGTCATGGGGGATTACACCTCAAACACACACACACACACACACACACACACACACACACACACACACACACACACACACACACACACACACACACACACACACACACACACACACACACACACACACACACACACACACACACACACACACACACACACACACACAGGACCATGCATGGTCACACGGCCGTGTTATTTTTTTAGTTTAGTTTTGTTTCTTTTTATGGTACTGATGATAAATGTTTGACAAAGTGTAAATTGTAAACTGTCTGTTGTCTGTTGTTAGTGTTTTGTTCGTGTTTTTAGAAGCACAGGGCTCTGAGGATGGCCATGTCAGTTGGTTGATCGCTCGCTTGCTCGGTTGGTCAATTCAAACCACTTCGTTCAGGTGGTAAGGCAACGCACTTTTAAGGAGCAGCACAGCCTCTAGGGGGCGCCAGCTGGGACTTCATATTCTTAAATCGTTTAAAATTTTTTACATAATTAACAATTCTGTGTTGTCAGTAATGTACCAGTGACTTAAAATATGACAGAAGAACAGGTGACGCTTTAGAATAAATATCCCTTATAAATAATCTATTTTAAAACCACCGTTTCCATTGTAAACCTGGGTCCCAAGGACCTGGGCCTCCTTTAGGACAAGGACCTTGGGACCCGTGTTTACGATGGCAATGGTGGTTTTCACGTGAAGGAAGTGTTTTTGCCACGTGATGGTTTGCTATTTCTGTAAAGAGTCCAGCTCTTTGTGTTTCTATACATTAAAAACTAAATGTGGACAGTTTCATCTGTGGTGTTTCTTTGGTCAAATCCAGCATCCAGAACAGCAAATGGGTAGAATAAGGTCAAGGTACAACAATTTTATATTTTGCCTCCAACACATTATTAGTACATGTTAATAAATGAGGAATAGTAGCAACTTTAGAATGAACGTCCCATTAAGGTATATAATTCATAAATATGGTATTATGAGTTGTTAATAGATACTAATACAAAATAACATGAGTAAACGTAAATGAGGAATAGTAGCAACTTTAGAATAACATTAAAGTGGAGATGAAGCAGTGCGATAAATACATATTCATAGCATCACATTAGTATTTAGATAAGCCACAGAAAAAATCACGTTATAAAAATAAGCAGTTTCTAAGAAAAAACGATTTGTTATGTGCATTTTTGAAGCATTTATCATTATGGGCGCGGCCATTTTGTTGCTGACGTCATGGGGCTTGTTTGGTGTATACACTGCTGGTTAGCTGCCTATAGTGAATGGGTCAGTCAGTAAATAAAATGTTGCCTACAAAACAACGGGACCGCGGTGGTTCTGTTTGTATTGCTCCTGGCTGTTCAAACTAATTTTACCATGTGAGAGAGAGGAAAGTTGGTTAATTTCCACAAATTACCAGTGAAAAAAACAGTGTTGTTGGCACGTTGGCTCAGGCTGGCTGCACTCAGGCAGCGCGACCAGCCTGTAGTGTTGGACAGGGAAGGAGGATCTGCAGCGAACACTTCATTGCCTCGGATTATGTTGTTTGGGTGGGATGTTTGTCCAGAAGACCACTAATCAGCTGAAGCCGGACGCGGTTCCCTCAGTCTTCGTCAGACACACCGGCCCAGGCAGTTCAGCGTCGCGGAGCATTCAGCCTGCTGGCTACCTAGATCCACTTCAACCAGCGTCGCGGAGCATTCAGCCTGCTGGCTACCTAGATCCACTTCAACCAGCCGAGCGTCGGGAGCTCCAGCAGCTTGTCGATGTGCTAATAGCCTGGAGCCAGCTACCGTTAGCTTGCCGAGGCTCCAGCACACCGACAAGCTGTGTAGCCAGCTACCGTTAGCTTGCCGAGGCTCCAGCACACCGACAAGCTGTGTAGCCAGCTACCGTTAGCTTGCCGAGGCTCCAGCACACCGACAAGCTGTGTAGCCAGCTACCGTTAGCTTGCCGAGGCTATTAGCACACCGACAAGCTGTGTAGCCAGCTACCGTTAGCTTGCCGAGGCTATTAGCACACCGACAAGCTGTGTAGCCAGCTACCATTAGCTTGCCGAGGCTATTAGCACACCAACAAGCTGTGTAGCCAGCAGGCTGAATGCTCCGCGACGCTGGTTGAAGTGGATCTAGGTAGCCAGCAGGCTGAATGCTCCGCGACGCTGAACTGCCTGGGCCGGTGTGTCTGTCGAAGACTGAGGGAACCGCGTCCGGCTTCAGCTGATTAGTGGTCTTCTGGACAAACATCCCACCCAAACAACATAATCCGAGGCAATGAAGTGTTCGCTGCAGATCCTCCTTCCCTGTCCAACACTACAGGCTGGTCGCGCCGCCTGAGTGCAGCCAGCCTGAGCCAACGTGCCAACAACACTGTTTTTTTCACTGGTAGTTTGTGGAAATTAACCAACTTTCCTCTCTCTCACATGGTAAAATTAGTTTGAACAGCCAGGAGCAATACAAACAGAACCACGCGGTCCCGTTGTTTTGTAGGCAACATTTTATTTACTGACTGACCCATTCACTATAGGCAGCTAACCAGCAGTGTATACACCAAACAAGCCCCATGACGTCAGCCATGACGTCAGCAACAAAATGGCGGCGCCCATGTTGAAAACAGGGATATTATATTTGATTTTTCAGACAAATAAGATAGATTTCACATTTGATTATAGAACCCTGTCTTACACAAGGTACACAACAAACAAACTAGGATCACATTGTTCACTGCTTCATCTCCACTTTAATGTCTATAAACTAGTGACATGGTCTTAACAAGTATATTTACTAAGCATTTGTTACTCACGTCACATTTAACCAACTTGGGAAAGGAAAAGTAGAGGGCCACAGCATTCAGTATGATTGGGATCTTCAAAACCAAGGTGCTCTTTGGACAGAATAAGGGGAACAATCCAATTAAAAATGTAAAAATGTCCAAGGCAACACTTGAGTGAATAAGCCTTCATTATGTGGCTAAACATTTGGAACGTTAAAACACCAACATGTTTCAATCTATTCAGGCAATATCTTTATTCAGAAGCCTATGCTCTCAAAGAGGCATTTTAACTTAAAAATAGTTGCCTTGGACTGTTTTTTAACTATTTATTTATGTATGTATTGATTTGTGTTAACTCCCCTGATGGAAGGCCAAACGATTCGGCTGCGCCTCGGTGTTCCAGAACGCTGTGTCGGTCAATTATTTTGCGACAATGACCTTGTAGCAATGACCCTTACATATATTATAGTTTTGGCTAATTATAATTTCGAGAGCACTGATAATGTTTGGCCAGCTAATTATCCTTTGGATTTAATGTGGTATCGTATCATGAGAGCAGGTATAATTATTATAACAGTCACTCATTCACACAAATTGATGTGAATCAAGTCTTAATTTATTATTATTATTGGATACAGGCGTTTATGTACCAAGAGCTTCTGCAATTAACGTTCCCATTATATTTGGTTCCGGGGGGTTGATACTGTTATTTTGATATAAACTCCATTGCAGAGATGGTTATTAAGACAGTATTTATGAGGAATGTGTAAAGCGTTCAATTGTGAATGTCAGTACTCTGATACAAATAATTTGGTTGATTGATTGATTGAAAATGTTTATTAACAGATTGCAGGGTACAGTACTGTACAGCTCAATACACACAATTGTTGCAGACCAGAGAAATACTTTTGTCTTGTTTATATCAGGGTCCCCCATTTCCAATTCATAATAACAGTTCATGAAGTTTATCTTTAATCTTTAATAATGATGGATAAGATAACGTTATTTGAAGAAGCTCTTGGTACCCAAACTCCTGTATCCAATAATAATAATAATACATCTATCTGATAGACGGGACCCTGATGTAAACAAGATGAAAGTCTTTTTCTGGTCTGCATCCCCTTAACGATTGTTTGTATTGGGCCATACTCTCTATTGTACCCATTCTGCAATCGGTTAATAAAGTTGATTAAAACACAGTGCAACTAGGTATGAAATCGCCAACGCACCACTGACCACGCCCCCAAATGTGTCCCCTCCACCATTGAAAACAAAATTACGCCCTTGGCAAGGCCCCTATTCAGGAGGAAGGTGCTATTCATAGCAGCAGCAGAGCGGAGTGTGAAATGGTGTCAGATGCCGGTAATTGGCGGTAATTGGCCAGTGAATCTGAATAGAGATCTGATAATTAGAAGAGGTCCCCAAAAGCTGAAACCAGGATTTTGTTATCCGAAAAACAAAGAAAACAAAAGACACTTTAGCAAGGCTTTGTTCATCCGAAAACTACCAAATGGGGAAACAAATGAAATGATGAATTTGAGGACACATTTGGATTTATTTTTAACCTATCTAAACTGAAAGAGATAGATGACACTGAACTGAAGAGAAAGTGTGAGGCTTTCTCTGACAGATGGAAAGTCTAACGACATAAACTGTGAGGACCTGTTCACTGAGCTGCGCATATTGTGCGTAACGGTGCCCGAGGAAGCCAAGACTGCGCTGGAAACACTACGGTTTCTCAGCAAGAGGAACGGGACCTTCCCTAACTGCGAAGTTGCCCTTCAGATTTGACTGACAATCCCTGTCACAGTTGCATCTGGGGAACGCAGCTTCTCCAAGTCAAAACTGATAAAGAACTATTTGTTCACTACAATGTCCCAGCAGAGACTGTGTGGACTTTCCATCCTTGCGATAGAAAAGGACGTTGTATCTACTCTGGATTATCAAGACATTATTTCAGAATTAGCTGCAAGGAAAGCGAGGAGGAAAATCCTCACATAAGTATCTGCTGTTTGTGAGTACTGAGTTTGTGAGTGAGTACATCTGAGTCCTTATTGTTATTGTCAATTCTTTGAAGTGGTAGTAGGCATATAGGCTACGTACGTCACTGGGGCTTCCCAGTGTGTTCCCCGCCCCGAAGGTCATATCAACCCCCCCCCCCCCCCCCCTGGCTGTTATTATTTAGCCTATATTTGTGGTTTTGGGAATGTGTTGTGAGATACGTTGCAGGGGGATTTTGTTTTGTGTGATGTTGTAATAAACAAGCATTACTTTAAAAACTCATCATGTCAATGTAAAGGTTCCAGGGAGGACAATGTAAACAGTGGCCACAACGTAAATAGTGGTCACAATGAGAACAGTGGTCTCCTACCTGGTTTTTTGGTCTGGGTAAATATAATTGAGTTAATTTCCACTTTGAGTTAAGTTTGTTATCTTGGGCCATCCCTGCCTTTGTTTGATGTCGTCCCCCTGTCTGGTTGTTGTGTGTCTTATTGCCTTTTGTGTCCAGGTTTGATTATTCCTTGTGTGGTCTGATTTTGTATTCTTTGTTTTTGCCTGGCTGTGCCAGGTGTGGCTCATCATCGTTAGTCTGTGTATATTAGTGTGTTTCTCTCTCTCCTCGTTGTGGCGTCATTTCCTCCTGTTACCTGTTTCCTGCCCTCGTCATTGCTCTCCCTTGGTGGTTCTAGTAAGTGTAGTGTTTGTTTGTGCATCTTTGTTTTCTCGTGTTACCAGTTTGTTTTGTATTTAGTTTAGTGTAGCATTCCGTTTTGTGCATCTTTGTTTTCTCGTGTTACCAGTTTGTTTTGTATTTAGTGTCAGCGCCGCTGTGCTGTTTGTTTTGTTTGTTCCTGTACTATATTCATGGCTCTAGTGATTCGCTAATAAATAATCACAGTATCTGAGAAGAGAAAATTGTCGTCTACGTTTCCTCCATTCACCAGTCATTCTGCAGGCTCGGAAGTGGTCTCCAGTCTTTCCGCATATTGGGTTCTACTACCCCCATTCCTAACAGAATGATGCCACCATTACCGAAACCAGCGGACAAATTAAAGGGCACTATGAGTTTACTTCTCACGTTAATGCAGGGCGATATGGCTAGCTACACCCCAGCTAAATGGGTCTTTGAACCCTTGCGAGCACGGGGAGATCATGCAAAGTCCACACAGAAAGGCCCGGGAGATACCCCACCTGGGTACCTGGCAATGCGGAAACCTGGTCCCCAAGCGGGAATCGAACCCTGGACCTTCTAGCTGTGTTAACCACTACACCACCGTGCCGCAAGTGTGTGTGGTTCAGTGTGTGTGTGTGTGTGTGTGTGTGTGTGTGTGTGTGTGTGTCAGTGTGTTCATGTTGCAGCCCTGCTCCTCTGTCCACTGAGCATATTTCATATGTGATGCATGCTGTCCTTCCTGCCAGCCACCATGATTTACAAGAGCTATTTATAGCACCTGCACACTGCCCCACACACACGCACGAGCGCAGACTCACATGCACACGTGGACTAGGGATGTAGATGTCATTATTTGTATCTGTATCTGTATCTGTATCTGTGCAACTAACAACACTATATATTTGAATAGAAGACCAGCATTGGGAATGGTTTATACTGGAAGTTTGTTTTTGCAACAATTATTATACAATACAAGACGGGATCAGACACAATCAAATTAAGATTAGATTAAAACCCTCTGAGGTCGCAAACCCGTAGGCAGGTTTAGAATAATGACGGGGCACAGTCTAGGCTGCCTTGTCTCGGCGGAGAGGATTCTTCAGAAATCCTGAAAACGTTGCGCGATTCAGAAATAGGTAGAAAATGACCATTTCTAGCGCTTTGAAATTTTCTCTATCTGTTTCCTTATTTGCTAAATTTGATACGACTTGTAAATGTGTTAAAGGAAGTCATGTTAAATGGTATTTTCTAACCTAATATTCATTGGTAATGCAATTGGTGTACCTTCAAAGCATCAAATTGATAATATTGGCATATAAATAATTAAGAAATATATTTCTACCTCATTTCTCTCCCTCTTGCTGTCTCTTTCTCTAAATTAAGTTTTATGAACTGGCTGACCCCCCTCCCTCCTCCTTTAACTGGAGGACATTGAACAATCAGAAACTGAAATAATGATTTAATTATTAATGCAATTACATAACAGTGATACATTTGCCTGTTTTATTTATTTATTTTTATTTATCTATCATTTCTCTCTCATATTTAAACTAAACTACCCCACATTGAACAATAAGACATTGATATAACAATGCAATACAATAACCTTTCTGACGGTTTTATTATTATTCATTTTCATCTCTCTAGCCTTTTTATTTTTAACTAAACTAAAGTAATTCTGCTAAAATAAAGAGGACACCAAGTTCATGTTTAAGATAGATAATTATTCTCATAATGCTTTAGCATACCCAATTAAATTCACTAGAATATGAATGAGAATATGTGAATAATTTAAAATGGCTAAAAGCACCATAGGCCAGAGCCACTGGCCATTGAGATTTTAAAATAAAATTTGCCTACACTTGCACTTAAATCCAATGGTCTCCTCTTTTCATGACTTTTTCTAAATAATTAGGATTTACATGCAAGCAGTTACAGACATGTTTGCTGTATTTTTGTCACTCAAACACCCTGCACATTGGTACCCTTGGAGGTGAATGAATGAATGAATGACTTTATTTGACAATATAAAAAATAAACATGTGACAGAAGAGGTGTGAATGGATTTCCTCCAGAGTGCAGATCTGGCCCATTCATTCATTCACATGCAATGATTACTACTCTATAGGGGTGTGGACAAAATCCATATAACAATATATATATATTTAACATATTTGTATTGCAGATTGCAACGTTTTTTGTTGGGGACATCATTTGCAGTTGAAAAAAGGTAATGAATAGCAATGTATCGTAATATTGTGATATTACAATATTGTCACTCTAATGATTGTGATAATATTGTAACATGGGGCCTCTGGCGATTCCAACCCCTACTACTCTACTTTAAAATCACTCACTTTAACCCTTGGGTGCCGTTAACGTAAAACTATATGTTTCTGTCGCCCGACAGTTGAGTGCCGGAAACGTAGATCTACGTTTTTCTCACAGTATTTATTATATTCGCTATTGCCATTCATAATTCAGCGGGGCACCTTGTACTGTACTGAATGTGTCTGAGCTGGCAGACGGTCTTATACCACCCTCTAACGCCTTCGGCCGCTATTGCACTCCATTAGAAACGATGTAGTTTATTTTCTCTACCGAGCTGCGGCATGGGGGCGGGTCCTAAACACTGCGGCAAAACACACGCTTGTAGGGATGGCTTGGACAACTGACCCTGCCCGCCCGTTCATGTGCAATGCCGCGCTCCAGGGCCCATTTCATGTATGCACGAGGAGACATAATAATGATAATCTAGCATTGATTTCAGGAAGATTCGATAATCAGGTGAAAAATTTAAAAAGTATCTGCTTTTTGCACGTTGACCAGAAACAACTCACTGACAATCGACTGTGTTATTAGATCCATAGCTATAATATAAAATATAGGTTTAGCTCTACAAACAAGGTGAGCGTTTACATGGGGTTAATGGACGGCAAGGCCAGATGCACTTCCCGGAAGGGGCGTGGCACCCAATGTGTTAACCTGTTAAGCCCTAGCCCTATTTTCTGAAAATCTGCCTAAAAATACATACCTAAGTAAATGGAAGATTGCTCCACGTATACAAGGTCCATTTGCATGTTCTTGGTATGGACATCTATGAATCTCAGGGGATGTATTCCCAGTGTCAGAAATATTGTGTCTGTTACTAGGCTTGAGTAAATTGTGATGAAACAAAGGAGAATATAAATTATGATTTTTCTTTAGTATCACAGGAGTATCACAGGAAGAACCGAGAATGCAATTGCAATCTACTGTACTGTTCCATTCTTATAATGGATATGGCTCCGCCATTTTGGATCGGATTGCAATGGGGATTGTTGTTAAATGCTCACAGAAGGTAGACACACTAACTGCGCTCCAATCTATGCCAATAACGTTCAGTTTTGTGATAGAGAATCCCGAGAAATAAGAGAAATAAAAATAATTCATACAGAGGTAATTTGCTTGCAGGAAGATGGAATCGGCTGGGAAAGGTAGTTTTTCGAAATGTCAACGCTCATTGAAAGTTCTGGATGCCCTCTCCTCATATGACTACAATCGGTGACGTTTAGCGAATTCAAAATGGCAGATATTTGCTAAATTATAGACACATTCCATGAACTAAAATCTCACTAATAACACTTTACCCTATTGGTAAACAAATATATTGTTGAAAATATACATGACTGCTGTTTTGACAGGATTATTGTAAGGGTCCACCTGTCCTAGGACCCTCCCCTCCTTTCCATCCTCCTCAACAGCCCCCACCCTTGCACCGACTTTCCACTAATAATAATAAATAATAATAGATTCTATTTGTAATGCGCTTTACAGTTGCAGGGCAAATCTCAAAGCGCTACAGTTAAAATAACTTAAAAACTAGCGAGAATAAAGGAAAGAAATAATATAAAAATAGGCAAGACTAAAACATAGAATAAGATAGAGAAACATAGAATAAATAAAACGGATGAAAGAAATTGGTAAAAGAACATAAATGTGTGGAGCTAAACATTTGATAAAAAGTCAACAGAGGGCTCAACTAAAAAGGTGAGTTTTGAGGCCTTTCTTAAAAGCATCCACAGCCTGTGGTGCTCTCAGGTACAGTAGTCAGGGAGAGAATTCCACAGACTGGGAGCGGAAGAGCAAAAAGCCTGATCTCCCATAGTGCAGAGATTTGTCCTTGTGCGCTGGAGGAGGTTTGCCTGGCCAGAGCGGAGATGTCGGGAGGAGGAGTGAGGGGTGATGAGTTCTTTGAGGTATAGGGGGGCGTTTCCGTAGAGGCATTTGTGGGTGAGCAGGGAGACTTTGAACTCAATCCTGAGTGAGACAGGGAGCCAGTGAAGGGACTTGAGGATGGGAGTGATGTGGTGGTATTTCCGCACTCTCAGCAGGATCCTAGCAGCGCTGTTTTGGATACATTGTAGCCTTTGGATGTCCTTGCTAGGGATCCCGATGAGGAGTGCATTGCAGTAATCCAGCATGGAGGAAACAAAAGCGTGGATGAGCTTTTCGGCATATGACAGAGTGAGTGAGTGAGGAGTGGCTTCAGTTTTAGAACTGTTTAACTGTAAGAAGTTGTGCTTCATCCACCCCTTGGTCTCCTCAAGGCAGGTGGTCAGAGTGGAAGATGGCAGAACTGTGGATGGGGTAGGGTTTATTTTTAGGTAGAGTTGGGTGTCATCAGCGTAGCAGTGGAATGATATTCCATGCCGGCTGATGACAGAGCCGAGGGAGGCATGTAGAGGGTGAATAGGGTGGGTCCGAGGACTGATCCTTGTGGGACACCACAGGTGACATGATGGGTGTCAGACCTTGCCTCTCCCAAGGAGACATACTCTGTCTACTTGGGCCGGATGAGGATGTGTCTGCTTCTCCATGGCCGATGGAAACAGAGGACTACATGGTAGAGGCAGACAGGTTTTTGTTTGACGCCCCGGTGGAGACATGTCCGCCTCCCGTCCAGGTTACACTGGCGGGGGTTGACAGGTCTCCTTGGGGTCCCTCGTACACTGATGTTGGGTTAGAACCTCCGACTCAGCGGCGGGATGCCCTGCTATCAGCCACATCAGAATGTGGCTCTGTAAACAGTAGTCTGCTGCATGTGAGGGACGCGAGCTCGGTGGGGGAAAGTATGCAGGGGGAACTGCATGCTTTGTTCCCCGAGCTCATGGCGGCGGCGGCAGTCGCAAATGGCGTGCCGCTTCCGCAGCCACTGCCTGTTCCTGTCCCTGATGATCTCATAGGTAATCTATGGCAACGTCGTCTTGTGAGAGAGACGGGCGTTGTCTGCCCATTTTTCCCCTCGATGGAGGCCTACGTCCGTCAGGGACAGGTGGTCTCCCACATCACGGGCCTCACCCCCGCCTACGTGCGAGTCACGAGGGTGGTGGGTTTGGTAGAAGGTATGAAGGAGGGGGTGCCTCGGCTTGATAGGCCGATGGCAGCTCTCCTTTGTCCTGAGGTGGTGTGGGAGCCGTTACGGAAGCCGGTTCCCCAAGGGAAATCGGCGAAGCGGTTGGCTTACTGGAGTGACCAGTCATTCATCTCCGCGACTCAATCTCTGGCTGCCACATCTAACATCGCACAGCTGGCGAGATTCATGTCCGGGATACTGACGGGCGGTGCGGAGCTGACCGAAGTACAACATGATCAGCTCGCCCAGTCGGCAGGAGCCATCCTGCATCTGATCCAGCTGCAGGCCGTCGCCGCTGGGAAAGTACGCGCCCTGGCCACTCTAGCTCAGCGCCACCTTTGGCTGGAGCAGGCGCGTGTGCCGGAAAGGAGGAGGACTCCACTTCTGACGGTGATGACCTCAACCTGCAGGAAAATGCAGGAGGAGTGTTCCGTGCTCCAGCCTCATTTCCCCCCGCCCGATGTCGCCGGTGGAGTCAGACGGCAGGCTCGCCGTAGAGGTTTCGCCGCCGTAGCCGCCGCTGCTACCACCGCCACTGCTGGCCCTTCAGCAAAAAAGGCCAGGAGGAGAGAGGGCGCCTCGGCCACTGCAGCCGGCCCATCCATGCTCGGAGGTGACGGTAGGGATCGTCATGACCAGCCTCCAGTCCTTTACTGTCCCTCCGGGGCTCCCCGGGGTGGCAAGTCCCGAGCGGCTCGTGGCAGGCGTCGCTAAAAGTGACTTTTTCCCTCTGTGGTCCCCCATGTTCCCTTCCCGGCCCATCGTATGATTTTGTTAAAAATAAAGGGTCCCTCCTGGGAGGGACTATTTTTTGTTACAAACTGTGTGTTTATTCACTACATATGATGGGGATACGATGTGTGAACCTTTCGCTAGTGTGGGTTTGATAGAAGGGCTAGACTTATAGTCTTGTTGGTCGCTACATTTCATGTATAGAGCTTAAAGCAAGGCCTGCAGCTTACACTCGGTTGAAAAGGGTTTTTTCTGCCTCGACCTGAAGATTAGGTTATTCACATAAAGGTAGAGGTTACTTGTGTGCTCTGTTGCTTAAACAGTGATATTGAGCCGCAACACTGTTGTGTTGGTCTGCAGTAATGCTTGTGTGTGTAAAGGTACCGCGGTTCAGGCCGCTCTCTTCTCTATCAGTTTTTCTGTGTCTTGCAACATAAACACGGGTGTCGGGTTCACACATATATAACTTTGGCCTTGTTATAAACCCTGTTCACAGACTTGTCTGTGGCTAGCGCGCATTGAATTAGCTTTGCGCTGTTCATTAGCATACTGGCTACTTAAGGTATCATATGGCTTTTGTTGTTGTCGTAATTGAGGGTTGGGCTTGCGAGAGGGTACCGAATAAACCCCTCCCTCCCTCTTCTGATTGGTCGTTTTCTTTTTACTCTCTTTTCATTCGGTCCGGCCAGGCTGTTAGCAGCTTGGCATGGGGGGGGGGGGGGGTTTCCCTGACTCTGCACCTATCACGGGCAGTTGAGTCATGGGTTTCCCTCTGTCATAGAATACGTCACTGGGCACGTTTCTATTGGACGCCGGCTTCCGTGAGTTTTTTTCAGACCCGTGTGTGGGTCTGTCATTGTCAAGTTGTCGGGGCAGAGCGTAGGAACTTAGTGTTCTGCTACGCTCGATATACGTGTAACTTAAGTCTGTTGGTCACATGGCTCAATGTTACCGTGACTTTTCAATTTATGACTCACGTGGGAAGTCTCTCTGAGGATTCCCGTCTCCTCCCTGTGGTGAGGGTGGCGGGATGTGAAAATGAAAAAGATTTTACCCCCAGCCGCGTCATGTGGGATTCATGTCAGTCTGTGTTCTTTCTTTTTAATAAAAAGAGGAAAAAATGTGAAGCACGACGGCTCCTTGTCGTTCTCCCAGGCGACTTGGAGGAACAATGTCTGGTGTCTTGTTAGACTATCCATTGATGTGTTTGGGTCTCGACGCATACATAGTGCTGGCTCGGGGTGTTTCTGATAAGAATCACGCATAAGGCTGGTACGCCTTGGTTGCTCGTTGTTAAAACGGCGTTTTTATAGGGCAACTGGGATGGAGGTTTTCTCTTCCGAGCGCCTGTTACTAGGTCTCGACGAATTCTCGTTCACATCTGGGGGATGTTAACGGAATAGATCAAAACATAGGTAGAGGGGTCTCACGCCCTTGGGGTGGGCCACTGAGCGCGGTACGAATGGGACCGTCTGGGTGGCGCCCTCTTTTCATGTTTTAGATCGACACGCGTGCCTACCCCCTCTCTTGGAGTGGGGATGTCGGCGTGATTAGGGCACGGGACTGAGTCTGGTCACGCCGGTCCAGGTCAGTTAACCCGTTGTCCGCCGGGGACGCAGATCTTCTGTTCTGGTAACCTGAGGGACTTGTGCTTTTTTCGGCCCGGGTGTCACAGGGTTGGGCGTTATGAAGACCCTTTGTTGGGTACAGGTTGTACCCTGCGTTATCATAAAGGGGCTGGTTTTCCATTATTTTCGCTCCTCTCTTACGCATGGCGAAGAGGGGGCTGTTGGGGTGGTCTTATGGACCTCCTCTGGCATCCATGTGTGCTTCCCGGGCCGCCGGCCCCGGTCCGAAGTTGTGTTTTGTCGAGCCGTAGGCCTGGAATAACCCCTTTTTGAAAACTGAAACACTTGTACTGCGGTATAGCCAGTGTATATCCGCAGGTGTGTTTTGGAGTTTTTTCTTGAGGGGTTATAGGAACAACCACCGCATGTGGTACCGAGAGGGTGGTTGATTCCCTGGTGTGTTGGAGCGGAGTCAACTCCCGGGTTACCCGGTTGAGTGTGCCCCTGCACGTTCATGACGTCTGCCAATCGTGTCAGCCTTCTCTGCCTCGGCCCCTCTGGGTCGGGGTTTTTTGGTGGAGGCTTTGTCATGGTGCACAACAATGCCAGCATACGCCCCTTCTGCCGGGGGTGCTATTTTCAGTTGACCCCTTTGGCGCCTGTCTCGTCCGCAGTGCTCCAGGCTCGGGTCAAATGCCTGCTGCCTGGATTGAGGGATCGACCCCTTCTGGTGGTCGTCTCCCTGGTGCGCTGCCTGCTCCCGCTGTAGTGTAGCCTCTTGAGTGCTTCGAGTTACAGCCATGCTGACTGCCTGAGTGTGCTAGGGTCAGTGTGCCAGGCTAGTGGGAGGAAGGGCCCGCTCTTGGAGGGGCCCTGTCCGAATACGCTGGCGATGTGGGCCCCCTTTTTCCGGGGGATCCAGTCCCTTCAGTGGGTCTGGGTCTTCCTTCGCGCTCCGCGCTCCGTTTGCTCTTGACCCCGTGATTTTGGGGGCGGTAACGAGGTTTGTTCCTTCCGTTCGTTCCCTGGTGGCATGGGGGTTGTGTGTGTGCATAGTCGTGGGGTCAAGCCACGGTCTGCTCACCCTGTGCGTGGAGTTGCTCGAGTTTCTCTTCGCACGGTCGGATCCGTCGTCCTCCCCGGTTCTGATGGTTGTGGGGGGCCTCAGTGGGGTACATTTGTCGAGCTTCAAGCTCCCGCTCAGCTCCCGTTGTGCAGATGACGCTGAGCGGAAGCTAGTATGATTTAGAACGATAGGTTATGAATATAACCGTAGTTCTATGAATACTAGTGACGCTCAGCGTCTGGACGCCACTGCAGCCTTTGATCTCGCCTTGTGGTGAAAAATTGGGAAGGAGGCGAGTGTGGGGCCACACACCTGCTTAAGAAGATAGCAGATAGGGGTGTGGCCAGACGAATGTTGGTATGTAGGGGTACATTGTGAATTTTTATTCAGTGCAATGCACAAAGTGAGGTTAGTGCAGGTGAAGCTGAGCGTCACTAGTATTCATAGAACTACGGTTATATTCATAACCTATCGTTTGTGTTCCTGGTCTGTCTGCCGTTAATTTTGCTGTGCTCTCATCATTATAGTACGTGTTCCCAGTGTTAGTGTTGTTTTGTTTTCATCTTTGTTTTCGTGTTTACAGTCTCGTTTTTGTTAGTGTTTATTTTTGTAGATTAATTTGTGCCCTCCCTACCCGCTCTGCTGTGGTTCTTCAGTTTGTTTTTGTACCTGCTCTCATTTATGAGATTCCTTGTTTTGTTTACTACCTTTTTTAAGTAAACCATTTTTGATACATTTCACCCCTGGCTCCACGTCTCGTTCTGCCTCTCTGCCTATTCTCTCCTCGTCATGTTCAGCAATTGGGTCGTCCACCAACACTATCCGTAACAGTTATGGTCTTTACTCTTGGATACATTTGAAAAAAAAGACATTAACATTATGTCATAAAGTGGGCGGCTAGGTGGTGTAGTGGTCTAAGGCACTCGCCACCAATGTGGAGACGCTAGGATTCGCGTGTTCGAATCCAGCTCTCCACATTGTTTTTCAGTTTGGCTGGTCGTCCGCAGTAATACACATTGGCCGTATTACGGGGAGGGAAAAACTGAAGGGTGGGGATCGAACGTTGTGAACAAGCGACTCCTACAAGTCGGTTGGTGCGCCTGCGCAGTGGAATCAGGAAGTGTCGGGGGCAGCGTGAGCCTCCCACGCGTTACTCCTCGACACTGAGAGGTCGAGCTGCGCAGGTGAAAAGATGCGACTGCTGTTACCTCAAGTACCGGAGGGGACTTGTGCTATGTATGACTTAGTCCTCACTGCAGCCGGCTTGTGGGAGGCAAGAAACAGCGTTCGTGACAGGGGAGGGTTGAATTGGATGATACGAAATTGGGATGGGAGAAAATATAGAAAATGGGAGAAAAAGTGGATCAAAAAAAAACATTATGTCATAAAGTCTAGAGAGATTGATTTATGACGTGATGTCATTTTGGGACCCGGACCCGTTGGGCTTAACAGTTTGAGTGCCAGCAGGGGGCGCAGGATTTAGCGCTTGAGTGCCAGCGCTCTATTCAATGAGAGAGCGAGCACATTTGCGAACGCATAAACTATATCTTAAATTATGGCTATGTGTCTAATACGCCCGTCGCTTATCAATGACTTGTTTGCAGTCAACATTGTCGAAACAGGGGCGCCCAAGTGGCAAACCATGTAGCGGGCTGCGTTGCGGCACGGCCGACCCGGGTTTGATTCCCGGACCCGCTGTCATTTGCCGAATGTCTTCCCCCCCACTCTGTCTCCCGTTCTTCCTCTCTCTACTGCCCAGTAGTAAAAAGCGATAAACGCAAAAAAATGTATCTTAAAAAAAAACATTGTCGAAACGGATTGTTTTTTAATCAGTACATTTCCGTTTTATACCATTTTGAAAAACGTCCAGAAAAAAAAAAGATTCCACATGAATCGCCCTTTACTAGAATACACAAAACACGTTGTCATTTCTCGGCCTATTTATGAATAGTTTTCAAATAAACGCTAGATTATCGATAGTATATGTGTACTTATGCACGCTAGAGAAGCGGGCTGAAAAATCTATTATCAATTTCCTGATCAGCACACACACACACACGCACACACACACATATGGGACACGCTGAGATATAGGTGAAAAAAGCTCTGATTATCCCAAGACTGGTAAAATTGATTCCTTACCTCAGATCAGATGTTCTCCAAAATGATTATTCCAATTCCTGATCGCCATTCCAAATATCGATCGTGTTTATTGATCCAACGCTGGGTACTGGAAACAGATAATCCACGCTGTTCTGATGGTCGGCAATGAATGCAATCTGCTCGGATTACATGCCTGACAAATAAAATGTGGAATCCGGATTCTTTTTTTACCATCCATTTCATTCAGTCGATTCCAATGGGTGCAATACCATCCGGAGAGACGATAGGGGGCAGTGTTTTCCCTGTTCGAGCTCAAAGCCAGTCCCAGTGGTAAGGTGAGGCTAGATTGATGAAATATGAATGGAAACCACTAATAAAAAAAATTACGATTAAAAACGGGATTTCTCATCGCCTGGCACTGAAAGTGTTAAGAGGTTAACAACCAGCCCGATGTATTATGCAAAAACAAATAGGCTGAAAATGTTGACATATACGTCCGAGACTAATTTCATACATATAGGCACAATAAATAACAATAAACAATACAAAAAAATCAGCTAAGACAGTTACAAGTCGACAGACAGTGGTCGGACACTATAGGAAATCTGACTAATCTAACTCATATGGGCGGGATCCACAAATAATGGATTGCACGGTGCTAATTGCACCCTTACAATTCATTATGAGCAGGTGATTGATTGATATGATCATTTTATTAACAGATTGCAGAATGGGTACAATACAGTACGGCTCAATACACACAATTGTTAAGGGGATGCAGACCAGAGAAAGACTTTCGTCTTGTTTACATCAGGGTTCCCCATTTCAATTCATAATGGATTGTAAGTGTAACTGAGGGGTACAATTCCCTGACTGTATTGATAAGTATGGTATCATTAAACCACTACCGTCTTTATGTACATTCCTACTGGCCATACAGTACACAGGTATCTAATGATGAACACTTCCCCACAATGAATCGGTTCCACACAAAGCTGTATTTAAGTATTTATTGCAGCAAAAGGTACATAATATACTTTACTTTACTTCACTTTGAATGCGCTTATAAGGCAAAGGAATGTGCGTAGGCAAATCAATAACGAATGTCCATTCTCATATTACGCAGGAGGTAATCATACAACCTGAATCTTAGGGAATTATATCTATGGTACACTAGTAATATAGCGGGAGATACTGGAAGGGTCCCCCCGGTTGTAAGCCAGCAAGGGTACAGGATCTGTCGGTAGTAGAGTCTGGGTCAACGATGATAAGGAGACTCCGAGTACAGGAGACGGTGCAATAAGATCTTGATCCACAGACGAATACAGCTGTTCTCCGTAGCATGTAGCTCCACATGGAAGAAAGCTAGCCGGCCTCAGACTTCTGAGAGGCAGACTCGACGTGGCTCCTCACAGGTTAAATCCCACACACTTGTGGGTGTCAGCGATTCTCCGCTCCATTAATTACAGGACCAAAAGCAAATATAATCCAGCCGAAAAGGGCTATGCAGTCGTCGGGTAGATAATCCAGTGTACATGTCCACACGGTCCTCGTCTAGGGCTCCTCGGGTGAAAGCGCCATGATAAGCAGCCCAGCCTGGATAAGCACTCTAGCTGATACGAGGAAAACGTTGGTGATGCTGGTCACTGTAGAACTTTAGCCGCACGATACACTATACACAAATAGACTATTACTGACTTAATAGAATAGGTCGCACTCGACGGTACAGCGTTAAACTGTGACAATTCAGTTATTAATTCGCACGCGGTCTCAATGCTCTATTTGGGGCCAAACAGGCCATACTGCACCGCACGTCGTATCGTGGGTGAGGCTTCAACTTATTGGGTAACTCTCTAAGTGCTTCTGTATTCACCTGCGCCGTATTTATACGCTTAGATCAGGGAGGGGCAACTGGCGGCCCGCGGGCCGCATGCGGCCCTCACCGACGTTCCATGCGGCCCCAGGCCAATATAATTTTTTTTTTTGTTTTTTTTTTTTTTATTGTATTCGACTAAGAAGAGTTGGCAGTCGACTATGGCTCCTTTCGATCGATTAGTCGACTATTTGACTAATAGGGGTCAGCCCTAGTGTGGACATATGAAACGCTGTTGAAAGTGCCGTGCAGCAATATGGGGGTTTTGATAAACTGTCGGCTGTTGTTACCGATGGAGCACCGGCAATGAAAGGAAAACGCACAGGATTCGCCGGGCTTCTAAGGCAGAGTGGCGTTGAGTGTCCAATGCTGCACTGCATTATACATCAGGTAAGTTCGCTAACATAATTTCCATCTATTGTGGGTCACTATAATGACCAATGCGAGTCGAGTGTAGTCAAATTATATGCGAGAGTCGTTAAATTGTTTTTTTTTTTTTTAATCTGATATAGGAGGCTCTCTGTGCCAAGAAGCTTGACTACTACAGCCATGTTATGGATTTGGTTACCAAGGTTACCAATCTAATTTGTGGAGGCAACAGGTCACTAAACCATAGAAAGTTTGTCTCCTTTTTGGAAGAGATGGACACTGATTATGGCGACTTGCAGCTACACACAGAAATCCGATGGCTGAGCCGTCGGAAAGTACAGGAGCGACATTGAAACACTGCAAATGCAATTCAATGATCGGTTTGAAGATTTCAACGGCATGCAGTCACGGATAGCGCTGTTTGCCGGCCCCCTCACCGCTACGGTGTCAGAGCAGCCCCCACCGTTGCAGCTTGAACTGTGCAAGCTACAGTCAGATCCTTTTTTTCAAGCAAAGAGAAATGAGAGGGGAATTTCGTTTTGGAAACTGCTACCTGAGCCCCGCTTCCCACTCCTCAGGGACTTTGCCCTCTCTATGGCCAGTCTGTTTGGGAGCACATACATATGTGAGAGCAATTTCTCAAATATGAAGCACATCAAGTCAAAGTAGAGAAACAGGCTGTCGGATGAAACATTATTTCATCTGATGCAGATTGCATGCACAAACATTGAAGTTGACATTCCTGCTATTGTGCGCCAAATGGAGAGACCACAAGTGTCTCATTAAAGACAGGGGGGAGGAGGAGATGATGAAGAGGTGTAGAGGGGGGGAAGGAGATGATGAAGAGGTGTAGAGAGGGGGGAAGAGATGATGAAGAGATGTAGAGATGGGGGGAGATGATGGAGAGGTGTAGAGAGGGGACCATTATTATTATTATTATTATTATTATTATTATTATTATTATTATTATTATTATTACTATTATTATTATTATTATTATTATTATTATTATTATTATTATTATTATTATTATTATTATTATTATTATTATTATTATTATTATTATTATTATTATTTATTATTATTATTATTATTATTATTATTATTATTATTATTATTATTATTATTATTATTATTATTATTATTATTATTATTATTATTATTATTATTATTATTATTATTATTATTATTATTATTATTATTATTATTATTATTATTATTATTATTATTATTATTATTATTATTATTATTATTATTATTATTATTATTATTATTATTATTATTATTATTATTATTATTATTATTATTATTATTATTATTATTATTATAACCATTATTGACCCACTGTGGGGCGAGGGTGAATGTCATGCCAGTTTGATAAAGGGTCAATGGGAGGCATGTAGTATTGCACTTTACTTTACTTGCACTTTACTTGTTTACTTTTGTAGTGTTCAGATAACACTAATAACACAAACACAAAGCAGCATTCCTGCTGCATTTCACTACAACAGTAAATCAAAAGTGCAATAATAAATGATTTTGTTAAATGTATACACTTTTATCCTGCTACTAAACAAAACATTCCTGAGTGCTTCATATCCATAACATGCATTTCAGTGTTATAATGTTTTGTTTAGTAGCAGGATAAAAGTTTATACATTTAACAAAATCATTTATTATTGCACTTTTGATTTACTGTTGTAGTGAAATGCAGCAGGAATGCTGCTTTGTGTTTGTTGAGCAGTGGGCTTTAAGTTCATACATTTATTTTATTAGAAGCCTTAATTATAATTGATAATTTTTGTATATATTTGGGGTTACACAGCAATACTTTTAAATTCAGCTGTTTATAAATTCATAAAGTTGAAATTGCATTACTAAATGCATTTGAAATGGAATAAAAACAAAGTTACAACAAATTATAATTGTTTATATACCTTGTGACTATTAGGGCTATTTGAGTGATGGGGTACTACTGGCGGGACTGCCGATAAACAATGCGGCCCCCCAGATTGATTGTGGACATTTTGTGGCCCTCACCATATACAAAGTTGCCCACCCCTGGCTTAGATGAATAAACTAGTACCAGCTTTATTCCTGTCTCATATCCTTGCGCAATACCGTTCATGTCCAGGCATGTCCCCGGCGGTGACTTTGAACCTGACTTTGGAGGCATGGCCTTGGCGCCTGTGGACCGCTGTCCAATAGGAGAATGAAATATTATGGTCTGTACTAGGCTAAAGGGATATTCCGTGTATATGTACAAGGAATATACAAGGGATATCAAACGATATACAAATATTATGCAATATATATCAATCAATAAATATATATATGCGGTTTAATCTGATCCTTTGTAACAGCCGCCTCCTAATTAGTCCCACCTAATTAGCTAAGCAGAGACAGATTAACCGCACTGTCCACTACTCAAGGTCTGTTGTGAGGGGTAGGGCAGTTCACAAAGTCATGGGGTCATGGTCGTCATCAATAGTATCGGGAAGCCTTGGCAACTCTATTAGCCTCGCCACGGGTCGGGTGTAGATCCGCCCTTGGACGAGCACTTCGGCTGCTCGGACCTTTCCATCGGCACCGGTGATCACTTTGCTTACGCGGCCAGCCGGCCACATAGCTCGGGGTAGTGACTGGTCGATAATCATGACGACTGTTCCTTCTGTCAAATTGTCTCTCTCTTTCACCCATTTCTGGCGGGTCTGTAGAGACGGTAGATAGTGGAGTAGGAAGCTGTTCCAAAACTTGTCAGCCAATACTTGACTGTACCTCCACATTCTTCGGCCGTTCGCTTCTTCAGGCCTGTACACTGTCTGTGGTAGCGCGGGGTCCAGCCGCACCATCAAGAGTGTGTTGGGGGTGACTGGGTCGACATCTGCTACATCACTTGAGACGTAACCGAGGGGCTTTGAGTTCAATACTCCCTCGATCTCCGTGAGGACTGTCATTAGGACTTCTTCCGCCACGGTCTGGGCCCCAAGCACGGCGTACAGGGCTGTCTTTATTGAACGTACTTCTCGTTCCCAAGTTCCACCGAAGTGAGGTGCATTCGGGGGATTAAACTGGAAATCAATCTGGGATGGAGCGAGATGGGTCTTAAGTTCTGGGCCCATAGCTTGGAAGCTCTCTCTCAGCTCTCTTTCTCCGCCTTTGAAGTTTGTCCCGTGATCAGACAATAGTATAGACAGTTTGCCTTTCCGCGCTGTGAATCTTCGGAAGGCCATAAGGAATGAGTCTGTGCTCATGGTTGGAAGGAGTTCTATATGCATCGCTCGGGTGGTCATGCATTTGAATACAATACCCCACCGCTTCTCGGTCCCTCTTCCTTTCTTTACATACAGCGGGCCGAAACAGTCCATACCGGTGGAGTGAAAAGGCTTGTCGCCGAGTCGGAGGCGACAGGGAGGTAGGTCAGCCATCCGGGGTATACTGGGCTGTGCTCGCCATTTACGACAGTCTAGACAAGTCCGCTGGAAACGTCGTACTGCTTCTCTCCCTTGCAGTATCCAATAACGACGTCTGATCTCCGCGAAGACTCTCTCTGCCCCGGCGTGATGCACATCCTCGTCGTATTTCTTTATGATCAGCTCTGTGACCTTGTGTCGGCTGTTTAAGACTATCGGGTACTTGACGTCATCCGTTAAGTCTGGAGCTCTCCGCAGACGACCACCCACTCTGATGAGACCATGGGCGTCGCTCTCGGGGGCTAGGTGGAGCAATCTGCTGTCTGACGGGACGGGCTTTGCTCCCTGTAGACAGTCTAGCTCATCGGGAAATTAGTCTCTCTGGGCTCGTTGTAGGAGAAGAAGTTCTGCTTCTTCGTAGTTAGCTGCAGTAATGTCAGTAGTGAGCTGAACCTCTGGGTGGTGCCACAGGAATGTCTTTAGCTGCGCACTCTCAAGGGTGAGGCAATCGTCTATGTCGGGTCTGTGGAGACGAGTGTGGTCAATCCACAGAACATAGATTTCTTGTTCTCTGCCTCCTCTTTACTCGCTTCCCGTGGGGTGGGTGTAGGCCACTCTTCTTCCGGGAGCTTGAGGAACACTGTATAGATTGTGACGGGTGAGGTCATCCAGGGACATTCCCCGGGTGATGACGTCAGCTGGGTTGTGTTTTGTGTCCACATACCTCCAGCTTGCTGCTTCTGTTAAATCTTGGATCTCTGTGACTCTGACTCCCACGAAGACCTTGTATCTGCACGAATCAGACCGGATCCATGTGAGTACTGTCGTGGAGTCTGACCACAAGATTGTTCTTTGCACCGGGATGGTGAGTTCACGTTGGATTAACGTGGCGAGTTGCGCTCCTGCTAGGGCTGCGCAGAGCTCTAGACGCGGGATAGATTGTTGCTTGCGTGGGGCTATTCTTGAGCGAGCCAGGATGAAAGCAGTATGTATTTCTCCTCCCTCCTCTCGGGCACGCAAGTAGGCCACCGAACCGTAGGCTACTTCGGAGGCGTCGCTGAAGACGTGCAGGTCCATCTGGCACGTCTCCGGCCTCACTGTGGGTGGGAAGTAGCTGCGGCGTATGTTGACACCTGGGAGTGAGCTGAGTTCTGTCTCCCACTCTCTCCATGTGGAGGCAAGGTGTTCGGGTATGGGGTCGTCCCAGCCCTGGTCCTTGTCCCATAACGCTCTTACAATCATCTTTGCCCTGGTGGTGTAAGGTAGAATACATCCCAACGGGTCATATTGTCTGGCGAGTGTTCTGTATACACTCCGTCTTGTGGTCGGTAGTGCAGTCGACCTTCCCTGCTCCTTGGTCAGGGGTGTGTGTTTATAATGGAGCGAGTCTGTTTTGAAGCGCCAGACTAGTCCTAATGTCATTTCTTGGGCTTCTCCTGGGATGGTCGCCATCCAGGTCTCGCTGCTTGCTGCCTTGTCCTCGGGGGAGAGGCTGCGCAATACTTGAGGGTCGCTGCTGGCCCACTGCCTGAGATCAAAGCCGCCTTTGATCAGGGAGGCGCGGAGCTTGAGTAGAAGGGCCTCGGCTTCTTCTGGCGTCGAGACGCTTTGCAGACAGTTGTCCACGTAGAAACTATTTCCTACACTTTGTCGGACCTCTTCATCAGCTGCTGGGTCCTCTGCGACGTGTTTTTGCAGTGCAAACGTAGCACAGCATGGGCTGCATGTGGTTCCGAAAGGGAGGACTTCCCATTGATAGATGGCTGGTTGCTCGTCCCCGATCCTCTCTCTCCATAGGAACCGCAGCAGGGGCTTGTCCTCCTCCACTAGTCTCACCTGCAGGAACATCCCTTTGATGTCGCCGCTGATGGCCACCTTGTCTTGGCGGAAACGTAGTAACACGCCTAGTAGAGAGGGGCCGAGTGTTGGGCCGGGCAAGAGCTCTTTATTCAGATTTTGTGATCCGATCTGGTAGCTGCAGTTGAACACAATACGATCCTTGCCGTTGTGGTGGACTTTGAGGTGCGGCACGTACCATGATTCGGTCGTCTGATCGGCCTCTTTAATGTCAATTTTCTTTATGTGTCCCGCTGTGATTAGCTTGTTAATCTCAGCGCGGTACACAGTCTCTTGAGCGGGGTCTCTGGCTAGGCGCCGCTCTGTGTTCAATAGATACCGCTCCGTCGCTTCTTTTGGGGCGTGGAAGGTAGGCATACCCTCTCGCCTCAGGAGTGGAGTTGCGTATCTCATCACTCCGTTGACTTTGACTCTCTTTGTCCCCTGCTCGAGGAGGGCTATAGCGTAAATGTCTTTCTTGGAACGAATGTCTTTCTTTTCGTTCTTAAAGGGCATTGTCTCTAGTGTCCATAGCCTCTCGACATGCTGTAGGAGGGTGGTGTCTTCTTCTGTCACTCTGGAGTGGAGGCAGCTAGTGGCTGCTGTTCGGTTAAGAGACCTAGCGAGGGGGCCTTGTAGTGTCCATCCTAGGCGGGTCTCGACTGCTGCAGGACAGCCTCTGGGCCCTGTGTGGACCCGGTCCATCGGGACGATGAGGTCTGCATGGTCGGAGCCTATCAGCAGGGTCGGGGTGGCACCATCTATGAGCGGTATAGGTAGTTGACGCAGGTCCACATATTTATCCATCAGCTTGGCGATGGGGTAGGTGTACTGCGACAGGCCTATGTCTTGGCTGGTGAGAGCGTTAGTGATCCTATACCGTCTCTCTGGCTGACCGCTTGCTGCGATAGTGAAGGAGACATTCTCGCCCTTTATCGTCTTTAGATCTCTTCTTATTGTCCGAATCGTCATCTGGTCTTCGCTCCCCCGCAGCCCCAGCTGGGCCGCAGCAGACGCGAGGAGAAGGGTCTTCTCTGACCCGTCGTCAAGGACGGCGTAAGTGTCCATGACCTTGTCTTGGTAACTCAATGTTACGCGGACCACCTTTAAGAGCACCCGGGCGCCCCCGCTGCTGGCGGAGTCAATGTACATAACACTTGCCTTTGTGCTGCTTGAGGGTGCAGGCTTTCTTCTGTTACTGTCGTGTAGGACGTCTAAGTGGGCTCCGTCACACCGACTACACCTCTTCTTTAAGCGGCAATCGGCTGCCATGTGACTGCGCGCACATCGGTAACAGCGTCGGTTGGACTTTATCCATTGACTCACCTCGTCGGCGGTCATCTTCTTGAACGTGTCACATTGTGACAGCCAGTGTTCCTTTTCGCAGTACGGGCACACCATCTTCCACTTCTCTTTCATCGAGGGGGTACTGTGGTTCTTGCTGCTCGGTACTGATTATGATTGGTGCATGACGGTCACCAATCTGCGGCCATCGTTTGCTCTCCTAGGTCCCTCTCTGGAGCTTGGTGTGCTCCGCATGAACGTATCCAACCGTAGGCTGTTGACTTCTCTCGCCAGGAAGTCGGCTAGGTCTAGGAGGGATGGCTCGGGACCGTTAGGATCACGGTGGTCTCTTTGCCGCCTGAAACGCTCTTGTCGGGCGGGCGGAAGCTTTTCTAAAATCCTCTCGACATTAGAGTTCGCGTACAGTTCGTGCATACCCTTTTCCTTTTGCGCCCCCAGCATCCCTACCAGGGATTGTACCTTGATAGACAGGTCATCTAGTGAGCGATTGTCTGTGGCTGGGGGTAGGCGGTCAATATGCCTTATCTCTTGTATTACGTAGTCCCATATGCGTCCATATCTTTGGTCGAGTGCTGCTAGAGCCGCGGTGTATGGGGTAGTAGAGGTGGCATATGCCAGCGCTATATTGTGCGCTCGGGGCACCTTGAGGTGCTTTAGTAGGATAGCATATTTGTACGGTTCATCAGCTACATCGGACATCATTGTCTCTAAGCACAATCGTAGCTCTGCGTGTACTGTGCTCTGTTCTCGTGTGTGAAGTCCGGGAACGTCGGTGTGCCAATGTACGATGCCATGGATGGCTGGCACATCGGTGAGCGTTGGAAGAGAGGCCTCCTAGGCGAGTCTCCTCTTACGTGTCTTGGTGGGCTGGTACCTGCTGGGTACCATGGCCCGCATACCCAGGTGCTGTTCCTCGGAGCTGGTCGTGCGTCAAGCTCACCCGTGAATTGAGTCGGGGGTCTGTAGCGCAGAGCCGCGGGGGTAAAGCCTGGGCTGTACTGGACCTCCTGGTCCTGTGGAGTACTGTGCTGCTGTTGGGCTTGACTCTCCTCCTCTCCCTCTTCTTCTTCCTCTGGCAGGTCATCTAGATCCTGTAGTCGTCTATTTAGCCTCTCCGCGGTGTAGACTGGTTCTTCCCTGTAGCTGGGTCTCGCTTGGACCGGTCGGGGAAGGGGTTCGGAGAGGGGTATAGGCTCTCTCTGGTGGTCGGGCTCAGGGTCGCTTGATCGGGTAGGGGAGGGTGCCCTTGACCCTTGTCTTGACGAGGCCCTGGAGCCCCGTGCGGAGGGAGGGGGGGTTGCCCTGGTAATCAGCTGCTCCATTATCTGCGCTTGTAATCGGTCGCGCTCGGCTTCGCGCTTGGTGAGAGCGAGGTCGCGCTCTGCTTCTCTTTGGGCACCGGCAGCGGCGCGCTGGGCTTCGGCGGCGGCGCGCTGGGCCTCGGCTCGGTCTCTTCCCATATTCTCTTCCGTCTGAAGGCGTCTAATCTCTAGACGTATACGATCTTCGTCACTCCGTTGCTGCGCTTGAAGGCGTTCTCTTTCCATGGAAGAATGTTCGCGCTCACTAAGCGTCTGTGCTTGGAGTCGATCGCGCTCGGTTGAGGCTGCCAGGCTGGCGAGGAAGGCCTGTGCCAGCATCTTGTCCGCCTCGCTGGGGGAAGACGCTGGTTGAGGTGATCCGCTCCTGGTAGTACTCGTTGGAGATCCGTTCTCCTGTGGCGAGTCGAGGAGATCCATCTCCGGGGTGCTCGCCCCTTCTTGTAGTGGGTCGAGTTCCATCCCTGGAGGGCTGTCTTTATCCTGGAGCTCTCCGGGGACTACTTCTTCGGTCTTGGCGGGGGGTAAAGTCATGTCAGGTCCCTCCTGGTCCCCACCGTGAGCTTGGTCAGTTACGTTAGAACCCACTAGGGTCTCTATTGGCGGGGTAGCCTGGTCGATAGGGTCGGACATAATTTTACTATCTACTTTTTCCGCGTTTACCGTCTGTAGAAAGCTAGGTAGTATATCGGCAACGTAATCCTCTAAGTACTGAGGTGTCTGCCGTCTACGCTGCGGGCGATCTATTTTAGGAGAACCGTTTTGTGGAGTGTTCATCATTGGCCATGTCAATATTAATACCACTATATTAATATTACGCTAGTTACCCTCCGGCTCGAAGGACCAATTGTAACTGAGGGGTACAATTCCCTGACTGTATTGATAAGTATGGTATCATTAAACCACTACCGTCTTTATGTACATTCCTACTGGCCATACAGTACACAGGTATCTAATGATGAACACTTCCCCACAATGAATCGGTTCCACACAAAGCTGTATTTAAGTATTTATTGCAGCAAAAGGTACATAATATACTTTACTTTACTTCACTTTGAATGCGCTTATAAGGCAAAGGAATGTGCGTAGGCAAATCAATAACGAATGTCCATTCTCATATTACGCAGGAGGTAATCATACAACCTGAATCTTAGGGAATTATATCTATGGTACACTAGTAATATAGCGGGAGATACTGGAAGGGTCCCCCCGGTTGTAAGCCAGCAAGGGTAGAGGATCTGTCGGTAGTAGAGTCTGGGTCAACGATGATAAGGAGACTCCGAGTACAGGAGACGGTGCAATAAGATCTTGATCCACAGACGAATACAGCTGTTCTCCGTAGCATGTAGCTCCACATGGAAGAAAGCTAGCCGGCCTCAGACTTCTGAGAGGCAGACTCGACGTGGCTCCTCACAGGTTAAATCCCACACACTTGTGGGTGTCGGCGATTCTCCGCTCCATTAATTACAGGACCAAAAGCAAATATAATCCAGCCGAAAAGGGCTATGCAGTCGTCGGGTAGATAATCCAGTGTACATGTCCACACGGTCCTCGTCTAGGGCTCCTCGGGTGAAAGCGCCATGATAAGCAGCCCAGCCTGGATAAGCACTCTAGCTGATACGAGGAAAACGTTGGTGATGCTGGTCACTGTAGAACTTTAGCCGCACGATACACTATACACAAATAGACTATTACTGACTTAATAGAATAGGTCGCACTCGACGGTACAGCGTTAAACTGTGACAATTCAGTTATTAATTCGCACGCGGTCTCAATGCTCTATTTGGGGCCAAACAGGCCATACTGCACCGCACGTCGTATCGTGGGTGAGGCTTCAACTTATTGGGTAACTCTCTAAGTGCTTCTGTATTCACCTGCGCCGTATTTATACGCTTAGATGAATAAACTAGTGCCAGCTTTATTCCTGTCTCATATCCTTGCGCAATACCGTTCATGTCCAGGCATGTCCCCGGCGGTGACTTTGAACCTGACTTTGGAGGCATGGCCTTGGCGCCTGTGGACCGCTGTCCAATAGGAGAATGAAATATTATGGTCTGTACTAGGCTAAAGGGATATTCCGTGTATATGTACAAGGAATATACAAGGGATATCAAACGATATACAAATATTATGCAATATATATCAATCAATAAATATATATATTCGGTTTAATCTGATCCTTTGTAACAGTAAGTAAGGGTGCAATTAGCACTGTGCAATCCATTCTTTGTGGATCCCGCCCTCTAACAATCACAGTTAGGTTTTGACATTGTTTTACATGTGTCTCAAAAGACTAGAGGGGAGACATCTGGGAGTGAATATCCTACATGTTGGGCATTGCAGTAATGTAAGATGGATACTCAATGCTCCACCTATTTTAATTGTATCTACTACATGTATAAATATTATAGAAAATGTAGGCTATGGCTGCATTGCTGTAATCTAGGTCTCGCTGTGTTGCAACATGTCATTGTGTCAGTAAACTCTATCCTCAATCAAAGACTGTCATCCACCTCCATGAATATTCTTTTCAAATGATTCAACATCAAATGGCGTTCAGAAGTTACGTCAAGTCAGGTTTATTTATATAGCACGTTTACAATGACTAAAAGCTTGTTATCTGGTGATGTTGTCCAATTTAATTGGATTTATTTATTGTTCCTGCCGGATGTTAATTGGATTTCAGATATTGAGAATTTTTGTATTTCAGTTTCTGTGAATGGTTACTAAAAAAAGGTAGCCCACTGGTGGTTGGTTATAATGTCTAGACATGCATCGCTGTGGAACATTTTAAGTCTGGTGAGTCCTTTAAGGAAGCTATAGCCTTGCTTCAGGACAAGGGAGTGTTGTGCGCTGGGTAACTATTCCAGACGGGAGCATGTCTATGTACCCCGGGTCCTTTGTTCCCCGGGTCCTATGTTCCCCGGTAGCGATAGATAGTCAGACCACCAGCCCTGATTCCAAACTCTAACCTTAACCAACTTCGAAAGAGGGCCTAAGCTTAACCAGTTCGAAACAAGGCGGACATTAATAATTTATAAAATAATACAAATTTATAAAATGTTCAATCAATCAATCAATCAATCGGGGAACATAGGACCCGGGGAACATAGAACCCGGGGAACATAGGGATGACCCCTTCCAGACAGGATATTCTGAATGGAACACATGTACAGTAGGTCTACTACACTGTGAATGGTTAGAAAAGCTGAAAAATACAGCACTGGTATAAAGGATCAGGGTACCATAAAGGGAGGATCTATTCTACTCTATTGAGTTTCACTTTACTCAAGGACACGGTAACGAGAAGCGTTATCAGGAACTTCATTCAGCCTGCACCAATGAACAAACACGAGACATGGATGAGGAACAAGGTATTTATTGACAGCATGAAAATTAAGTATGGAATAAACGGCAGTGGGGTCGATATACGTGGTAACTGGTGGTTAGGCATGGATGCACGCTCGGCTAGGTGGGGCGGGTACGGAGTGAGCAGGTGCAAAAGGGGGGACGAGTGATGGAGATGAAGTCGTCCAGGAAGCAGGAGGGGGGGTTGTGAGTCCTGAGTAGAATTCTGGGAGGTTGTCACATATTTTGGGGCTGCGCTTGCACCCGAATGTGAGTCTGCCCCACCTACCTCCGGTCAATGGTATCTAACTACACACCCTCAAGACCCCTACGCTCTGCCTCTTCTGGCCGCCTCAGACCTACTCCTATCCGAGCTCCGGGAGGGTCATCAAAGAGAAGTCACCTATTCTCTGTCCTTCCCACCACAGTTAGGACAGTCGAAACCTGTCCAATCTTTCGCCATCGACTAAAGATGCACTTTTTCAATCATTTTCTGAAATGAAAAATAATAATAATAATAATAATAATAATCTAACCCTAACTAACCTTACTGTCATGCACTTGTCCTAATATACTAACCTACACTGTAGCACTCAACACTTTGATGAACATTGTTACTCAGCTGATAGAGTTGCACCCTTCCTGCTGTCTTGTTTTACAAAACTTGTAAGTCGCTTTGGATAAAAGCGTCAGCTAAATGACAAAATGTAAATGTAAGTAGAAACACTCTTGCCACCGGGTAAATGTGCAGCATGACCTGTGGGGGTTTGGGCCAGTTGAAGAGGATGGGGAGAGGGATGATGGGAAACGGGATGTGTAGACTCTGGACTGTGGGCCACAGAGTCTGCATAAGAAGAGATAGAGGAGGAGGGATGGGGTGGTTGAGTCGGTAGGGTTGTGTACTGAGGAGATTGTGGAATGAGGATGAGAGAGGGGCAGGCTGGGGAAGGTGGTTGGGTTGGTAGAGTTGCATTCTGAGCTGGAGATTGTAGTGAGATGGGGAAGAGTAGGCTGGGCTCCGGCTGGAAGGCACGGGAGCTTCGACCCATACGCGATAGGAAAATGATAAATCTCCCAAAATCTGAAGGATCATCTGGATCAGGAGATCAATCGTCTGACCGGGTGTTGATAATGTAACGCTGGCGGTTCAGCTGAACGCTAGACCTGGACGACTGGCTTATATGGGGTGGGATTCTGAATAGATACTCTTGCAAAGCTAGAGCAACTCTATATGCAAACAGTCAGTATAGGTAGACGGATTCCTAAGAGTTTCTAATTACGGTGAGAATAGTAGAGTGGCATGACATGACTGCAGGGATAATGGAATGGTCCGACTGTGGTGTTGTATCGTGGATACTTGTCATTGTGTTATCTGATCTGATATTATATGAATTTATTGATCTGTTATTATATTAATTATCATCAACATGCATTTTTATGAATTTATTATCATTATTAGTATTAGTAGCAGTGGTAGTAATACTAGTAGTAGTAGTAGTAGTAGTAGTACAGTAGTAGTAGTAGTAGTAGTAGTAGTAGTAGTAGTAGTAGTAGTAGTAGTAGTAGTAGTAGTAGTAGTAGTAGTAGTAGTAGTAGTAGGCTAGTAGTAGTAGTATCATCATTAGGTGGCTTCTTCGTTCCGAAGGTTGCCTATCACTCTCCAACCCATTCTGTCCCCACTTCTTCTCTCCAACTCTGTGACTCCGCCTCTCACTCCACTCCAATCACAGACATCGTCTACCCAGCCTCTTCTTGGTCTTCCACTTCCTCTCTTTCCATCCACCTTCCCCATCACCACCTTCTTGAACATCTCCCCGCTGGATCCTCTCAGAACATGCCCGCACAACTCCATCTTTCTCTTTTTCAACCTCTCCAGCAGCTGTCCCCCTTGCATATCCGCTCTTCTCAGTACCTCCTCATTCTTGATCTTATCCTTCCATGTTATCTTCAGCATCTTCCTCAGTGTCCACATTTCAAAAGAGTCTATCATCCTCTTTGCCTCTTCATTCAGCGTCCATGCTTCTGCTCCGTATGAAAAGACTGACATAACATCCACCTGTATTTTACAAACAGTGGTAGTAATACTAGTAGTAGGCTAGCAGTAGTGGTAGTTAGGAGTAAGAGTAGTTAAATAATTAGGACTGTAATGCACAAATGACTGACTGAAATCAATGCTGAAAGCGACTACTGTAAGTCGGATTATCACAAACGATTCTGAAATCTTGAGGATATACAGTACGATAAATTACTGTTGCAATCGATTGCCTTAAGAGATCAGTAAATATATATGGACGGCTTACCTACGGGGAATGATTGTATGAGGCTGTGTATGTGTGGGCCAAGAGGATGCAGGCCTGACGGAGAACGGCTGGGGAGGGGAGGGAGCTGGCTCATAGAGGTAGGCTGGGGAGGGGAGGGAGCTGGCTCATAGAGGTAGGCTGGGGAGGGGAGGGGAGGGAGCTGGCTCATAGAGGTAGGCTGGGGAGGGGAGGGAGGTGGCTCATAGAGGTAGGCTGGGGAGGGAGCTGGCTCATAGAGGTAGGCTGGGGAGGGGAGGGGAGGAAGCTGGCTCATAGAGGTAGGCTGGGGAGGGAGCTGACTCATAGAGGTATGCTGGGGAGGGGTGGGCGCTGGCTCATAGAGGTAGGCTGGGGAGGGGAGGGAGCTGGCTCATAGAGGTAGGCTGGGGAGGGAGCTGGCTCATAGAGGTATGCTGGGGAGGGGAGGGAGCTGGCTCATAGAGGTATGCTGGGGAGGGCGCTGGCTCATAGAGGTAGGCTGGGGAGGGCCGGGCGCTGGCTCATAGAGGTAGGCTGGGGGGGGGGGGGAGGGCGCTGGCTCATAGAGGTATGCTGGGGAGGGCGCTGGCTCATAGAGGTAGACTGCGGAGGGCGCTGGCTCATAGAGGTAGACTGGGGAGGGGAGGGCGCTGGCTTATAGAGGTATGCTTATAGAGGTATGCTGGGGAGGGCGCTGGCTCATAGAGGTAGACTGGGGAGGGGAGGGCGCTGGCTCATAGAGGTAGGGTGGGGAGGGGAGGGCGCTGGCTCATAGAGGTAGGCTGGGGAGGGGAGGGCGCTGGCTCATAGAGGTAGGGTGGGGAGGGAGCTGGCTCATAGAGGTAGGCTGGGGAGGGAGCTGGCTCATAGAGGTAGGCTGGGGAGGGGAGGGGGAGCTGACTCATAGAGGTGGGAAGGGGAGGGGGCAGCTGACTCAGGGTGCTTTCTCACTGCCATTCGGGGTCGAATCAGCTCCGCTCCGTCCTCGCTCCGTCCTTGGGTGCGAACTTCCCCCCTCCCTCTCCCCCCTCTAGTTTGTGTACACACTGCAGTCTTGGTGCGCTCCGGGTTTTGTTTACGGTTTGCGTTTTGAGCGTGTAAGCTGCCGTAGCGATGATGTCACGCTCTAACGTCAACACAGGAAGTGTTTTAACACACGGTGGTGGAAACTCGATGCTGATATAAAGAAACAAATAACCAATAAATATGAAGTTATATTTGAACCTCTGTTGTCAAGCGTTGTTAATATAACCCACTCCTTTTTCTCACGAATGGAAATGGTGTCGTGGAGTCCGCTTTGAGCGTTTTCCAGGGTTAACGCTAAGCTAAGCTAATGCTAGTTAGCTTAGCCTATTTATTACTAGTTAGCAGCTAACATTAGCCCATCGCTCGCGTCAATTATATTGCATGTCATTGATCTACCGGTCGATCACGGCCGACTGGTTGGGCACCACTGGTCTATAGAAATAAATGCATTCGAACAAGAAACTAATGTATAGTAGACATAGCAATGGCAAAACAATTGCCAGCCTAATGCGAGCCAGAGAAGTCTTGTGCTTGTGCTTGTAACGTGGCTTCATGTTTTCATCCAGGCTCAACATGCTTGTTTGGTTGAGGTCTGAACTCACCAAATTGCCCATAAATATCGTTTTTGTGGGTATTGTCCAATTGTTGCTGTATGTTTTTATCTGCCCAAAATGCAAGCAAGCATGAAAGCATTACAGTAATGACGTTGTGTGTGTCAGCAAGTTGATACAGCAAGCCTCTTCCGTGTTTTGGTACAAGCATTGCACACCACGCCCCCCGCTCCCACTGGCGCGCACCCGGAACCACCTATTCCTGCGGTCCAGGTTTGGAGCGAATCAGCGTCCCCGGGGACGGGTGGGAGCGTTCTCAGTAGGACGATCACACCCTATTTGGGTGCGATCGGGCTGTGATTCGACCCCTAACGGTTAGTGAGAAAGCCCCCTCATAGAGGTAGGCTGGGGAGGGGAGCTGGCAGTAAGGAGTAGTGGTCGTGGCATCATTCACACTAAAAACAGATTGGTCAAATTTAACCCAATTTGGGTTATTTTTTACCCAATTCACTGGTCAAAAAGGGCCCGACCAGTGTGTGGTTAATTTGACCCAATATTATTGGTTATTTCATTTGACCCATAACTTGGGTCAAATAAACGGATAGTAGCGACCCATTTTAAGGGTCAAAATAACCCAACTTCCAAGTTGATTTGACCCCATATTGGGTTATACCAACGACCCATTTTAAGGGTCAAAATAACCCAACCTCCAAGTTGATTTGACCCCATATTGGGTTATACCAACGACCCATTTTAAGGGTCAAAATAACCCAACTTCCAAGTTGATTTGACCCCATATTGGGTTATACCAACGACCCATTTTAAGGGTCAAAATAACCCAACCTCCAAGTTGATTTGACCCCATATTGGGTTATACCAACGACCCATTTTAAGGGTCAAAATAACCCAACTTCCAAGTTGATTTGACCCCATATTGGGTTATACCAACGACCCATTTTAAGGGTCAAAATAACCCAACCTCCTAGTTGATTTGACCCCGTATTGGGTTATACAAACGACCCATTTTAAGGGTCAAAATAGTTGCTTTGACTGAATCTTGGGTTACATCAAAAGGGTCAAATAGACCCTATTCACAGCAGCCATCTTGTGAGCCAGATTGACAACGATTGACCAACAGATGGACACAGCAACATGATTAGTTACACATGTGTCAGTCTGGTTCACAGGATGTAGGTTTACCCTGCTGTGTCAAGATGGCTGCTGTGAAAAGGGCCTATTAACACAACTGCTATAGTTAGTACACTACATTAGGTTGGCACAGATGCTTGATTGAAAGGTATAACAGTCTAAATGTGCTGAAATCAATGAAAAGAACAGACCAAGGCGTAGAATACATTTAACTTCAACATTTATTACACTTGTTGCATATACATGTCACGGCGTCTGGACATCAAAAAGTGCTTTCATGTCAAACTGATTTCCTGTTTAAATAATAAATAATAAATAATACATATCGGTATCTGGTTTTGTACTGCTTTACTGCCCTGTTGGAACACTCCCCCAGATATTGATAGATCAAAACACATATATACTAAGGCTGTCAAAGTTAACGCGGTATTAACACGTTATCGCCCGATTCTATTAACGCCACTATTTTTTTTAACTCACGATTAACTTTTAAGATTTTTTTTTACTAGACTATCAGGTGTATTATTGATGCTCTCATTGATACTATGTTTGTTTCTGAAGTGTGTGTGTGTGTGTGTGTGTGTGTGTGTGTGTGTGTGTGTGTGTGTGTGTGTGTGTGTGTGTGTGTGTGTGTGTGTGTGTGTGTGTGTGTGTGTGTGTGTGTGTGTG
The DNA here is from genome assembly GCF_963971535.1 of Notolepis coatsorum. Lineage (NCBI taxonomy): Eukaryota > Metazoa > Chordata > Actinopteri > Aulopiformes > Paralepididae > Notolepis > Notolepis coatsorum. The sequence goes on from NC_140165.1 coordinate 224,326,873, forward strand.
TGTGTGTGTGTGTGTGTGTGTGTGTGAGATATAGAGAGAGAGGGGGGTGAGAGAGAAGGGAAGGGGCAAGAGAGAAAAAGAGCTGGGAGAGTGTGTGTGAGAGAGAGAGGGGGGGGTGTGTGCGATTACTCAGCCCTTGTGTGGGTGAATGTAACAAGTTCCTAACATTTTCTTTCCCCTATTATTTCATGTACACTTTATTCATTGTTTTAATGAATTTTCTTTCTTTAAGTTATTTTGTGCATCACTCTGTTTTATATTTGATGCAAATTTGCAATGCATGAGGGTCATCCTTTTGTGTTAAATGACTGCATAACGAAAGCATTTGTTGACTCGCATGTTGATAAGAGAGTATTAAAACTTGGAACTTGAAAAAGATCCGTTTAAGGTAGAACATTTTTATTAATTTGTGATTAATCGCGAGTTAACTATGGACAATCATGCGATTAATCGTGTTAAATATTTTAATCGATTGACAGCACTAATATATACATATAGAAATACGGGATTTAGCGTCTACCCATCTCCCTCCTCCTCCATCTCTTCCCCCACCTTCCCTCCTGCTACTTCACCTATTCCACCTCCTCCTCATTTGTACGTTTTGCGTTACATACGGCTGTCCTTAAGAATGCTACATGCTTGGACTCTGGTCCCTCAATATTATATATAACGTGCTGGAGAAACTCCCATGCATGAACAAACTGCCTGGGGTACTTTATGTCAAATACATAAAATGCTTTAAAACACGTATCAACTGCCCCGAGCATTGTGCTTTCAGGGTGTGCCCGACCTGCATAGATCACGAATGCCTGAGCACAACATGTGTGTGGTTCTCCCAGCACCAAAACCGAGGGAGAGGGTCTTGCCTGCTGGAGGTACTCCACCATATTTGTCCCAACCTAAAATAAGCAAAGAAAGAATGTTAAATACAGGTGAATCTTGGGTTGACAGTAGCCCCTTTCGTGACTGCGGTTTGCAAGCCTGGGGCTTTTGTGACCGCAGTCACTTGCTGGTGTGCCGCAACGAGTTTAAAAAAGAACTACCAAGCGTGATCGGGGGGCTGGGGGTCGGTCAAAAATATATCAGATATGAATTTCAATACCCAGCGTACAATATGGGTTTAACACAGCTTTACAGTGGGGTCTGGAAGCTCGGAGTTGCTAATAAACAGTTTAAAACATTGTTCGAAAGCGAGTGGTACTTACAGAGCGAGCCGTGTATTTCTGCCATTGGTGTCACCGCGCATGCGCACCAGCATTTCACCAGGCATTTGGCTGCCTGGTGCGCATGCGCGGTGACACCAATGCGCGGTGACACCAATTTCCTAAGCAACTCCGAGCTTCCAGACCCCACTGTAAAGCTGTGTTAAACCCATATTGTACGCTGGGTATCTTTGAAATTCATATCTGATATATTTTTGACCGACCCCCAGCCCCCCGATCACGCTTGGTAGTTCTTTTTTAAACTCGTCGCGGCACACCAGCAAGTGACTGCGGTCACAAAAGCCCCAGGCTTGCAAACCGCAGTCACGAAAGGGGCTAGGTTGACAGCAAATCATAAGCAAGATAACAGGTTTATACCAACTATACAAGGGAGCCAAATTAAATCAAGTTCGTTTTTTTTCTCATGCCAATGGAACGTGCAATGACATTTTGGAGGGCTCAAAACAGTGGTTTTAACTCGTCTTTGTAAATGAGGGAAACCTCAATGCCTTTCGAGTTTAAATAGAGGTTATGGGGGCCATAGCCCGATCAGGCTACAGATGTCTTCGTCAACCTTATAGCCTGACAACTTTGGTGCACCAACATCCTTCTTAGGCTACATAGCAACATTTCCCCAATTCATAACATGAAATTGTACTTACAGGCTTGAGGTCAACGAAGGCTGACCGGGCCTCTTCGCTGGAGTGCCGCCTACATTTTTTGTTGAGCCTATATACCGTCTGTGGGAACATGTCGGGTAGCAGCCTGAGGGCCAGTTCCCCTTTGACATCTGTAGGTGAACAACAGAAAGTGTCAGAATGTTGTGGCCGGCACTCAATTGGTAATAATTTAAGACCTTTTCAAACAAACAAACAAATAAAACGACTGGAAAAAAAAGATAACCAGAGTATTATTATCACAATTCATCAACTGAAATTGGCAAAAGCTACAACAAATGCAGATCTACAACCTGGAAGAGAAGCCATTTCCTATTTCGCAACTCAAGAGAAGGAATCGCTATAACTTACCCAGTGTCATGTCATCGACAGGAAGGGGGAGTTTCCCATCTTGTCTCGCCAGCTGCAGGACTTTCTCTGCATATTCCGTCACCCATGTCTCAAACAACTTTGGTGCAGCCTCGCCATGCAGCACCAAGAAGTCCTGCGATATCTAAAAAAGATTTAGTTTGAAAGAAATTAGTGCCGTCAGGCGATTAAAAAAAATCTAATTAATTACAGGATTTGTAATTAATTAATCTAATTAACGCGATAAACTGACAGCCCTAAAAGAAATGTTATGTGACAGCTGATATTTTAAAGGCTAGTTCAACTCATTTAGATAAGTAGATGGGGAAATTAGGGTCAGGTTAAAAATACCATTATGAATTATCATTGTAGATGCAATATGTTACAGTAGATCCATACCATGCCTGGGCTGGTGAGGCGAGGGTACTCCGTAATGACCTCTTCTATGTCCTTGGAGTGATTTCCCCGAATCCACTTGGCTCTGTAGAGGACGGTGTCCTTCATGTACTCCTGAACTTGAGTGAAGGGCTCCAGGTTATGTTTCAGCCACTCCCTTTGCTGCTGGGCCCTTTCTTCTGGCAGGGTTGATTCTATAGAAACATATATACAACACATTGTAAATTAACTATCTAAAAATTATCTCCGATTTCGTAACCCATTTTCACCAGTAGGACTTAGCACATTATTACAATCAGATCCTTTCCCTCCAGTCAGGCGCCCCGGCTGACCGAAGGGAGGTGCTATTGCCCAGCATTGTTGCATGTTTTGGTGAGGGGTTCAACAAGGTATATTAAACGAGGTAAAGTCAGAAATCAGCCATTTTTGCTCCATGGAGCCCCCCTTGAGGATTCATGTGCAGTAAGCTCCCCCTGGTGAAGAATATAGTTACCCCCTGGGGACACAGGAAAACATGGCCCTTTTTGCCGACCAGGTATTACCTGGTATGTATGCCCTGGGTGGCTCGTTGGCTTCAGGCATTCGCTGTCTGGACCCAGAACCCCGCCTCTTTCGGACATTCCGAAGCCTTTCTTCAATGAATCCAGTAGCTGGATAGTAGAAAGGTTTGCCATTCTTCATTCCCTTCCGGCCTTTGATGCACCATATGTCCTGGAAACGATAAGACAAGATAGAACTCTGTCACCCTTTGCAATGTTATGCTTAAATTATGGAAAACGTCCTGTACCTGAAACAAAGAGCAGGGAGGGGGGGGGGATAAAATGCATCAACCCTGTACCTGGAGTACAATCAAATTGGATCTGATTGATTTTCGTGCAGGAATGGAAAGTTTTGTATTGTAAAATGCCATACATTTTTTACAGCTATTTACAAACACAACACAAAATACTATACTTTATACTTATAGCACATGCATGATCCTGGTCTCTTTTGAAAGATTACATTCTGAAGTTTATGATACAATAAAGAAAACTCACTTTTAGTGCTACTGAAATAGAGCAACATAGGTCTGAACTTGAGTTGTAGAAAAACTTGTTACTCAACGGGTTAACATTGGGTGTCCTGTATGTGAGGCGAGAGAAAAATTACTCCTTATTTTCTACTAATATTACTACTCATCAAATGTTCCATTTCTCTATGAACTAGCCTGGAGGAAGAAAACTTACATAGCCACGGTCTGATCCATCGTTTAATGATGGGAATGTCCGCACCAAGGATTCTGCCAGAGCCTCTTTTATGTCCATGGTTGGCCTGTAAACATAGATCGAAACATTTTACCAGTCCTGGTATAACATAAAGCACAAATATAATGACTTGCTATAGATCAGAATGATAGGATAAAAAAATATAATAATAATAATAATAATAATAATAATAATAATAATAATAATAATAATAATAATAATAATAATAATAATAATAATAATAATAATAATAATAATAATAATAATAATAATAATAATAATAATAATAATAATAATAATAATAATAATAATAATAATAATAATAATAATAATAATAATAATAATAATAATAATAATAATAATAATACATAATAATACATAATAATACATAATAATAATACATAAAATCAATATTAATTAATAAAACAATTTAATAATAATAATAATTATTAAATAAATAATTAAATACATATGATTTATTATTTATTATTATATTATAAATAATTAAATAAATATTATTTATTATTTATTATTATATTATAAATAAATAAAATAAATAAAAATAAAAAAAAGCTATAGGCCTACAAGCCAAATTACATTATGAAACTCTCATTTGGGGGTCATTTTTAGCGGACGCTTTAGCTCTAAATGAGTCAAGTTATGCCTCCTAATCAACTCTAGACTTGACGTACCTCTCTCCAAACTTTTGGATCAGCAAATCCACCAGTATTTTGACCATGGCAATTCTTTTCTTTCCGAAGATGGAATCACCTTTATCCAGGCTCTCCAGAATTTGCCCGCCATTGGGAGCGGCAGAAAGAGCCGCTACGATATCCTGCAGAGACATGACAGAAACATGACAGCTGTTAAGGATGTGCTGTAGTACCATCAACCAATTTAACTCTGGCAGCATACAGATTTCTTCCTTGTGATGTACTAGCGGCATGTCTATGCGGTGTAGCCTACACATCTGAAGTTGTTGCCTCACGCCAAAAACACAGGGGATAGGCGGGAGCCTAGGCTGAGAACCCGTTCAAGGACTTCAGATTTCGGACGTGTCACAAATCAAGGGTCAACATTTGATATTTAAAAACATTACCCTAGTCAAATATTAGCTAAATAAAATACTGACAAGAGTATAGATGAGTTAGTTTAAGTATTGAAGTTCTGAGATATGTACTGGCTCCAAGTGCTTCCAGATCCATCCATGCTTCTTGAACAACTTACAAATAGTGGAACCGGTCGTAGAATCACAATCTGGTCTGCTGCCCTCGATTCCTCTACGGTGGAGACCTCCTGGCTTGATCCAGAAGCTGCAGATTCCTCCATGGGGGATATGGTAGCAACAAGGCTTGTTGCAGGTGGCTCAGCATTCGAAGCCTTTTGCAGCAAAGAAAGGTTATCAGCTTAGAGGCATTTTAGGTTAAAGTGAGTTGTTGTGTACAGATACAAAATATATTTGCAGTCAGCAGTGTCGTTTTCCATTTAACCGATTGACACCCAAGATGGCCAATAGCCTACACACATGGAAACATTTAAATACTGGTGAAGATTTATTTTGTCATAGGGTTTAAAGTGGTTAGTGTTTAGTTGTAGAACCATTTTAATTAAACACATTCTTACTTACAACAATTAATGTCATCTCAGTAGTCCAAGGAGTTTCCCCATCCCAGCAGTCCAACAATGTATCTCAGTCATCGAAGAGTTGTAGCAGAGTAAGGCAGTCCACAGCATGAAACTAAAGACTAACTATTCAAAATATGTTCGGAATATATACTGTAGGCTATCACTGTGTTTCTAGTAATTCAAGGCAGTGTTTCTTTCCTGATTTTTTTCCTCACTATTTACAAGTGGCAGTGGCCATTCAGATGGCCATTCACAGTCTAAAAACGTCTATAGCGCAGAGAGATGAATACAGTGTCAACATCTCTGTATGACTGGACTGCATGTAGTGGGTGATGATCAATCAGCTCTTTCACATCGATAGCCAACAAATCTTTGGTTTGGATCACACTGTAAGCAAAGAAATGCTTCTCAAACCCCATTGTCTCCCACCTCTGAACAACTAGCTTTACAGATGGCTCTAAAACCAAAATGGCTTTAATAAGCCCAAACTGAGGCTCTCCATCTTGGTCATAGGACATAAACACTGTCATGCCTGGTCTGTATGTTGTACCCTTAACAGTGACCCTGGCCGGTACATACAATTCAGCGAAAAGGGGGATTCCTGTGAGACCACTTTGAATTTCATTATAGCCTTCAAAATGAGCCAGAAAGGTAGTATACCCTGGACCAATTTCTGTGTTGTGGCTTAACACAGACCCACACATGAAACTGTAGCATTGCATTATCTGATGTCGATAAGCCATGGTTTTGCTAATGTTGCGTAAGTTGCAAGTGACATGACTGACTTGTTTGAAGAATCCATGTCTTGCCTCAAAGCGCATTACCCACAAATGGATCAATGGTCCAAGTGTTCGAATTGCTTTTGGATAATGAAGCATGAAATGGTGTTTTTGGCGCAAATGCAGAGCAAATAGATCCAGGAAAAGAGAGTGATGCTCTTCAATGATTTTACTCAGGTACTGTGTTGCTGCATGAGTAACAGATGGAGAGAAGATGATCTCCATGCACATTAATAGGAGTAGGAGAAGTTCCCATTCCTTATTGTCTGTAGGGATAAGGTCACCGATCATTACTGGAAGTAACCTTAGTAGACACCACATCTGAGCTGCAGACTGATGCAGAGCGCTTCCAAGGTTCTTTAAATCATTCTTACTTATTACAGAGGGCTTGTTTCCCACATCACAAAATCCATAATCAAAGCTGGTGATACGATAGTTTAGCTTATCTAGTGAGATAAGCTTTTGTTCTATGAGTGCATTTAACACAAGTTTAAATTCGTATGGCCCTACCCCTTCGAGGATGTCATGCATTATGTCTAGTGCCATATTGTCTGTAACATGATAAAAAGACAGACTGTTGAGGACACTGTCTCTTTTAAGGCCTGTCTGAGAGGGGTTGTCTGTCCGTAAATCCTCTGCGTGAGTATTCACATCTCGGGACAGCGTATCGTCTACCTGTGTCTGTACTTTCAAGACATCTCTGTGTATTTTGCATAAACGGCACACATGGTTCCCCGAAAAACTCTCTATGTAACCAAGTATTGCGTTCAATCCTAAATTGTCTCCCACTACCTGAACAACGGCGAATTTGACAACGCCTTGGAAGCTAGGCGTGTTAACAGTTATGCCATCCCTCTCAAGACACTTTAGTTCTTCCACAATAGGGCGCAACACTGCATCAATGCCATAGGTTTTTGCATCATCTGATTTATAGACTGCCAACAAGAAGTGTGACTGCAAATTGGATAGGATGTCTGGTGGCAAACTCTTCAAGATAAAATATATAAATCCTAACTTGTGAACCCCAGTCTTTGACCCGAGGGGGTTCACAGTTTCACAATCATCATTGTATAACAGCAATGGGATTGACACCTCTTTCAAAAAGAGTGGATGATTTTTACAGAAATCTCCATCAAATATATCCTGAAGAGCATCACTCTCTCTCTGTTGCCATTCCATCATGGCCTGTAAAACACCAGGAAGCTCCAGTATCTTGACCAGAAGACGCTTTAGTGGAATACGCTGAAAGGTATCAGTCAGAGCAACTTGTCGAACGGTGCCAGTGGCAGAGTATCTCCGCTGTACAAAGGTTTGGTTATCGGAGAAACACTCCTCAATTGGCTGGATGAAGTTCCCAGAGTTAGTAAAATACCTAATCTGTTTAGGTGCTGAACGTGCTGAACGTGCTGTATCCAACCAACTTACTGCTTATCTCTTACAGAATGACCTCCTAGACCCCAATCAGTCTGGCTTCCGGACTGGCCACTCCACAGAAACGGCCCTCATTGCGGTCACAGAGGCACTTCACTTAGCAAAAGCGAAAGGCCTCTCCTCTGTCCTGATTCTCCTAGATCTATCTGCAGCCTTCGACACAGTCAACCATCAGATCCTCCTCGCGGCCCTCGCAGGAATGGGAGTGGCTGGATCTGCGCTGACATGGCTGACATCATACCTCAACGACCGCTCCTACCAAGTGTCATGGAGAGGGACTCTGTCGGCCACCCGCCCCCTCCGGACGGGTGTCCCCCAGGGCTCGGTCCTAGGACCCCTTCTCTTCTCCCTCTACACTAAATCACTGGGTAACATTATCACGTCTCATGGCTTCTCATATCATTGTTATGCCGATGATACTCAACTCTTCCTCTCCTTCCCTCCCTCAGATATCCACGTCTCTGAGCGGATCTCGGCCTGTCTGTCCGACATCTCCGCCTGGATGACGACCAACCACCTCAAACTGAACCTAAGCAAAACAGAATTGCTCCACCTGCCGGCCAAATCCTCCCCCCTGACCGACCTCTCCATCACAGTCGAGAATGCAGCTGTGACCGCGTCCCCGACCGCCAAGAACCTTGGTGTTGTCCTCGACGACCAGTTGAACTTCTCTGCTCACATCGCAGCGACAACCAGAACCTGCAGATTCCTCCTGAGCAACGTCAGAAGGATACGCCCCTTCCTGACAAAAGAAGCCACCCAACTCCTCATCCAATCAACAGTCATCTCCCGCCTCGACTACTGCAACGCACTGCTAGCTGGCCTCCCGGCCACTGCCACCAAGCCTCTTCAACTCATTCAAAACGCAGCGGCCCGCCTGATATCAAACCTACCGAAGTCGGCCCATGTCACCCCACTTCTTAGGGACCTGCACTGGCTCCCCATTGCTGCACGTATCCGCTTCAAGGCCCTCGACCTAGCATACCGTGCAGCAAAGGGAACCGCTCCCGCCTACCTCCGGTCAATGGTCTCTAACTACACACCCTCAAGACCCCTACGCTCTGCATCTTCTGGCCGCCTCAGACCTACTCCTATCCAAGCTCCCGGAGGGTCATCAAAGAGAAGCCGCCTATTCTCAGTCCTTGCCCCACAATGGTGGAATGAACTACCCATCCCAGTTAGGACAGCCGAATCCCGTCCAATCTTTCGCCGTCGACTAAAGACTCACTTCTTCAACCATTATCTGAAATGATCCAAAAAAAAAAAAAAAAAAAAAAAATCTAACCCTGACTAACCTTACTGTCATGCACTTGTCCTAATAAACTAACCTACACTGTAACACGCAACACTTGATGAACATTGTTACTCAGCTGATAGAGTTGTACCCTTCTTGCTGTCTTGTCGTACAGAACTTGTAAGTCGCTTTGGATAAAAGCGTCAGCTAAATGACTAAATGTAAATGTAAATGTTATAGTCTGTCTCCAGACCCTCGAAAGGGTTAGCTGCATCTAAAAAGTCCTGCCTGAGCTCCTCTACCTGTGGGTTTTGATCATGCCCAAACTGACTGAAAAGCGACATGGTCTTTGTTTGTAGTCTGCTCACTAAATCTCCAATTAAACTTGAGGTTTGCTGAACCACAACATTTATATTTGTAAAGGTCTGGGAAGATTTTGATCTAAGATGAGCTATAAAATGGGCTACTCTCTCTGTGATTCCCTCTTGCTCTAGTTCGTCCCATTCATCATCATTATCTTCATCTTCCGCCATTTGTTCACCCTCAACTTGCCGTACTAGCTCTTCAGCATTGAAAGTATTAGCAGCCTGATTTGGTACGTTAGGTGGCTGGGCCAGGGCCTGGTTATCGTTATGTTCTCCTTGCAAGTGCTTTCTGTAAGACCGAATGAAAGAAAATGTTCTGCTACAAACTCCCTCACAACATTGGAAATAAGTGGATGAAGCGTTTATATTGTGTGCTACTCGTAAATGTGAAAAGAGAGACTTGGCATCACCAGGAATGAGCCTTTTGCATTTAAAGCATGTATACGCCATCTGCCTTGATGTTAGAACACTTAGTGATCACTTACAAATTCTCTGTAAAGTTTTGAAAACTTGAGCCTGGGGCCTATTTTGGGGATGAGGTTCCGGATTGTTTCGCCATCTAAAAGGTGAAACGCCTCCTCATCGATATCTTGATCTGAAAGACAAAGACAGAAAACAAAAATACTTTTACAGTAATTTCAGTGCCATCCAGTGGCAGCTAACTCCAACAGAGGACCAGGCTGGCAGGACCAGATAACCAAGATGAAGAACAGAATAATGTGTGTGTGCCTGCATGTGTGTTGAAACCCTATACAATACTGCTTTGTCATGGAAACATTTTCATGGTCAAGAAAGTAAAAATTCTCACCTTTAAAACTGTCTGTGAGCTCTGGCAATTGCCACTCAATAAGCTTTTCTGCAACAAAGCTGTCCATCAAGACTGGCCTGAAACAAAAGAGAAAGCAATGTGGAAATGAACACATCTGCAATTAATTAATGCCTTATGCGTGCCCAAGTACTCAGCCACGTGTGAACGATAGGCCAAGTATACTTGCTGACATAGCAGCCTAGAATATTTAGCACTGATTTCAGGTGTAAAAAGCCTCACCACATGTCTGGCTTCCGCAGTCTACTGCTTAATTTAGTATAGGATGTTGTAAATTGATGCCCGAATCGCGGGACATTAGAGAGATGATGGAAATGTAGACCTCAAAATGGCGCAAAATGGCGCTAAATCTCAGTATGTAGCTAGCTAGCGAACCAGCTATGTCACCGCATTGAGAGGACAACAGCTTTATTACACACATATGGTTAATAAAGATATCAATCATATAACGTTACACAGCTATAGATAGTCTCCAGTTAATCTGGTATCATTACAACCCAAAACACGGTAAAATTAGCAATAACAGTAACGTTACTAGTACTGGTTAACTAGGCCTAGCTACTAGCCAGAACCTTTGTAATACTCATAGACTTGGTCACTTTCGGTAGCATGCTTGAACGGTAATGATTTATGTGTCGTGTCGTGTCGTGTGGCTTATTTATTAATAGAGGTTACCACATATTTTTACAAGGTTAGAGATGAACCGATTATAGAAATGAGTAGCTAAGTTGCAACTTGCGGTGGATAGCTAGCTAGCTAGCTAGCTGATGACGCGACAGATAGCTGTGAAGAGCTAGCTAATTTAGTTCCACAACGTTCACAGTGCATGGTTAACACGACGCAATAGGCACAATGGATGGGTTGAGATATAAATACTGTGCTAACGAAACAGATCTTACCTTGAGTCAGTGAAGTATTTTCCGTGATCGTGAAGAGGGTTTGTTGAACTGTGTTGACTGTGAACGTGGGACCGTGTTGACTGTGAACGTGAACGTGACCCTCTGACTGACTGGAACAAAAGGCATGTACTGTGGGAAGTTGAAGGAAGAGGCGAATCAATAACGCGCGTGACAGGTCCTTCAGTGACTTCCTACTTTATTCAATCACAGAATCAACCACGTACACACACCTACTACTCCCCTATATCCCCTCCCCTGTGACGCGTCAACTCTGGCGTGAATGACTCCCATAATGTGACACCACACAGGCCCCCCCCGAACACCCAGAGTAGACATACCCTGCAACCCCAACCCATACCAAAAAAAAAAAAAAAAAAAAAAAAAAAAAAAAAAAAACCCAAAGTACTCAGCCCCTCGTAGGAGGCCTGACTACCCGACCATAACGACTGCGCTTAACAGTCAGGGGGGAAGGGGGAAGGGCACGAGCCGGCGGCCGTCCGCGCCGGCGGCGAGGCTGGACTGGGGGAGAGTCCGGGTCTGCTGCCGGGGTAGAGGCAGACATGGGCCGCAAACTTGCGGCAGGAGTGGGGTTGGGTGGACGGCCGCGCCGTCGGGGCTGAGCCAGCTCCACCGGCCCGACCGGGTCCACGTGTGCAGGCTTCAAACGGTCCACCGATATCCGCTCCTGAAGCCCCCCTCTGTCCACCATAAAGCTCTTGGGTCCCGCTTCCAGGACCCGGAAGGGCCCATCGTATGGAGCCTGGAGTGGAGATCGGTGGGCATCGCGGCGGATGAACACGTACGGGGCTGACATCAAGTCCTTGGGGATGTAGGACAGGGGAAGACAGTGATGTGCGGGCACGGGAGCGAAAGTGCTGGCGGCGTCTCGGATGGCCAAGCGATGAGTCGCAGCTGACCAGGGGGCTGTGGCACCTGGGAGGAACTCCCCAGGGACTCTCAGCGGCTGACCCAACACGAGCTCAGCCGAAGAAGACTGCAGATCCTCCTTTGGGGCCGAGCGCAGGCCTAGCATGACCCACGGCAAACGGTCAACCCAATTACTGTCCGTAAGAGCCGCCCGGAGAGCAGCCTTCATAGTGCGGTGGAAACGCTCACAGAGACCATTTGCCTGCGGGTTGTATGCCACGGTGCGGTGGAGTTTCACCCCCAAACTCTCCGCCACGGCGCTCCACAACTCTGACGTGAACTGGGGCCCTCTGTCCGAAGTTAGATCCGCAGGGGTACCGAAACGGGCCACCCAGGTGGAGATGAACGCCCGAGCCACGTCCGCCGATGTAGTGGATGACAGGGGCACAGCCTCCGGCCACCTGGTGGTCCTGTCCACCATGGTCAGCAGGTGAGTGAACCCCTGGGAGGGGGGCAGCGGGCCCACCAGGTCCACGTTAACATGATCGAACCGTCTCTCCGGGATGAGAAATGGCCCCAGCGGGGCCTTAGTGTGCCGATGCACCTTGGCGCGCTGGCACGCTACACAAGAGGCAGCCCACCCCTTGACGTCCTTCCTGAGGCCCGGCCAGACGAACCTAGCCCCCACCAGCTTAACTGATGCCTTCACCCCCGGGTGCGACAAAGCATGTATAGCATCGTAAATGCGGCGGCGCCAGCCAGCGGGGACCATCGGGCGAGGTCGGCCTGTGGAAACATCGCAGAGGAGCGTGGCCTTACTGTCCTGGAACACCACATCCTCCAGTCTCAGTCCTGTCGTGGCTGTCCTGAATGCCTGGATGTCCATGTCCGTGCACTGGTCAACTGCCATGGCTGCGTAGTCCACACCCAGGTGCACAGTGTTGACCCGCACTCTGGAGAGGCAGTCAGCCACCAGGTTGTCCTTGCCCGCCACATGCTGCAGGTCCGTGGTAAATTCCGAAATGGCGGACAGTTGGCGCTGCTGCCGTGCCGACCATGGTTCCGTGGTCTTAGCCATGGCAAAGGTCAGAGGCTTGTGGTCCACGAAAGCGGTGAACTCCCGGCCCTCCAACAGGAACCTAAAATGATGCGTGGCGAGGAAAAGGGCCAGCAGCTCCCTGTCAAACGTGCTGTATTTCCTCTCATTGTCCCGCAGTGTCCTGCTGAAAAAGGCCAGAGGCTGCCAGGCGCCAGCCACCCACTGATCACACACCGCCCCCACAGCATAGTCCGAGGCATCGGTCGTGAGGGCTATTGGAGCGGCCGGGTACGGGTGTGCCAGCATAGTAGCGTTAGCGAGAGCAGCCTTAGCACTATCAAACGCCTGGACCCTCTCAGGGGACCAGTCCACCTCCTGATTGTCCTTCTTGCCCCTTAGTGCCTCGTACAGGGGGTGCATCAAGAGAGCCGCTCCTGGTATGAATCGGTTATAAAAATTGACCATACCGAGGAACTCCTGTAGGGGCTTGATGGTGCGAGGACGTGGGAAGGCAGTGATCGCCTCCACCTTGGTGGGCAGAGGCACAGCTCCCTGTGAAGAGATGTGATGGCCCAGGAAGTCTATGTCTGGCCGGCCGAACTGACACTTGGCTGGGTTAACAATCAGCCCATGTTCATTCAGCCGCTGAAACAGCTGTCGGAGGTGCAAACAATGCTCCTCAGCAGATGTGCTGGCCACCAGGATGTCGTCTAAATACACAAACAAAAACGACAACCCTCGCAGCACAGAGTCCATCAACCGCTGGAAGGTCTGCGCTGCCCCCTTGAGTCCAAAAGGCATCCTTAAAAACTCGAAAAGTCCAAACGGGGTAATAACGGCGGTCTTGGGCACGTCTCTGGGATGGACTGGCACCTGGTGGTAGCCCCGCACCAAATCCACCTTGGAGAAAATGGTGGTCCCGGCCAGGTGAACAGAAAAGTCCTGGATGTGCGGGACAGGGTAGCGGTCATGATCCGTGGCACTATTGAGGCGCCGGAAATCTCCACACGGGCGCCACTTCCCATCAGCCTTCGGAACCATATGCAAAGGCGAGGCCCACGGGCTGTCGGAGCGCCGCACAATGCCGAGCTGCTCCATTGTGTCAAACTCCCCTTTAGCGATGGCCAGTTTAGCGGCGTCAAGGCGGCGTGCGCGCGCGAAAACTGGCGGACCGGCCGTGGGGATATAATGCTCCACCCCATGTTTTGCGACCATAGCAGAAAACGTGGGCACAGTCAGAGCGGGGAAATCAGCGAGAAGCCGCTGGTACACGTCCCCCGTGGCGAGGATGTTGGCGAGGGCGAGCCGGCCCCCCCCCCCCAGAGTGCAGGGGTAAGTGGCAAATGACACTGCGTCAATTAAGCGACGGTTCGCCACATCCACCAAAAGTCTATGAGCACATAAAAAATCCGCGCCCAGTATAGGCATTGACACAGAAGCGATTACAAAATCCCAATTAAAAGCATGTCCACTGAAACAAACAGTCACTGACCTGGTGCAGAAGGTGCGAATCGGAGTTCCATTGGCGGCGTCCAGCGGGGGGCCGTGACTGCCACTCAAGCCGTCCGCAGCTGAAGCTGGCAGGATACTCCGCTGGGCTCCCGAATCCACCAGCAAGCGCCTACTGGACAACGTGTCCTCAATGAACAGCAGCCTCGTCGTATCGCCAGCACTCACAGCTGCTAATGAGCGCCGGCTCTGGCATTTCCCTGGCCGGAAAAAGAGCAAGGCTGCTCACATCGCCTGGCTTTGGCACCATAACGCCGATGAAAAAAACAAAGTTCATTCTCCCTCCGGCGATCCGATACCGCAGCTCCCGTCATCTCCCCCGCCGGCAGCGCAGCGTTAACGTTAACGCTGTAGTGGCGGGTTGCCAGCAATATCCTGTCAGCCTCTTCTGCCATCCCCCGATAATCCTTGGCTCTCACGAGCGGCGAGCTGGCCAAGGCAGTGCGTACTGGAGGTGGGAGCTGACGCAGAAATAACTGTATAAACAAAAATGATGCGTCACCTGAGCCGAGCAACGCCAACATGTTCTCCATGAGCTCGGTTGGTTTACTGTCACCTAAACCGTTCAGTGACAACAGGCGCTCCGCCCGCTCCGTATCTGACAGCTGAAACAGCCGTAACAGCTGTTGTTTGAGAGCGGCGTATTTCCCCATGGCCGGCGGCTCTCGTAAAAATCCCATGACGCGACGGGTGGTCTGTGCATCCAATGCAGCGACGACATGATAGTATTTCGTGTCGTCCACTGTGACACCTCGCAGATGGAATTGAGCCTCGACATGTTGGAACCATGGGTCCGGGTCGTGCTGCCAAAACTCGGGCAACTTGACAGACACCGCAGCCGCCACCGCAGCGGGCCGAACAGCGTTTTCTTCGTTATCACTCATAATAATAATAACAATAACAATAATAATCCAACGATCAAGGTCACCAATGTGGGAAGTTGAAGGAAGAGGCGAATCAATAACGCGCGTGACAGGTCCTTCAGTGACTTCCTACTTTATTCAATCACAGAATCAACCACGTACACACACCTACTACTCCCCTATATCCCCTCCCCTGTGACGCGTCAACTCTGGCGTGAAAGACTCCCATAATGTGACACCACAGTACGATAGTTCCCAGTGGGGGAGGGGTGTAGCTTTGCAGATCCCGGCGGAAACACCCAGCTCTCTGACCCAACACATGGGTTATGTCTCAGAAAATTTACCCATAATTATTATAACTCACAAATTGGGTCAACATTGGGTCAAAATTAAATCTCAATAACCCAAATAATGGTTATGCTCAGAGAATTAACCCATAATTTTAACCCAACACGATTAACCAAGAAATTGGGTTATAGAATTGACCCATCTGTTTTTAGTGTGTTAGCCCATGATGCAGAAGTACTGGCTAACTGAAGATGTTGCTGGAGAAACCAGGATAGTGAAATATTTACAGTTTAGACAGTTTAGCTACTGGGAGTGACGTATGTGGCGTGTGAAGGGGGACGAGGCGGGGCATGCCAGGTGGTAGACCAGGAAGAGCTCGTCACGATTATCGTGGTAATTGTAATGCAGGAAGTGTTGGCCAAGATCGATCAACTAAATCAGATACTCACAGATGATATGAAATGCTGAGAATATAGTATCGGTAGTATAATAAACCGGCTACCAGTACTACACGCCAGGCCCTGACTTGGAATCCCCAGGGGAAGCGGAAGAGAGAGCGGCCTAAGAACACCTGGAAGCGGGACACTGAGGCGGAGCTCAAGAGATAAGGAACTAGCTGGGAGAGGCAGAAAGGACAGCCCAAAGCCGTGTTGGATGGAGAAAAGTCGTAGATGGCCTATGCTCCATTGGGAGAGATGGGCCTAAGTAAGTAAGTAAGTAAGTAAGTAAGTAAGTAAGTAAGTAAGTAAGTAAGTAAGTAAGTAAGTAAGTAAGTAAGTAAGTAAGTAAGTAAGTAAGTAAGTAAGTAAGTAAGTAAGTAAGTAAGTAAGTAAGTAAGTAAGTAAGTAAGTAAGTAAGTAAGTATATTATAATATAGTATAGTATATACAATCGATTGCCTTAAGATGGTAGGAAATATAAAGTTGTCTTTCTCATGGGAATAGGCTACACCTGCGAGATTGTGTGGGTGAGAACGAGAGGCGAGGGCATGTGAGGGGAGCCTTGCTGGCCGGGGTGAGAGGTAGAGGCAGTGAAATGCTGGAAGGCGCTGGTGCCGAGGCGATGAGGGGAGAGGTGGTAAGAGCAGAAGAGGGTGGTAGGAGTGTGGTAGAGTAGTAGTGTACTGTAGTAGGGCCGAGATACTGTTGCAAAGCTAGAGCAATTCTGCATGCACCAGAGTGGAATGGCTAGGAATGCAAAGCTCAATATTACAGAAGTATCTGGCAATGACAGGAGAACTACAGTAACAACATGCATGCTAAATGGAACGTTGATAGCTTCAATGGTGATTGCACGTAATGGCGATGGCAGACAAGCATGGGTGATGGTTGATAGCTTAATGATAATAATACCAACAGATAGTAATGGGTGAGAATACACCTGTATGATTAACATGAATGGAATATGAATTTGAATATGAAATTGCGCCATGATGACTGAGTGTATTCGGCTTCCAGAATACGTCTTGTGATGAAGGGGTAAGAATTCCCAAGGTCGAGCTTAAAAGGGAGGGGGGATATGATGCCGGACTGGGGAGTGACTGTGAGGGATCAGACTAGCTGATTGCTTCAGGACTGCTGCATAGCGGGAGGGGTTTAGCGAGGCATGTGCCTGCAGTAGGGCAGGTAGACAGGTAGGAGCAGGTACATAGGGACCGGGATAAATAGTTGTGCGTGCGGCATGGTACTGGCTTCCTCATAAATTAATTAATATAATACCAAACCGTTCAAGAAATCTGAACCAAATTACAGTCATATTGAGGCTGGATTTTGTTCTTGCTGTTGGATTTGTCACTATGATGTATTGTTGTGTTATTTCCTATAAATGTGTTTGTGACCTATTGAGTTTTCTCTTGAATACACAGTGGTAAACATAGAAGGGGGAACAATTGAGCACGGGATAATCAATCAAAACGGACAAAAAATGTGTAATTCCTCAAGCTAGAGTGTTTTTCTCCATAAAAAGGACACGTAAAGTACAGAGCACGACATGGTAGCGAGATCCAGAATCCTTAGACGAGGAGGTCAAGTGAATCTAAAGTAGTAGAAACTCTAAATGACAGTCAGCTCTCCACAACATTGACGTTTGTTCTATGTGTTGGTAGCGGTTGTGGGTGCAACGCCCCCAGGTTGGAACCAACACTCAGATACAAGGCACCTTACCTTAAAGTTGTGTACCTCATTGTCCGCATGTATACCTCATTGTCTGCATTTTTACAAATTTGTACTTTAGGCTGTACTTTAGATTGTATGTATTGTATATTGTATATTCCTCTTTTACTTACTTTTTAACTAACTTTTTTACTGTATGAAGCACACTCTCAGGGGCTCATACAGAACCAAGCATTTCACCGTAACGTACATGTATTTTATATGTGACAAATAATAAACAAACTTGAACTTGGAACTTGAAGGCTTGATGCGCAACGCCGCACACCTTTATAGAAGACAGCTCTTCAGTGACCCGGTAATGAGACAGGTAATTAAACTAAAAGGAAAAACACATAGCCCCCGCTCTCTGCCCAATGTGTGTCCAGTAGTGTGTGTGTGTGTGTGTCCAGTAGTGTGTGTGTGTGTGTGAACCTGCTGCTGTGAAGGTGGACAGGTGCCCACTTAGTGCTCCGCGTCGCCAGGACAACGCTAAAACTCCAAGGCCACCCACAATGGACCCTGACTCTGAGACGCTGAGCACACGACCCACACTGCTCCACGATACCAGGTCATCTGCATTAGTAGGATGGTTTGGTTTGTGTGGAACTTCAGTGAAGCTTCCACAGACACCGCCCTCAAACTCGCAACATTGTAGGCTACATCATGTACCCCAGGCTCCTCTAAGCACCTGTCAAGCGTGAATAACATTCATGGTGTGTTAATGTGTAATGTTTTTCACTGTGTGGCGAATTTGGATAGAAGCCACTTCCAAACACTTTTTGGTGCTCTAGAAATGCATACTATTACACACTGACTGCATCAAACAACCCGGCCATGCGCCTAATCATGTGGAAAATGAGTCGTGTTTAAAATAGCAAAGGCTACTGACATCCCTGTCCCCTGCCCTCTATTGACCAGATACCTTATATACTGTAGGCTAACTAATTATGAATAAACCTCACACAGGTAGGCATGGGCCGGTTACCGGTTTCACGGTTTACCACGGTTTGAATGCGCTGCGGTGTCAAAACCACAAAAATTACGTTCAGACGGTATAAGTTATGTTTCAAATAAGGAACTTCAGATAATGCCTGTCAGAAATGTCAAATGGAATTCTGGAATAGCTGGGATCGAGTTACCATGGCTAGCTAGTTAGCTGTAAGGGATAATACACAACGTGGTGTGCTGTTATCTGAAAATAATGCCCAATGCACAGGGTGGTAATTAGCTAACGTTAGCCCTTCGCCGCGTGGTTTGCCTGGAAAGTAACGTTAGCTACAGCTTCGTTAGCCTAGCTAACGTTAGCTACATACCTAGTAATCTATACAAAAAGAAAGTTTAATGTGACTGATCTAGTGAGCTAGAATCTGAATATTCCACCCATAAATAGCTAATGTCAAGTATAAATAACATAATGGCCATACCAAACCGTTCGTTTTGATGGGAGCTAGCTAACGTTAGCCAGCTAGCTAGCTTGTAGTACCGGTAATGTGTTGCCAATTGATTTCGGTCGACTAACGTTAGTAAGATTGGCCTACATTCTGTTACATATTCTTAATTATGAAAGTGTAGTGCCGAAGGATAGGAGTCTGAGGTGGGGTGTCGAAAGACAACGCTAAACATTTATTAAACACTCTGTTGACGTTGAGCTTGTTTGCCGACAGAAAAATGCAGACAGGAAAGTAACAAACAATAATTTATGGTCCGTGCGGAACCCTTATCCCGAACACATAGTTCCGTGGGTGAATAATGTTGATCCACCACAAAAGATTAATTGTTTAAAGGTCCCATGTCGCATTATTGCAGTTGAAAATACCATGGGCGAATATACACTGAAATTCGTTGAGGGCAACAAGGCTCTACATGATGATATTGCGGAACTAGCAGTGGAGATGAAAGAGGCTGACAAGGAACTTTTGCACAAGATACTTGATAACAACGAGAAAACAACGGGTTGCTCGAAATCTAACGTTACTCCCGTAGATTTAATATCCGTATAGTGGGATTGGATGAATCAGTCAAATGCACAGACGACTCGTTCCCGACAGTGTTAGCTGAAATTCTAGGTTCAGATACCCTCCCTACAACACCGACAGTGGACCAACGCTACAGAGTCGGCACCCAAGACTACAGCAGCAACAAAGCAAGGGTGATCATTGCTAGCCTGTGTAAAACTGAAATAAGAGACACGATCATCAGGGATGCACGTAAGAAGTGGGGAAAACTGACATACAAAGGGAAACAAGTGTCGTTCTACGAAGATATGTGCAGGAAGGCTATAACTCTACGAGCCCGTTACAAGGATGTGATGTATCAGCTCTATGAGAAAAATCTCCGTCCTATCCTACGTTATCCAGCGAATATTTCCATTGTGGAGGAAAATGGAAAAAGGTTCGGGCTCTGTTCGCCTGAAGTGGCCGAAGAATACATGAAGAAAATACAACGTGGATGACAAGTTTATTCATCTTTTTTTTTTATCTATGTTGGATAACTTTGCTATGGCTCGGACATCAAAAACGGCATCAAACAAGCTTTTGACAAAATTGAGGTACAAATAGTTTAATACGAAACGCTAGACACTAGATTTATAGATTCATGGTTTTGTGCTGGTCATGATCTGATGTCGACATTTTGGAACATTCTGGATTTTTTCGAATGCTCTGTGTCATATTGGAATATACTGGAATACACTGGAATGACATAACTCTATGGCAGGAAGAATGCCCTGGAACATAAACATCAGTTTTCCACAAGTCATGATCGGTGGCTAACTTTCTGGAATACACTGGACTTTTTCAATGAAGGTCCTGGAACAATAACATCGGTATGTGACCTGCACATGATATACCAGATATGGAAGATCAATAAACCTTCATAACGGATTAATGCCCACCCTTGTCGGGGGACGAACTGCATACAAGGATTTAAAAACCTCCTTTTCATCTAGATGTGTAAGCTTGGCAAAGTTATTTAAAAATTTAACCAATTGTTCCCTAATTTTAGGGATTTCTATAATTTAGTTCTAAACATCTTTCTTTCTTTTTCTCTGTTTTCTGAAATGTTCCAACCTATACATGTTAGTAGAAGGTTCAAATGAGTATACTAATTGAGGCATATTTTTCATTTTATTTTATTACATTAACGGGAGAGAGGCTAGGCCACGGGTGACATTCTATTAAATTAGAATTAAAGTTTTAGATCCTATGGCAATTTGCATAGGAAAGTTAAGGATAAATGGCTCATTCTGGGCTAACCGGTGGTGTATGGGAGGGTGGAGTTGTACACAAAGGGGGTGTCAAAGGAACACAGGTACCTTGTACGGCTCTTTGAGGGAGGGGGGTTTAGGGGATTATTTGTATATATGTATGTTTTTAAGCTCGGCTCTCAACGGGACCGCAATAATTGGATATATATCCATTGTGAATTCGTACTCCAGACGCATTACTAACAAGTACACAACAACCTGTATAGATTATGGCTAGTTTGAATATAATGATTTGGAATACTGAGGGAATAAATAAACAACATACACGCAAAAGCGTGCTCACACCGATGAAAAACAAACAGGTTGATGTGGCTCTTCTAAGCGAAATTCACCTTTTAGTGGAAGACAAAGTAATGCTAGCGGACAACATATATCATAACATTAGCCACTCTTCCTTTGGAACGAGATCCCGTGGAGTTGCTATAGTCGCGAAACGGAAGTTGAATATTGAACAACACTGCCATTCCTCTTTCATTCGTCTCTCTTAAACTACGTCATCCCCCGCTAAGGATCACGGAGGATGTAGTAAACACCACATAAGGCTAGGATGCCGTGAATTATGTCCCAGTAGCCACTACAGGATAACCATAGCTAAAATTGTATACAGTAACAGGAAAATAGCGTTGGTAGCGGCAGGGCCGCCTGGGAGAAATGCGAGGCCCTGTGCGAGATTTAAACAGTACATACAGTCAACATATTCTTAAATAATAGCGCTGCCTGAGGCTGGGCATGATACAGTCAACATATAGCAAGAGAGAGAGAGAGAGAGAGAGAGAGAGAGAGAGAGAGAGAGAGAGAGAGAGAGAGAGAGAGAGAGAGAGAGAGAGAGAGAGAGAGGTTGTTCAATATCAAATATCTTATCCAGAGGAGGGAAAATGTCAACAGTCTTTTTTTCTGCACCCGGCTGCATCACGAACCTTTTCGGACTCATACGTTTTCTGCTTTCATTCAACAATAAGCACGTAGGTTTTCCAGTGTCCGCCATTCCTGCAGGCTACAAGCCAATGCTCGGGAATTAACACGGATACGCTCTGCAATTCGGAACTTGTATAGGAAAAAGCCAAATGTTGAGAGCGTGAACATGTGGAACGGATTCCCTCCTCATCCCTCGTCCCTCATCCCTCGTCCCTGTCTGGTGCGGAAACAATCTGAACAGACAAAGACAACAGAGAGAGAGAGAGAGCTCCCGTTCTACAGTCAATATACAGTGTTATCGCTTTGTAACACTGTACAAATTTCTCCACAACACACATGTACAAGTGGCAGTAATGCAGAAAATCCAGCAAGGGAAGAAGCAGTGTAGAAAACAGGTGGAGTTTTTGCCTAGCAATGGGAATGCTTTGGCTGTACTGTGTAGATAGAAGTACACACTCTAGTGTTGATGTCTTTGTTTACAAGGCTTCAGGTATGGTTGCTCTGCTATAAACACAGTAGAGCAGCTGTGTGCACATCCAACCTGTTTTAGGCCAGGTGCAGGATAAAACTAAATGTGACTGAAGGAAAAATTGCATTGAACTGACCGACACAATTGACAACTATAAGCAATGCAATGCTCAAGAGAGAGAGAGAGAGAGAGAGAGAGAGAGAGAGAGAGAGAGAGAGAGAGAGAGAGAGAGGAGAGAGAGAGAGAGAGAGAGAGAGAGAGAGAGAGAGAGAGAGAGAGAGAGAGAAGAGAGAGAGAGAGAGAGCCAGAGAGAGAGAGAGAGAGTAGCAGAGAGAGAGAGAGAGATAGAGAGAGAGAGAGAGAGAGAGAGAGAGAGAGAGAGAGAGAGAGAGAGAGAGAGATGGGTCTGTGGTCCAGCCAGAGAGAGATAAGCAAGACAGCTAAGATGAGCCCCTAAAGGATATTCAACTTTTAATGGAAGAACAAAACAGAAGGCAACATGAATATACATAGATCCAAAAGGACAAAGATCAACACTTAAATCAAAAGAGAAGAGGGTCTATACAAGAGAAAACAAAGTAGCAAGGAGCCAACGGCCGACATCAGCTAAATAGGCTAACTGCAAATAGAGTAGCCAGGTACTGACACCAGGTACACACCGTTAGCTACGACAGCTAGGCGGCCCGTTTGGCTCAATATAACGTTAGCTACGTTAGCTAGCCGGCCCGCTTTGGCTCAATATAACATTAGCTACGACAGCTATCCGGCCCGTTTGGCTCAATATAACGTTAGCTACGTTAGCTAGCCGGCCCGCTTGGCTCAACATAACGTCTACGACAGCTAGCCGGCCCGCTAGCTCAACATAACGTTGGCTACGATAGTTAGCCAGCCCGCTAGCTCAACATAACATTAGCTACGATAGCTAGCCGGCCCGCTAGCTCAACATAAGGTTAGCTACGATAGCTAGCCGGCCCGCTGGTCCAACAGAATGTCAGCTACGATAGCTAGCCGGCCCGCTGGCTCCACATAACGTTAGCCAACATAACGTTAGCCATGATAGCTAGCCGGCCCGAGAGAGAGAGAGAGAGAGAGAGAGATATCTCCACGGCGGGAATAGAATAGAGTGCATTAAAAACTCACCAAACGTCCAAGAGGATGGAGACAACCGCGTGGAGTTGACGAAGTTCATCTGCCGAACGACCGTCCTCTTCATCTTGGTATAACAATGCTGCACACGCTCTCTCTAGGTTAGCTAACGCTAGTTAGCCTTTAGCTAAGCTACTAGCCGACATGGCTATCCCGACTGAACCACACGTTAGCACTCGATATTATAACGTAGCTAAAGCTAACTAGCTGTCCCTGCCTTTAGCTAAGCCGATATGGCTAGCCTGACTGAACTTTCTAACATGCAACAACTTTCATCTTCAGTCCATCTGCCGAACGACCGTCCTCTTCGTCTTGGCTGAGATAACCTCCAATGCTGCACGTGTTGAAATAGTCAGACGCAGCTGACGCACGCCGGCCGACTGTACACATGTAACCTCTCCCTTTGTTGAAACCAATAGTATGTCTTCTGCAGAGCCCCAGAGCTCCAATAGTGTATCTGCAGAGCCGCAGAGCCAGGAACAAGTCAGACACATTCTACAAACGTGTCTAATGTGAAATATATAAGCATATAAGCAAAACTAGATTTTAGGTCTGTGATGAAAAAGGGCCTCGCGGGAAGGGGGGCCGCGCAAAAAAATAATAAAAATAAAAAATAATAATAAAAAAATAATAAATATTATTATTTTTTTAATTTTTTTTGTGCGAGGCCCCCCTTCCCGCGAGGCCCTGTGCGACTGCACTGCTCGCACACCCCCTGAGGCGGCCCTGGGTAGCGGCATATGCCCCAAATCTTTATGAGGCTAACTTCTACGCTACACTTACCAGAACAATGTTAAACTTTCCTGAATGTTAGCCATATTTATAATTGGCACGGATTTTAATGCCATTTGGGATCCCGGGATGGATAAATCTTATCCCACCATTTCCAATGATCAGAAAAATTCATCTAATGCACTAAAAGATTGGTCTAAGAATACAGGTGTAAATGACCTATGGCGATCACTCAACCCAACGGCCCGAAAGTACTCTTGTCGATCTGCAAGACACAATACATTCTCCAGAATAGATTATGTTTTTCATCCCCTAGACTATTTGATAACTATGACGTGGAAATGGTACCCAATGCACTATCAGATCACTGTTATTTACTCCTAAAAGGTTCATTTGGTATACTGTCATCCCGAGCCCCACGATGGCGATTTAACTCGATATTGCTGAAAAACAAGGAATTCAATACACAATTCAAAGAAGCTCTTGTTGAATTCCTGCTGGAGAATGCGCAATCGGTACAGGACCCCAGAATATTATGGATGTCGGTAAAGGGATTTATCAAGGATTTCACCGGGGTCTTTTCCTCCAAAATACGCAAGAATCGTTGTTCAAAACTGGCAGAGCTGGAAACGCTTTACTCTACGTTATTTTCCTCTTTACAATACAACTACTCGGTTCGATTGGAATCTCAAATTAACGTGTTAAAAAAAGAGATTAATGCCATTTTAAAACAACAATCTGAAGTTCAAATACGTAGCACAAGACAACAGTATTACTTGCATTGTTCTAAACCAAGTCACCTACTAGCTATGCAGATACGAGCCAACGCAAAATGCAGATATCCCTACTATTAAGGCACAGCAAGGACTTGTTACAGACCCTAAAAAAATCAACGAGACATTCAAAAAGTTTTACTCCAACTTGTACAAATCAGAAATGGCCTTTGATCAAAACAAAATGGACATATATCTTAATCAAATTAACCTTCCTAAACTATCAGAGGATGACGCTAAACAGTTAGAAACACCCATCACACTAGATGAACTTAGGGAGGCTATATCTGAAATGCAAAGTGGTAAGGCTCCTGGAAGGGACGGTATCCCACCAGAAATGTACCTCTCATGCTGGGATGTAATTGGACCCCTATTACTTAATATGATTTTATACTCAATCAAGGAGGGGAATTTCCATAAGATCGACAATATTGCACTCATAACAGTCCTCCTTAAAAAAGACAAAGACCCCACCGATTGCGGTAGTTATAGACCCTTGAGCCTCCTCGGAACCGATATCAAGCTGTATTCAAAGGTATTAGCCATCAGACTTCAAAAGCATATGATGCCTTTAGTTCATCCTGATCAGACTGGCTTCATAAGAGGCCGCTTGATCACGGATAATATAAGACGGTTATTACATGTGCTAGATGCCAGCAAGGATGACACCCCACCTATAGCGATGCTGTCCCTGGATGCGATGAAAGCCTTTGATAGGTTGGAATGGTCTTATTTATGGGCAGTACTAGGAAGGATGGGGTTAGGAAAAAGATTCATTGATATGATAAAAGTATTATACAAAGACCCATCGGCCATGATTACAACAGGTATAATCACCTCTGAAATCTTTCCGGTATCGCGCTCTTCCAGACAGGGTTGCCCTCTTAGTCCCGGACTATTCGCTTTATCATTAGAGTCTTTAGCACAATATATAAGACAATCCCAATCCATAGAACCAATCGCAATTAAGGGCACACAACATGAAATTAGTTTATATGCGGACGACGTAATATTGTTCATGCAAAACCCTACCACATCAATGCCTCATCTTCTCAAGTTGATTGAGGACTTTGGCAATCTATCGGGATTTAGGATAAATTGGCCAAAGTCGGCCTTCCTACCACTTAATGCCCCTGCAAAGAATATACTCCTTCCAGAAAAAATACCAATGGTAAAACACTTCAGATGTTTAGGAGTTGAGGTATTCCCTACTATAAGCCAAACGGTGAAGTACAATTACACAAAATTCCAAGATAAGATCAAATACGACTTTGACAGGTGGTCCAAACTTAAAAACTCAGTACAGGCACGAGTATCAATAGTTAAGATGGATGTTTTACCTAGAATCAACTTCATTAGCTCAATGTTACCGTTACCCCCTCCTGATAGTTACTGGAAAAAATTACACTCCACCGCATTTACATTTTTTTGGAATAACAAACCTCCATGAATAAAAAGATCCACCGCACCGAGAAACAAAGCCGACGGAGGTTTAGCATTTCCAGACTTTTACCACTATTTTAAGGCGTACTCTTTAAGACCACTGACAACCTGGTTTGACTCCCAAGTATCGGTATCCTGGAGAAACTTAGAAGAAAATATAGTAGCACCACATAGACTGCAGGACATAGTATACACCATATTATTAATTAAGCAATGCAAATTGAAATTTGGCCCCCTTATTACACATGTGATCCGGATATAGCGTGAAACACACAAAAAATATTCTAACCAACATAAATGACATAGCCATACTCCCCTATTCAATAACAATGCACTCCTTATTGGAAAACGACCTATCAGATACCCCAATGGGAAAAGCAGGGCATACACACATTGGGAGATGTTTTCAACAAACAGGGTTTTTGTAGCTATCAAGATATACATAACATATAACAAATTTAACCTCACCAGTTCCACATATTATTTTTACGCACAGTTATTGGATTGTTTGAAGGCGCATGGAGTCCCATTAAGGATACCAATTGAGCACCACAGATATCACAAATTCTTCTATGAAAGAGAGACATCGAGAGGCTTCGTATCTGATTTTTATCATCACTTACTAACGTCTTCGTATGGAATCCTTCCCCTAGACTCAGTCTGGAGGAGGGATATACCAGACTTGAAAAATAGATTTTGATTGGCAAGAAGTCTGGGCAAACGTTCGAATTGCGTCACGCAACCCGGACCATCAACAAATTAATCTTAATTATATTCATAGGACATACCTGACTCCTATAAGATTGAACAGAATGGGACTTAAACAAGATTCTCTATGTTCCTTATGTACAAATGGGGATGAGGGTACATTTATGCACATGTATTGGGATCGCCCACCGGTTAAGATATTCTGGGAAGAAGTGTCCCAGCAATTATCAGAATTCTTATTTCTGAACATACCTGTACATCCCTCTGTATTGCTGTTGAATGATGTTTTCAGTTTGCAGCCCCTATACAGCTAAAGAGACTAGTTTTATCCGGTCTCACAGCTGCTAAAAAGCTGATAGCATCATGATGGATTTAACCGGATAAAATGTGCCGGAAGGTATGGGTTCTTACCTATCTCGATGTGATTTATCTAGAAATATCTACAGCAAGAATTTTAGGTGTCAGTGAAACCAACATTGCATCTGGTTAGAAGTGGTGGAGAGAATAAAAGCTAGCATATGAATTGTAGTGCCTGGTTAGAAACAAATGAAAATGGATGGATTATCCAAGTGGGGGTCCGGGGGGGGAGAGCAAGCAAGGGCATATGTATGTATTGTATTAGATAGCAAGTATTAGGTATATATCTCGTAAACTACATTTATATTGATTCAAATGGTGATTTACATTGGATGTTTACTGTTAATGCTTGTGTGTCTAATTTTATGTTATGTTTTAAAAAATAATACAAAAATAAAATACAAAAAAAATTAAAGGTCCCATGTCTTATAAATGGCCGTTTCCAGTGTGTAGTATTGTTTTCTAACAGTGTGGGGTTGTATCAATGGGGTCTGTGTCTCTAATTCTCATTTTGGCTTATCAGTCCATTTCATATGTCACGAGATCCTCCCCCACTGAACTAAGCCATTCTGAATTTCACGTACCTGTGACGTCCAATAATTCTCATCTGCATAACTAACGCCCCCTCTATACTATGGTTGTAGCGCACACTCAACCATTCGCCCAACAACAGCGCAAGTGGAAATACTGACACTTCCTCAAACGGGTTGACGTGGCGCCGGTGCCGACAGAGAGAGAACAGAGAACGAACGAGCGAGAGAGAGAGAGATAGAGAGAGAGGGATACAGAGCATTTATACACACACTCCCGACTGCGTGTGTGTGGGGGAAACAGACAGTCTTCACACATGCATAAATAACACTTACAGAAAAGCTGTAATAAAATACGTTTTGTTCAATGGGGGAAATATTTGTTCCTTTTTTTTTACAGAATACCGTGATATATCGTGAAAGGTGGTATTTTTGCCCAAAGTTATCATACCATCAAAATGTCATAACGGCACATGCCTACACACATGTAGACTATTCAAATTGGCGTCCCAATTTTCCATTATGTGCTGGGGTTTGGGGTCCATTAGCCAGGTCCCTTCAGGAACCGGTCCCAAGTTAGTTGAATAGCCAAATGTATTAAGATCCGTATG